>NC_044930.1:10544958-10622676 GCF_003576645.1 Ipomoea triloba
GGGGGGGGGGGGGGGGGGGGGGCTGTTAATTAAAAATATTATTTTTAGGGAAAATTGCATTTTTCGTCCCTAAGTTATAGTGTAATTGTAGAATTCGTCCCTAAGTTTTGGTCATACTCACTTTTCGTCCCTGAGTCATACTAATTGCAAATTTCGTCCCTAAGTTATCATTACGTTGCAGTTTTCGTCAAGTGTGCAAACTTCGGTAAATTTTTTATTAAAAAATAGTTAACCGAAAAACTTTAGTAAACTTCGTTAAAAAATTGGCGTTGAACTGAAAAAGTTAAATTAAAGAATAGTTAACCGAAAATTTACCGAAGTTCGCACACTTAAGTTAGGGACAAAAAGTGCAACGTAATGATAACTTAGGGAAAAAATTTGCAATTAGTATAACTCAGGGACGAAAAGTGCAACGCCAATGATAACTTAGGGACGAAAATTGAGTATGACTAAAACTTAGGAACGAATTTTACAATTACCCTATAACTTAGGGACGAAAAGTTCAATTTTCCCCTTATTTTTAATATTATTATAAATATTTTAATATTTTAAATAAAATAATAAAAATATATACCCATTTTATACAATTATTTTAATATTTTAATATTTTATACAATTCTACCCATTTTCCAGAAAATGAACCAAACACACAAACACAGTTTTCTAGAATACATTCAAACACTGAAAATGAACATATTTTCTGGATAAAGAAAGTTACCATGCAAGTGAACATGAAAAGATTTGAAATATATTCTCAAGGTCCAAAACCTAATTTTCACTCACCCAAACCAACTGATGAGGCTACTCCAAGTGCTACCCACCAGGTTCCGAATTGAAGATAGTTGAAGAGTTCCTGTAAAGGTTGTGGCACCTTCAAAGTCAGCTGATGATGATAATCAGCATCCCTCAAGTCAAAAACAACATACTCGCATAACATTATTTATAAGATAGTAGGTGATTAAGTTTTAATAACTACATGATTTGTTTCTTCAGATGATGCAGAGTTAAGCTTTCAGTTCTACAGAGAACTGGGCTTTGCATTGGTAAATTAATTGGGATCAGCTGATTATTCTTTAAAAAGGAAGGAAAAACAAAAAAAAAAAAAGAAAAAAAAAGCAACATAATATAACTAGTTCAATATGCATGACTACTCCAAATTCTTAGTTTTGATGGGAGGTTCATTTGAAGTTAACACTTTATGGATCAACTAAGCTCTTAAGAAAAGGAATGCATATTAGATGTGGTTGTAGAAAGAACAAAGGAATTGCATATTCTAACTTCTGAAAAAGATATTGCTTTTACTATTCTTGAGCACCAATTCCTAAAGAAACAAAAGGACTTATAAAGGCTAAGGGACATATACACACAATTATTTATGCATACACATACACTGTTATTTTTCACCTAGAACTTCATCAATACATGCACACACTTCAGAAATGGATATAATCCTGTTCTTAATATGATTCATTTACAACAACCAGAGACCAACCAATTATAAACATATTAGCTATGTGGAGCAGGAAACACCACAATTTAATACCTCTCCATAAGGCTTCCTGAAGCTTAAAAATAAAATCCCAAATCCAGCAGCTACGGTGCTTATAAGAAAAAGCCAACTGAGCTTTGACGAGGTGCAAAGTAGTGGTCTCTGAAGGAACTTTAAAACAGCTAAAATGAAAAATCGAATCGTCCTGACTGGTTGTGTTGCAAGAGTCAAGTTTTCCAGCTCCTTTTGATGCTTGTCACGAAGTCCTAAGCAAAGGAATATACATCGGCCACACATACACATATTTGAAATAATACATCCAGAATATTATATTTAAACAGGAGCTATCATAAACTAAGCAATTGAATGGAATATAAAGAGTTAATCAAATAACTTCAAATGACTTTCTTTAGGTTTCTCGCAAGTTGTTTGGTAGTCAAGTCCTTTTACGTTTAGCTGTTTGGCAGGATGGCAGTTCAAATCGTAGCGTTAAACGAATTTTTGCCATTTTCCTAAAACTGCTTATCAGAATAGAGAGAAAAAAGCAGCCGAATCAAACAATTCCATACATCACAGCTTTCATACAAATCTATCTCTCTCAAGGAAGCCGCGAATACACAAATACGCAAAACAAGGGATTAGAAGCAGGAATCAAATATTTAGCGTCAGAAAAAACTTCAAACTCCACCAGCGTATTATAATTCAGGAATTGAAGGAACGATCCTTATAAGGATGAATATACAGACACATATACATATACACTGAGCAGACCTGAGACAGAGGCGTCGAGAGAGTGAACGTCGGAATGATAAGCTGATGAAGACGCCCCATTCTCCTGCTCCTGTGCCTGAGATTCACCCATCGTCGCCCGCTGTTTCGATCAGATAGAGACAAAATTGAAACCGTAAAAACTGCTCCTGATTTGTAGGGCGGAGCAGAGAAAGAAGAAGAAGAAGAATAATTGTATTAATGGAAGACCGTTGCGGAAAGTCTACGACGCAACCGTGTGCACGTCACGGACTTTGGAGGAAACCCCAGGGTGATTGGTGAACACGGTTTGCCAATTGCTCAATTGCCAATCGCTATCGTGAGAGATTGTTTTTCTTTTCTTTTCCTTTTTTCAATTACACACTACACAGTACTCCGTATTTAATTTTTTGGTGAATGTACTCCGTATTTAATTATTATAAGGAGTTAATGACCTAGTCTCAAATAAGAAATTATGAGTCTAAATTTTTTTTTGAATAATATTGACTCTTTTACCATGTAACATCTGTTCATAGTTACTTTCTTAACTCAATGAAATATTTGAGACTCGAACCCACCCCCTCCCATATAGGGGTGCAACCGGGTGCCACTAGACCACAAGGTCTTTGGCTATGGATTTAAATTTTAGTGGGGTGATATCTTGAGTAGTACTCAAAACAATTACAGCGTGTGTTTGGTTCATGTAATGGGTCGAGAATGAAATACCATTTCCGGAAATAGACCTGCTAGTTTGCTACGTGAAGATTATCATATTAAAAAATAATTTTTTATTTTATTTTAGTAATTATAAATAACAAAATTTAAATAAAAAGAAAATAAGATTTCCACTCTGTCTTCAAGCTACCAGAGACGAAGAATGGTTCTTCGTCCCGATCGGAGACGAAGGGACCTCTTCGTCTCCAGGCTGCCAAAGACAAAGCGAAAATCTTGTTTTTTTTTTAATAAAAATTTGTTATTTAAAATTATTTATAATAAATAAAATAAAAAAAATATTTTTTAATATGATAACCACCACGCCAGCAAACTAACACGTAAACAGGCCGCAATTGCATTTTTTAATTCAATGACCTAATTGCATTTTTGTGTGTAGTTCGATGGCTTATTTGACTCTTATTTCTTTTTTTAGTAAATTATAACATATCTTTAGTATCTGCTCAACAAATTATGCCAACCCTTGATTGAGATGTGACTCAAACTTGAGACCTTTCTTATGGAAAGCAATTAATGATGTCATCAAATCACAAGATATGCCATAAAAAATAAGAGTAAGAAATGAGAGTATATGTAGAATTACTCAAGAAAAAAATAATAAATACTATCATGGTTCTAACTTCTAAGGCACTATTATGCTTTTATTTTTATTTTTATAATTATATTATATTAATAAATTTATAAAATATTAATAATTATTATTTAAAAAATTATATAATTAATAATTAACAATCGTTTTTGTTTTATGTTTTCTCAACTATCTAGGTTGATAGAATTAGACAATCCATCCGTACTTGCTTAGCTCACTGATTTAGTAGGTAATATTTGAGAGAAGAAATCAATGTTTGAACTTCGGCAGCAATAGTGTGGGGATTATGTCCAAAGTAGGTAAATTCCTTGTATGTTGAGCCCGTGAGTCTCCATGATATTTACATCCTCCTAAATTAGCTAACAAGTATTGATTTCAATTGGGTCATTAGGCTGGACCTTTATAGCATAACCGCTTGGTGCACATTCTTTGTGCTTTATCCATTTCCCCATCGCCACTGGTCTAATCTTTTCTTTCTGCCGTGTGTTCTGTTTTTGCAGTTCAATTATATGCTAAACCAGATCAGATGTGGCCTTGTGAAGATGCATGATTCCTGATTTCCAACCTAGCTGTTATATATATTCGGAAAACTTGTACTATTTGTTTGAAAATTTTATGGGCACCTCTGAATAAAGCATTGTCGCCAAGGGTAGTTATGATGAGAATAGGAACCGAGGGCAATATTCAGCCCGCAACCCTCGGAAGACATATAAATTTTGGTCACCGGACGGCCGGCCAGCGAGAGGTCCTCAACCAAAAGACGAGCACACCCAAGGTAGTCGGTCACAGAGGCATCGCCCTTGCGAAGGGACTGCAACTGGCCGAGCAAACTCAGCGCCCGAGCCCGTGTCGCCGAACCCATGGAATGCTCGATCGCCTCCCAGAGCTGCCGCGATGTAGCCTTGCCTAGTGCGTGATGCATAACGTCGTCCGATAGAGAGGAAATCAGAAGCTCGTCCTGGCGGATCCACATTGCAGTCGACGGCGGCGATTCCGGCACAACAGCGGAGGTAGCGGGCACAGTTGATGGAACAGCAGCGGATGTGGGAGCGGCAGTAGCGGCGGGAACAATTGGGCAGGGAATCAAACCATCAACAAATCCTAGTAACCCCTGGCCGCGAAGAAACAGCACCATTTGTGCTCTCCAGAACAAGTAATTACGAGAAGAGAGCTTCAGGGAAACAAAGTGATGGACGGATGAGAGCGATGAACTAGACAGAGGAGGCATGGCCATGTCGGAGACGGTCCGCTCAGAGGAAGCCTCTACAGAGCCCCTATACCGGATGAGAATAGAAATTCTGTGATTGAATAAACATAATGAATGTATACAGAATATAAGAGAATACAGACATAGAGTCCTAACATAACACAATTATATGACTCCTAATAGTTATTAAATGGTTAGAGTATAATTTTAGTACACCTTGATTCTGACATATAAAATACATCCCTCAAACACAGCTTATGTAATCATTGAGAAGTGCAAAGTCTATTATATATAATTGTCCAATATTCTTCCATAATACTTTGCTTTTGGCTTATTTTGAGTGAGTCAAAGAGTCAAAGTATCCGCTAGATCTCTATACTATAGTGAATGAATTGAAACATTATCAAATTAGTGTGAAACTTGATAGTAGAGAAGACATTTTAGGAGATTAAGTGTTTGAATCTTGATAAAATTTTGATATCATTAAATAATATAATTATATTATTTTAATTTATGTCACCTCACAAAAATGTGGCAATGTTATTGCCACATGAGCCCACACGATCATATTTAACAGAAAAATGTATACTTTGACTGAAAGGTTTTGTCTAATAAGGAGATGAAAAGTTTTGTCTAATAAAACATAAAATAGGGTTTTTCATCTGACATATTCCAAACCTGTCATTTTCATTTGGGAGACAAAACATTTGTGGTGCAAACAGTACTACTGTAGGAAGACATTTGGGGTTTCTGCTGCAATGATGGTTTGCAGCTATTTAAGGTCCTTCACCTCTCACTGCTCAAAACATTCAGTCTCATACACCATCCAGAGAGTATAGAGTAGAAGTGAGAGAAAAATACAGTTCATTCAAGCAAAGGCAGCAAGCAGCACAGTTCATTCACGCAACAACAAACACCAACTATGGCTGGAGGTTAGATCCTTAATATTTCAGTTTTATTCTTACAGTTGGTATCAGAGCCAAATATAATCTCTGCCTAGTTATTAGTTTGAATGTGTATGCAATATGAATATATTTATTATATTAAAAGCATACATATATATTTGTGCTTTGCTTTTACAGTACATATATATTTGGATTTAATATATGTATATATATATATAAGCAAATTTCTGCTCAATATTTGCATATTAATATTTTCCATATCCACATATACATTTATTTGGATTTTTTGTGTATATACATAAATTTTTACAATAATTTATGGAAAATATTATAACAATTTTTCGAAATATACATTCGAAATACATGTCATATATACATACTGCCTTTGCGTTGAATTCGACAATGCCGGTGACGGAACTCGAAAAATCGCTGGACGACCATGGCTGAGCACCTCCTGTGCAGATGCGATGACGGTGGCGGCTCTGTCCTCCGGTCTCAGATCGGCTCGGGGCGGCGGAGTGAAAGGTGACCGGCGATGGCGGTGGTTGCGAACGGTGGCCGGCAACCTCTCTCGCTTTCTCTCTTCGCGTCTCTCCTTCAGTCGGCTCTCTCTCTCTCTCTTGTCTGCGTAAATGAGCTAATGGCTGCTGATGGAAAATACATAATGAACTAGCAGGAGTAACAGCTAGGTTATAACATTATAATGATCTATGGTCTATGGGCTTGGGCTATGTTAACATTATAATGGTCTATGACTTTGGGCTTGGTCCTACTTTTTGATTTGGGAAATATTGAAGTAGAAGAAGAATGATGAAGGGAAATTATATTAGTTTGGGTTTGGCCCAATTCGGCCAAGCCCATTATACCTTTAAAAAAAAATTATAATTGGGCCCATTTAGATTGTTTAAGTCATTTGGACATGCTTTAACTTTTGGGCTCATTATAATTATATATGAGCTTGCTTTAGTGTTTTCCTTCTATCATATTTGGGCTTCTTCTATCCTTAATTGTTCAAGATTAATTTCTCCTTAATTTATTATTAAATTATCATTTAATTGTGAGTAAATATTAAGTTTTACATTTGCTATTTGGATTTTAATTTAATAATGAGAATTATATTAAATTGCCTTAAGTATTGCAATTTAATTATAAAGTATAAGTTAATAATATGCATAATCTGAGCATGCTATTTATATTTGTTGCAATAATTATTTGACTGTTATAATTATGCCTTTAGAAAAGCATGTTCTTTAAGGATGAATTTAGAGCCTTCTAGGTCTGAATTAAATGTTTATTATGCATGATATAGTGCCTTTTAGGTGAATTTAGTGCCTTTAAGGATAGATTAAGCATATTATTACTCTTCAGTTGTGTCTATTTAAGGGCACATTAAAGAACCAAAGATAGTTCACCCTTTTAAAAGCCTTATCCATAGGTGAACTCACAATCTTATAGATCTCTCAAACGATTTTACTTCAAATATGAAAACACATGAATTAGGGAAGTTTCTTGGGGAGGAATACTAGTTATATGGCCCTGGCTTAAAACGCCTTGCTGGTTGAAACTGCCATAGTGCCTTCAGCCATATTGCTACTAGTCCCCTTGCGACGCTACTATGTCTAAGGAGTTGGTTTTTAAAGGAGCCTTAGCACCTACCAACTTTCCTGGGAGTATACCTAAGGATTGTCTATCATAATTTGGTTTAATTGGTTTGTTAGGCTTTAAAATCTCTTTTGCCAAGTGATTACAATTTTGATTAATTAAAGAGTAGCCACAACATCTTTAATTGACTAAAAATTATTAAGTTTAATCACATAAAGATCGGCAATAATATGTCTAGTGATCTTATAATTTTAATTAATTGAGGAGTAGCCACAGCATCCTTGATCAATTGAATTTATATATTAAGTTGTTAGATCACATAAAGTTTTAGACATATCAATTGTGATTAATTATATGTAATATAATGAAATTTAGCCCACAGGCAATTTTGTTATATTTATATGATTAATCAGGATAAAATATCAAGTTATGATCATAATTTCGCCCACAGGCAATTATGTATCGGCATATAGTTTGATAGTTTTGTTATTAAGGGTGGAAAAAAAATCAAATCAAAATCGTACCCATTCTGTTTCCACCATTCAGCCTGATGAATTCATTGTGCGTAAAAATTTCGCCCACAGGCAATTTTTATGGCATACGAATCTATATTTTGCATAACTTACATTGGTAACAATATGCACTTCAGTCTCTCTCTCTCTATATTTTGCCTCGAAAATTTTAACCAAGCCTTTATTTCCTTACAGCATCTCAATCTCTTAATCATACAAATCTGAACATTGAAGTTCCAAAAACTTAGGGGTTACAATTATAAAATATGGAAAGAAAGAATTCTCCTTAGTTTAGGGTGGAATGACTTAGACTATGCTATACATAATGAGAAACCACCGGTCTCCACTAAAGACAGTACCCAAGATGACATTGCGTTATATGAGCGATGTGATAGGTCCAATTCGCTCAATACAATGTATATCAAGGCGAAAATATCTAATGGGATTCGAGGTTTTATTAGTGAAAAGCATAAATATGTCCGAGCATTACTTAAAACTATTGACGACCAGTTCGTCACTTTAGAAAAGTTTTTAGCTAGCACCCTTATTATGAGATTTTCTTCTCTCCGCCTCACTTCCATTAAAGGTGTGCGTGTGCACATCATAGAATTACAGGACATCGTGGCTCAACTCAAAACTCTTGGGGTAGACATGGCAAATGATTTCGTGGTGTAGTATGCTTTGAATACCCTACCATCACCATATCAACCCTTTAAAATTTCTTATCACACACATAAGGGAAAATGGTCTATTTCTGATTTAATGACCATGTGTGCTCAAGAAGAAATAAGATTGGTGAATGAAATGGGTGATAGTACCATGCTGGCTACAGCACACAAGAAATCTAAATCTGGCAAATCTTTGGGTTCCACTTCAAAAGCTAACAGGAAGAACAAAATTCCTTCTCAAGATAGCATAAAGAAGGTGCATAAGTGCTACTTCTGTAAAAGGAAGGGACACATGAAGAAGAATTGCATCAAGTGGATCAAGAAGAAAGGTAATCTATCCTCATTCGTATGTCATGAATCTAGTATGTCAAATGTTAATACTAATTCATTGGTGGATTGATTCTGGTTAAACTATCCACATTGCAAATTCTTTACATGATATGCAAAATTTGAAACAACCAATGGGAAGTAAGTGAACCATCTTATATGGAAACAAGATGGGCTCACCAGTTGAAGCAATTAGGACTTGTACTTTAGTATTAAGAAAATGGATTTGTTTTGTAAATGGTTTGATTAGACCTTTTATGTATCTAGTTTCTCTAGAAACTTGGTTTCAGTTTCAAAACTTGTACCATTTGGATTCCAATTTAAGTTTTATTGCAAGTATTTTCAATTGTTTCACAATTCTACTTGTATTGGAAAAAGGTACATTGTTTGATGGTCTTTATCATATTCACTTACAAAACAATCTAATTTACAATTCCTTAAATGTTGAAACTAGTACCAAACGTTGTAGTATTAACAAAAATTCCTCAATGTTATGGCATCGGAGATTATGATATATCTCCCTTGAGCTTATTAAAAGATTAGTAAAGGATAGAGTACTTTCTACTCTAGACTATACTAATTTTGAGACTTGTATTGACTACATTAAGCGTAAGCAGAAAAACAAGTCAAAGAAATGTGCCAATAGAAGTTCAACATTGTTGGAAATTATACATACTGACATATATTGTCATGATATGGATGTTCATAGTCAGAAATATTTCATCTACTTTATTGATAAACTTTTCAAGATTTACTTATGTGTATTTACTTCATAATAAGTATGAAGCATTGGATGTCTTTAAATTGTTTAAAGCTTAAATTAAAAACCAATGCGAGAAGCAAATACAAATAGTTAGATCTGATGAGGGATGTAAATATTATGGTAGATACACATGAAAAGAAACTTAACCCAAAGACAATTATGGTAGATACACATGAAAAGAAACTTAACCCAAAGACAATTAGTGCTGATACACATGAAAAGAAACTTAACCCAAAGACAATTAGTGCTTTCTTACATGAAAAGAAACTTAACCCAAAGACAATTAGTGCTTTCTTCATTGGATAAAAACTTAACCCAAAGACAATTAGTGCTTTCTTCATTGGATAAGCACAATCTTCTAAGGGTTATAAGTTTTACTTCATTGGATAAGCACAATCTTCTAAGGGTTATAAGTTTTAATGTCCATCACATACTACTAGAATTTTGGATTCAATTAAGAAGTGCTTAAGTTTCTTGAAGATGACTTAATTAGTGGGAGAGATTGATGTAAGAACTTAGTTCCTACTTTCGATCATTTCGGCTCTCACCCTTTATGCCATCCAATAGAGTTGTACTTATGCGCAGTGTTCCTTCATTATCTCCTACGGTCATACAACCCACTATTGATATTCCACAAATTGTTGAAACTCAATCAATTCAGGATTTATAGTAAGTTCCTGAACCGATGTAGATTTAACCAATTCAAGAACTGTCCTCAGTTCCTGAAGAGGTAGTTGCCCCGCAAACTTTTTCAAGGTTTCAGTGGTTCAACATTAAAAATAATCTAATCGGGTATGAATTTCACCATTACCTAGTTACTATGTATCGTATCTACAATAATTTGACATTAGAGCCGAAAATGATCCTGAAATATTTTCACCAATCATGTTTTATTCATAATCTAATTTGTGATAAGAAGCCGTGAAAGATGAAATGAATTTCATCAAGAGTAACGAAGTTTGGGATCTTGTTAAGTTACCTAATGGGGCTAAGGCTATTGCCTAAAAGAGATTCATTAGGTAAATTAAGAGATACAAGACCAGGCTTGTTGCTAAGGGATTCACTCATAAAGAAGGTATCGATTACAAGGAGACTTTTTCTCCTTTATCAAAGAAAGATTCTCTTCGAATTATTTTAGCTTTAGTTGCACATTTTAATCTTAAGTTGCAACAAATGGATGTGAAAATTATATCTAGAATAGGAAGTTTTATGTAACAACCTATAGGTTTATCTTCTAGAGGTGGTGAGAATTTAGTATGTAAGCTTAATAAATCCATATATGGCTTAAAACAAACCTCCCGCCAATGGTACATTAAGTTTAATAGGGTTATTTCTTCATTTGGTTTTGTTGAAGATCCCTTTAACCATTATATATATCAAAAGGTCAGTGGGAGTAAAATTTGGTTCCTTGTTTTATACGTGGATAATATCTTACCTACTACTGGAGATAGGGAATACTTCATGACGTGAAACAATTTCTTTCTAAGAACTTTGATATGAATGATATGGGTAATGCATTTTATGTCATTTGCATGAAAATTCATAAGGATAGATCCCGGGACATACTGATCTATCGCAAGAAACCCATATAGACAAAGTTTGGGAAAGATTCAGATTTAGAATTGTTCACCAACTCTAGCTCCCATAACAAAAGGAGATAAATTAAGTTTGAATCAATGTTCTAAAATTGACCTGGAGAAGTCCATGAAGGACATTCCATATGCTGAAGCAGTTGGGTGTCTTGGATACATTCAAGTATGTACAAGACCGAACATTGCTTTTGGAATGTTATGACGATACCTGCATAATCCAGGCATAGACCACTAGAAAGCTGTAAAGGAATTTTAAGATATCTCAAAGATACTAATATATATATAAACTTGGGTTTAGGAAGACGAATATCTTAAAGATGTCATTGGATATTCTGATGCGAACTTTGTTGGCTATGTTGATTCTCAAAAAATCAACTTTAGGGTACATATTTATTATGGTCAGTAAGGCTATATCATGGAAAAGTGTTAAACAGTCTTTAATAATTACTTCTACCATGAAAGCCAAGTTTTTTTTCATATTTTGAGGCCACTTCATAAGGTGTATGGCTTAAGAATTTCTTCTCTAGGCTTAGAATTTTTGGATTTTGTATCTAAGCCATTAAGAATCTATTGTTACAACTCAGCTACAGTTTTCCTAACTAAGAACGACAAAAGTGGGAGTCGAATTAAGCACATCGACATAAAGTTCTTAGCTATAACGAAGCGTGTTAAAAAGTAAATTGTGGTCATTGAGCACATCAGTACTGAGTTGGTAATAACATATTCCTTGACTAAAGGCATGCCTACAGTTAAATTCAAGGATATTGCTGAAAAAGATGGGACTTTCACCCACTTTGTAATATTGTATATACATACAGTTTTAATGAATGAAATTCATTCGTATTCAGAAATTTTCTCATAAAGTGTGTACACTCTAAATTCATTGAGAAAATATTTCAGTTGGACTTGAAATAAACATATGGTTTATTTCATAAAGTTTTTTTTTGGTTTCCTAATTAAGAGCTTGAAGGCAGTTTGCATTTGATCATAATGGATATTACTCGCACTAATGAAAACATATCATTATGGTTGGTGTTATTCTGTTCTTTAAGTTTAATGTTTGCACCAAGTGGGAGAATGAAATGTTTTGNGTTTTATTCATAATCTAATTTGTGATAAGAAGCCGTGAAAGATGAAATGAATTTCATCAAGAGTAACGAAGTTTGGGATCTTGTTAAGTTACCTAATGGGGCTAAGGCTATTGCCTAAAAGAGATTCATTAGGTAAATTAAGAGATACAAGACCAGGCTTGTTGCTAAGGGATTCACTCATAAAGAAGGTATCGATTACAAGGAGACTTTTTCTCCTTTATCAAAGAAAGATTCTCTTCGAATTATTTTAGCTTTAGTTGCACATTTTAATCTTAAGTTGCAACAAATGGATGTGAAAATTATATCTAGAATAGGAAGTTTTATGTAACAACCTATAGGTTTATCTTCTAGAGGTGGTGAGAATTTAGTATGTAAGCTTAATAAATCCATATATGGCTTAAAACAAACCTCCCGCCAATGGTACATTAAGTTTAATAGGGTTATTTCTTCATTTGGTTTTGTTGAAGATCCCTTTAACCATTATATATATCAAAAGGTCAGTGGGAGTAAAATTTGGTTCCTTGTTTTATACGTGGATAATATCTTACCTACTACTGGAGATAGGGAATACTTCATGACGTGAAACAATTTCTTTCTAAGAACTTTGATATGAATGATATGGGTAATGCATTTTATGTCATTTGCATGAAAATTCATAAGGATAGATCCCGGGACATACTGATCTATCGCAAGAAACCCATATAGACAAAGTTTGGGAAAGATTCAGATTTAGAATTGTTCACCAACTCTAGCTCCCATAACAAAAGGAGATAAATTAAGTTTGAATCAATGTTCTAAAATTGACCTGGAGAAGTCCATGAAGGACATTCCATATGCTGAAGCAGTTGGGTGTCTTGGATACATTCAAGTATGTACAAGACCGAACATTGCTTTTGGAATGTTATGACGATACCTGCATAATCCAGGCATAGACCACTAGAAAGCTGTAAAGGAATTTTAAGATATCTCAAAGATACTAATATATATATAAACTTGGGTTTAGGAAGACGAATATCTTAAAGATGTCATTGGATATTCTGATGCGAACTTTGTTGGCTATGTTGATTCTCAAAAAATCAACTTTAGGGTACATATTTATTATGGTCAGTAAGGCTATATCATGGAAAAGTGTTAAACAGTCTTTAATAATTACTTCTACCATGAAAGCCAAGTTTTTTTTCATATTTTGAGGCCACTTCATAAGGTGTATGGCTTAAGAATTTCTTCTCTAGGCTTAGAATTTTTGGATTTTGTATCTAAGCCATTAAGAATCTATTGTTACAACTCAGCTACAGTTTTCCTAACTAAGAACGACAAAAGTGGGAGTCGAATTAAGCACATCGACATAAAGTTCTTAGCTATAACGAAGCGTGTTAAAAAGTAAATTGTGGTCATTGAGCACATCAGTACTGAGTTGGTAATAACATATTCCTTGACTAAAGGCATGCCTACAGTTAAATTCAAGGATATTGCTGAAAAAGATGGGACTTTCACCCACTTTGTAATATTGTATATACATACAGTTTTAATGAATGAAATTCATTCGTATTCAGAAATTTTCTCATAAAGTGTGTACACTCTAAATTCATTGAGAAAATATTTCAGTTGGACTTGAAATAAACATATGGTTTATTTCATAAAGTTTTTTTTTGGTTTCCTAATTAAGAGCTTGAAGGCAGTTTGCATTTGATCATAATGGATATTACTCGCACTAATGAAAACATATCATTATGGTTGGTGTTATTCTGTTCTTTAAGTTTAATGTTTGCACCATGGTTGGTGTTATTCTGTTCTTTAAGTTTAATGTTTGCACCATGGTTGGTGTTATTCTGTTCTTTAAGTTTAATGTTTGCACCAAGGTTGGTGTTATTCTGTTCTTTAAGTTTAATGTTTGCACCAAGTGGGAGAATATTCTGTTCTTTAAGTTTAATGTTTGCACCAAGTGGGAGAATGAAATGTTCTTTAAGTTTAATGTTTGCACCAAGTGGGAGAATGAAATGTTTTGTCTAATAAGGAGATGAAAAGTTTTGTCTAATAAAACATAAAATAGGGTTTTTCATCTGACATATTCCAAACCTGTCATTTTCATTTGGGAGACAAAACATTAGTGGTGCAAATAGTACTACTGTAGGAAGACATTTGGGGTTTCTGCTGCAATGATGGTTTGCAGCTATTTAAGGTCCTTCACCTCTCACTGCTCAAAACATTCAGTCTCATACACCATCCAGAGAGTATAGAGTAGAAGTGAGAGAAAAATACAGTTCATTCAAGCAAAGGCAGCAAGCAGCACAGTTCATTCACGCAACAACAAACACCAACTATGGCTGGAGGTTAGATCCTTAATATTTCAGTTTTATTCATACATTGACTTCTTAAGTTGTTTGTTCTTTTTTTTTTTTATTTATTTATTGTTAATTAACATCAACTAGCTTATGGTAACAAGAATGACAAGTGACAATCTACCCTTGCGTATCTGTTGCTACATGTTCGAAAGGCAAATGCTACTGATAATTATAAATTATCTCTATGTGTAAATGTAATATATTTAACTTTGCTTTATTCAAAGGGCATAGTATAATTCATCACATAAAATAAAAAGCACTGCACACGTTATTATCCATTTGAATTATGAAAAACAGAAGTATAATTTAAAGAAAATTATACATACAGCTTGAAACAACGTAACCACGCGCGGACCTCCACAGTCCACACCGCCGTTGGATTGCTTTCATGTTACGTTGATGAAGAAGCTTTGGATAGGGACTTGAATTTAACGATGGAGCTGGACAGGTACTGCGAAACCTCAACGCTGAATGTATCGTAACGGAGGAAAAACTCCGCCAAGTGCAGGCGTGAAAGTAGAATAATCATGTTCCTACCCAGGCACTGTTTGTCGTTCGCCGTTGGAATATCAGTCCCTCTCCCGTTGGACCAGTAAACGTACTCGATCAGCTTCTTCCCCTCCCCCACGAATCTATCCGGGATATACTTATCCGGGTTTTCGAAAACCTTGGGATCTTTGGTGGCGAAGGGCTGGACCCCGAGAATGGTTTCTCCTTTCTTGACGAGGTAGGATGCGTCGTGGCTTTGGACGGTTATGTCCTCTTTGGCCACTGCGAATTGGTAGCGGACCGGGGGTTCGATCCTGAGAGCTTCCCAGATTGCGGATTCGGTCAACGGCATGTTGTTGAGCGCGTTAATGGTGATGTTCCCGCCTTCTAGCTCCACTGCTCGGCGGATCTCCTCCGCCAGCTGCAGGTGGAGGACCTGTAAGCATGTAAACCACATTGAACAGTTAATATGTATGTGGTAATTGAAAATGAATTTACTAACCTCCAGCCATAATTTAATACTTTGGTTGTCTGCCAGCCATAATTTAATAACAAAAGGAAAAAGTTGCAGGACCTCCCCGGCGGAACCGATGTAGTTCATGAGCTCCGGGAGGAAGAACTTGAAGGCGGCGTAGGCGTTGAAGCAGACAAAGAAGACGAAGTTGTGGCAGGCTTCGTCTCTTTGGAGGCCGACCTTCTCGGCGTCGTCCAGGAGGGGTCCGAGGTTGTTGATGAAAGCGTGGTATATGTTGTTGTAGTGGGATTTGACTAGGAAAAACGGGATTGGAAACGTGTGGAGAAACAAGTCCTCGATGAAACCCGGCAGCCATTTGAGTCCCAACGAGGTTACCGGGGCGATCTGCGGGAGAAGCCACGTCGTGATGGACTTGCTAGCGCTGGTCCCCAGTTTAGTATCGGAAGGTTTAACATCGTTGCAGTATAACCTAAACAAGAACTCGAAAGCCTTGACGTCGTTAATGTCGTTGTAATTAGACTCCCCTGTCTTACCCACCTCGTCCTCGATTTGCGCGAACATGTCGTCCGAGATACTAGAAAACAAGGGGAGGAACCTGTCGTGCAATTTGGCTAGAGTCTGGATGAACAGCCCCTTGATGGTGGCGTGTTTGGGCTCGGAGGGGTCGAGGAAGGAGAGCACACGGTAGCCGCCGGTGAACTTAGTGGACGCCATGTATGTACCTGCGAAGATATCCCTCTTCTCCACCTTGGAAACGTCGAACAGGATGGGGAAGCTAACGGAATCAAGCAGAACCACAACCTTGGGGTTTTTGGCTATGAACGGACCAGGTGGCATGTTACATCTAAACACACTGGATTTATACTTCTCCTTTCTGCTTCTAAAGAACTCGTCAGCGCCATGGTTGTAGAAGAAATCGTAGCGGTCGGCGATTGGCCCCAAGAACGGTAATCCGTAGCCACCGGGGATTTCTCGGAGGGGGAGGTTCTTAGAGTTGTTGGACGACATTTTTTGTTTAGCAGGTGACCGGCCAGCGGAGGAAGATGGAATACTAGACAATGAAGAAGAAGAAGCACTACTTGAATTGGGAGGAATTGAATGGAAGATAACAGTAGAATTTATTGCAAGATTCAAGAAAGAAATAATGCTACAATATATTTACGCATGTTTTAATCTTGATTAAAAATTATTGTTTTTCTTTACTATCTAATTTTATAAGAATCATGTAAAGAATCACATGATGTCATGATGATAACATGCATAGTGGTTAGGGGCATTATTATACTTTATTTTATTAGCCTTTTTTTAGTCAATATTATCTTATATCTTCTGCTCTGTCATGATCGAGAGGCCGGGCAACGCGCCATTTACTGATAAATTATATCGTGGACTTTGCTTGATGGAATATTTGATCCAAAATGATATCATCTCTTATACTAATAAAGTTAGGGGATTTGGCCAATAATATTGGTTCAACCATATTTTACAATACTAATATCAACCATTAGACATGAATTTTTTTTAAACCATATTTTACAATATTATGCAAACATTAACAGTATAGGGAGTGTTTTGGGTGGGAAGTTAAAGTTGAGGATATTGTTTTTATTAATAGTATAGATTGCATTGCATGTAAATATATGTACTGTATTATTACGATTAGTAATTTTAATCTATAATTGTATTGCGAATAAGATCGTAGGTAAGAATATATTTTATTAGGAAGTGTGTTACTATATTTTAATTTACAATTGTATTACGAATAGGAATTGTATTACCATATTTTACAATATTATGCAAACATTAACAGTATAGGAGTGTTTTGGGCGGGAAGTTAAAGTTGAGGATATTGTTTTTATTAATAGTATAAATTGCATTGCAAGTAAATTTATATACTGTATTATTACGATTAGTAATTTTAATCTATAATTGTATTACGAATATGAACGTAGGTAAGAATATATTTTATTAGGAATTGTGTTACTATATTTTAATTTATAATTGTATTACGAATAAGAATTGTATTACCATATTTTACAATATTACGTAAACCTTAACAATATAGGAGTGTTTTGGGCGGGAAGTTAAAGTTGAGGATATTGTTTTTATTAATAGTATAGATTGCATTGCAGGGTAAATATATGTATTGTATTATTACGATTAGTAATTTTAATTAATAGTATAAATTGCATTGCAGGTAAATATATGTATTGTATTATTACGATTAGTAATTTTAATCTAGAATTGTATTACGAATAGGAACGTTGGTAAGAATATATTTTATTTGGAATTGTGTTACTATATTTTAATTTACAATTGTATTATGAATAGGAATTGCATTACCATATTTTACAATATTACGCAAACCTTAACAGTATAGGAGTGTTTTGGGCGGGAAGTTAAAGTTGAGGATATTGTTTTTATTAATAGTATAGATATAGATTATTTACTACTAATTCTTTAAAATTTATAAAATTTCTTTAGCTTATAATATTTCGGAATAAGAGTCAAATAGGCCATCGAACTGTACACGATAATGCAATTAGGCCACTGAACCTAAAAAACCTACAATTAAGTCCCTAAACTAACCAATTTCATTCAATTCTTCCAATTTATAAGTATTTAACCGGTAATTTTAAATTTATTTTTTTAATGCTTTTAAATAATTATAAAATAAAAAAATTTAAAAAAAAACAGTGAAACCTCTTCATCTCTGGCCATGGGGACGAAGAAACACTTCGTCTCCGGCGGCGGAGACTTTTTTTTTTAAATTGTTTTATAATTTAAAAAAAATAAAAAAATAGAATTACCTGTTATAAACATGTAAATTGGAAGAATTGCATGAAATTAGTTAGTTTGGGGACTTAATTGTAGGGTTTTTATTGTGTACAGTTCGATGACCTATTTGACCCTTATTCATAATACTAGTTATCACACGCGCATTGCGCGATTAAACCAATGCCCAATGCGTATTTTTAAATTAGTGTTCCTTAATTGGTTAGAGTTGTCATATAATAATGAGAGAGAGAAAAATGCTAAATTAATAAAAATCAAAACAATAGTCTCGATGCTTATATATTTTAATAAAACATAACGAAATTGTAAATAGCTAAATTGTCCAGCCCACAGTTTATGTGTCAATATCAATTAACTTTACTGCATTTGTCATTACTAATATTCTTGTGTCATGGAAAATATGTTCATAAAGGATGTTATGAAATAATATAATGGGAACCACAACATAAATTCAAAAATCATAGATTAGGGAGTTAGGAGTAACTAAAATGTGTAGATTATAGAGGAATATAATAAGAACCATAACATTACATACAAGAATACAAGTATAGATGAACAGATTATACAATAGATATATTTACATAATGATATTGAAGTTATACTAATTAATGAGTATACCATCATTGATTTTTTTTTTTAAAAAAAAACTGTAATCATTATGAGTACAAATACAAATAATAGAATTAGCATGATAATATTTTGACAATCATGCCTATAGAATGTCAAGTAGATGGTGTATTGCATAATATGTTAGGTTTAGTTTTGGGTGAATAGCAGTGAGAAGGGGAGGGGTTTATATACTGTTGTTTTGGGTAGAATAATGGTTTAGTTAGGAATCTATACAAAATTGTATTATAGAATCTTATTAAGACTTCAATATTCTAATTTTAAGTTAGGAATCTATACAGAAGTGTATTATAGAATATTGCCAATTTGTTTGAAAACTGCAATAAAGAAACAAATTGCCTAAAGAATTTAATGCTAAACTTCTGTTATATTTAACGGAAAAAATTGGTAAAATTATAAAAAGATTAGGATATATTAGGAATTTAATTGGAGGTTGCACAATTAGAAGAACACAAAATACAATATGTTATACAGACTATTACACCAACATTTTTTTTTGTTCCAGTTAAGTGTCTAACATTATTGGCTCTTATTATAAGTCTAGATTTCACAAATATAAGGCTATGTTTGGCAAACCTAGCTGAAATGGTAGCTGAAAGCTGAAAAGTAGCTGAAAGCTGAAAGCTATAAGCTCGAAGTTGAAATCTGAAGAGCTGTTAAACTAGCTGTTATGCTTAAAAGTGTTTGGTAAAATTAGCTTTTTGATAAGTTGATTAATGTAAAAAGACTAAAAAGGGCATTTTCATAAAAGTTAAATAATTTTAAATTTAAATAAGTTTGTTTACATATTAAAATATAAAATAATGAAATCAATATAATTTAATAAAATATAAAGTAAGAACATATATTTGAAAATATATAAAGTAAAACAAGATGTTTATAATTTATAAAATTAGTTCATACAAAAATTATTGTTCAAACACAAATATCAAATTAAAATTACAACGAAACATATTGAAGAAAAAATGCCAAAAGAGTTTTAATTGGGAGGGATAAATGATGTCATTTATATAAAATAATAAGGACAAAGATGGAAAAAAGTTAAAAAGCTACTAGCTTATTTTTGAAAACTACTTGAAGTAGCGTTTCAAAATAAGCTCTTATTTTAATCTATTAGCTTATTTTGAGAACATTACCAAACAAAGCTTATAGCTTATTAGTAGCTTAAAATAAGCTATAAGCTCCTAAATAAGCTCTGCCAATCACCGCCTAAATATTGTGAAAGGAAGATGTACCACGCCTTTTCTGCCGACAACCAAACCACAACATCCCAAAAGCATGCATGTTCCATATATTTCTTACCGCCCTCCCCGGCCTATAAATTACGCCATGGCTGATGAAGTGATCCCAAGTAGAATTGGGTTCAAACCAACTGTGTACAACGAAGCCTCTAATCTCCCTCTCGCCCAATACCAACACTCATCAAAGCTCTACTGGTAATTTTGAATTCAAATACACTTAAATCAGGTATTTTTTAAACTAATTTTTTTTTCTCATTCATGCAAAATCCGTATGTACAAACAATTTCACTGGGACGCTTTTGCCTTGCGATAATTTGGGCCTTGGTTTATGCACTATTCTTAGTCATCATATTTGTATACAAGTCAAATTCTAGTTTATTCTACACTGACTATGGCTCATAAGCAGCAGTTCCAGAGAATCACAATGCAAAGCATTACCAATACTCAAATTATCGACAAGACAAGTGCGTCCCACTGAAAATATGAAATTGTCTATATATATGTATGTATTTTGCATGAATGAGAAAAAAAAAAAGACGAATATACTCTTCGTTTTTTTTTTTTTAATCCTAATACAAAATTCTTGATTGCTTTGGATTTTGGGTTGCATTGAGCTGCCAACTATTTTGTTTTACCTATCTTTCTTTTCCCCTTTTTATGGTTTTTGTCTTTCTAATAATTATTGTATATTGCTTTAGTAGCTTTGGTTATTGCTGGAATATTATTTTGTTTCCCTCTTGTTACTTTCACGAGCTTATCCCTCTAGTTATTTTCACGAACTTTTCATTGTCATAATGCATAAAAGCGTTTAGTTTAGCTTCGGCAAATGTTAATCCTTTTCTGGACAATGAGCAAAAAAGAATGAAGACGAAAGCCCAGATCTTTGATGAAGCTTTAAGCTCCCTAAAGGAAGTTAAGGAACCTAGCTTCCAAGTTATGAAACAAATTGAGATTCAAGTTTTCTATAGCATACGTAGAAAAATTGTTTCTATGTCTGACTGTAAAGAATGGTTTACCACTTCATTGATTGTTGATGTAAATATTTTATATTATGATTTAATGAAATAACTTCATTTAATGTACATTTTATTATGATCCACACAGCTGTGTGAACCAATTTGCCGGCCTGCATGATGCAATAAGAAGTTAACTGTGAAGGATAAAGGTTTACTCTATCTTAGTAAGTGTGAGAAAAAGTGACAGAAAGGAACAGTGGGGTATAAGCTGGTTGTTAGGGTGGTGGATAAAATAGAAGATGCTCCCTTTTTACTATGGGATAAGGAGTGTGCTAATTTGGTAGATGTTCCAGCAAGCTTATTGTTTGCTAAGTATCATTAGGTAAACTAAAAACCAGATTAAACATATTAATTTCAATTCCATTTAAGATTGTAATAATGCTTATTATATAAATATTGAAATCTTTTTTTAGGTTGATGTTGACATTCCTCCAAAAATGGAGCACTCATTAGGATGTCAATGATTTTTAAAGTTCCAAGGTGAATGATAACCAAGAGATCGAAGGACCTTATTTCAAGGATGATTATATTGAAGAAGATGATGAAGGAAGAAGACTTTGATCAGGTAGATTTTATCTGCTCTAATTGTACCTAATTTATTTTGAATCCAACTAGGAAAATATGACCTTAATGTTTTCACATTAATGTTTTATTTTCAGGAAGCTTCCAAAGGTGATGAAGTAAACAGTCCAGTGATTGCAGCTCAGCAGAATGAAAAGCTTACAGACTCAGAAAATTAAACACTATCAAAAGATGCATGTTGGATCAGTTTTCTTCATCTAAGAAACTTAGGAAGTCAAAGATGGTTACTGTGAAACAAGAGAATATGTAACTTTGTATGGGATGAGAAGTTTCAAACAATTGTACTGTTGTTTTTCTAGGGTTTTGGACCTATTAAATTGGTAGCACTTTTGTAGTGTTATCAATTTAATTCATGGTGATTTTCTAATTGTTTTTGGTGATTTTCTATACTACCTTGATCTAAGTTTGCAGTATGAAAAAGATATATTTATGTTTTAATACTAATCTTTTCACTGTTTTCTATTATACTGTTTTATGTTTAATGTCTATGTATTACAGCAAGGATTGCAGCCTTACACTTCATACTGAGGCATAAGGCATAAGTCATTATAAAGCAAAAATTGATAATATTATATAATATTTTGAGTATTTATTTATTCTATTTAAATTTGATAAATAATGTAATTATTGAATATGTATTAGGTTCCATATTCTGCTTAGGAAACAGACGCTCTATCCACTGAGCTAGAGACGCACTTATTGGTAATAACTTTCTTTCATACAATACAAAACACTTATTTCATACACTTCCAAAATTTAATTCCCAAAATCTATACAATTAATAAAAACAAAATCCTTGTCCTACTTAGGGGGGTGGGGAGCAAGTTCAGAGGAAACAGTCGAAGTCGACGGGGCTGGAGCGGGAGCCATGTCGCGTACTTCCTCCCAGGTCGGGGGTGCCGCGGTTGATTATAGCTCGGATTTCCCTTAAGAAAAGCATGTAGTCGGGGTCAGGAACATGCTCCTCCTCCTCTCGCACCGGCTCATAAAGGACGATCACCCAGTCCTCTTCTTCCTCCTCCTCCTCCTCCTCCTCTGGTAGAATGGCAATGGGATAGAACGGATCGTCCCCGGGATGAAAGCCCCGGGCTCTTAGTCAATGCTTCAGTTCGGCCACTCGTGCCCGCTCGACTCGACGCCCTCGTTCCGCAAGACGAGGAGATGAACATCTCTAGGATGGAGAAGCAACATTCTTCTTTGGTCCCATGATTCCTGCAAAGCAAAAGTTTGGAAATGTGCATAAGTTAGTGGCATGCGATGCTATTTATAGGGGAAGTCTTGCCTCGGAGCCCGTGCATTGAATCTCACTTGAGATCGCATCTCATTAAGATGATGAGATGGTGTCAAATTTCTCTTCCCCGTAAAAGATAAGGATCAAAAATAATTATGGTTCTGGATTTCGCAAATGATGTGACGTGAAGAGGATAAGCTTGGGGAGATTGAGTTATCGGGACTCGGAGCATAAAGAGGGAGGCAATCCGGCGAGGAGAAAAGGCGGAGGGGCCGAGCTACTGGTACTTTTTCGAGTCGTGTTTCGCGTAACTCGGGAAAGTGAGGGACGTGGGGGGAGTAAAAATTTTCTAAGCTAAGGGAAGAGAGAAGGGAGTGAAGATGATGAAAGGGCGGATGGTAGGGAGGAGACCGAGCTACTAGTACTTTGCCGAGTCATGCTTCGCGTAACCCGGGAAAGTGAGGGGTTGGGGAGCAAAAAATGTCTCTGCAAAAAGGGAAGACGTGCGAGCGAAAGTAAACAGGAGATATGGTATTATCCCGAGTCGGGCTTTGCGTGGCTCGGAAAAATGAGGGACTGGATGATGGGAGAAAGACTAAGGCTCGAGACCTAATACTCGGAAGGAGGAAGGGGAAAACCAACGATGAAGATAAGGGATTCATCAGGAAGGGGGGCGAGCTTGAAGGGTCTGATAGGGCCAGGAGGCAACCTACCGAGGGTTGGCTAGCGATGGGTCGGACGACCGCGGATTGTTTATTGAGGTTATTCAGTGGACTGCTTAGTGGAATAGATTCATGCTATTGAAACAATTAATTACCATTGAGAGGAAAATGAGTTAAGAAAGTCGAAGGAAAGAAGGTGGTCTGACTGACCCGGGAGCCGTAGCCGGGTCGAGGGGTTGGAGCCGAATGGCGGTGCGGATATGGCGGTGCAAGGAAGGTGGTTTAGGAAGTTTCCTAAAGATGATGGCGGTTGGGCCCAGATTTCAGGCGTGGAATATGGAAAGAAGATCGCCGTGATTTAGAAAGTTAGCTCAAATGTAATAAGGAAATAAATCCTAAAGCATTTATGGTAGTTAGGGTTACCAAAGGGGAGAAATCATCCATAACTTGTATAAATAGGAGTGTAAAGCCTTGAGAAAGGCTAAGCAATTCATAAGACCAAAGAACCTAAACGCTGCTCAAATTTCGTACCAAAACATTTAGTTAATTTTTCAGTAGTGTTGGCTCGCCGATCGATCACATGTGGTCGATAAAACCAACAATACTCATTCCAGGTTATTTATTTTTAATATATTTTAAAAAGATTTCAGTTTATTTTAAATTAAATAAATTGTATATTATGTATATACTAGTCAATGTTGCGAAAAAAAATGTCCAATAAACAAAAGATGTAGATCTTAGGCAGTATGTTCTGCTATTTGGTTTGTTTCTTAAATCTTCCATTCCTGTATTGTTTATTTTACTTAATAGTTACTTGGTGGCCTTTGTTGTCTGGCTTACGCTTGATCAATTATTCGATGGTT
The DNA here is from genome assembly GCF_003576645.1 of Ipomoea triloba. Lineage (NCBI taxonomy): Eukaryota > Viridiplantae > Streptophyta > Magnoliopsida > Solanales > Convolvulaceae > Ipomoea > Ipomoea triloba. The sequence continues at coordinate 10,569,507 of NC_044930.1, forward strand.
AAGTCTAATAATTTATTATAAGAATTACTGAATTAATTAACATCAACTAGCTTGATGATATTAGCAATGACAACCCATGTGTGTATCTGTCTCTACATGTTCCCAAGGCAAATATGTTAGTGATAATTATAAATTATCTCTACCTATAAATATAGAGTCACATTTGTGTAAGACCGTCTCACGAATCATTATATATGAGATGGATCAGGATAATATGCAAATGTAATACTTATACTAACAAATTTATTTAATAAACATTTTATTTTTGATTTAGTATGTACTACATTTGCTAGTATTAGTATTTCATTTTGTCTTGACCCGACCCGTATCACAGACAAAAATTCATGTGACGATCTCTTGCCAGTTTTTGCAATAAATGTAATATATTTAATATATTTTGTTTTATTCAAAGGGGCATAATATAATTCATCATAAAAATTAAAAAGCACACATAGAAATATAATTTAAAGAAAATTATACAGGTTGAAACAAAAACACTCCCCGGCCAACACCACGTCACAATACCCGCGCCGTTTGATTATTGCTTTAACTTCATGTTGAAGAAGAAGCTTTGGTTAGGGACTTGAATTTAATGATGGAGCTGAACAGGTACTTTGAAACCTCAACGGTGAATGTATCGTAACGGAGGAAAAACTCCGCCAAGTGCAGGCGTGAAAGCAGAATAATCATGTTCCTACCCAGGCACTGTTTGTCGTTCGCCGTCGGGATATCAGTCCCTCTCCCGTTGGACCAGTAAACGTACTCGATCAGCTTCTTCCCTTCCCCCACGAATCTATCCGGGATATACGTATCCGGGTTTTCGAAAACGTTGGGATCTTTGGTGGCGAAAGGCTGGAACCCGAAAATGGTCTCTCCTTTCTTGATGAGATACGAAGCGTCGTGGCTTTGGATTGTTATGTCCTCTTTGGCTTTTGCGTATTGGTACCGGATTGGGGGTTCGATCCTGAGAGCTTCCCAGATCGCGGATTCGGTCAACGGCATGTTGTTGAGGGCGTTGACCGTGATTTTCCCGCCTTCCAGCTCAACCGCGGCGCGGATCTCCTCCGCCAGCTTCCGGTGGAGGTCTTCCCCGGCGGAGCCGATGTATTTCATGAGCTCCGGGAGGAAGAATTTGAAGGCGGCGTAGGAGTTGAAGCAGACGAAGAAGATGAAGTTGTGGCAGGCTTCGTCTCTTTTGAGGCCGGCTTTCTCGGCGTCGTCGAGGAGGGGTCCGAGGTTGTTGATGAACGCGTCGTACATCTTGTTGTACTGGGATTTGACTAGGAAAAACGGGATGGGAAACGTGTGCATAAGCAGGTCCTCGATGAAACCGGGGAGCCAACTGAGCCCGAATGAGGTAACGGGGGCGATCTGCGGGAGTAGCCAGGTCGTGATGGACTTAGCGGCCCCGGTCCCCAGTTTGGTATCCGAAGGCTTCACATCGTTGCAGTATAACCTAAACAAGAACTCGAAAGACTTGACGTCGTTAATGTCGTTGTAATTAGACTCCCCTGTCTTACCCACCTCATCCTCAATTTGCGCGAACATATCATCCGAGATACTAGAAAACAACGGGAGGAACCTATCGTGCAATTTGGCGAGAGTCTGAATGAACAGCCCCTTAATAGTGGCGTGTTTGGGCTCGGAGGGGTCGAGGAAGGAGAGGACACGGTATCCGCCGGTGAATTTAGTGGACGCCATGTATGTACCTTCGAAGATATCCCTCTTCTCCACCCTAGACACGTCGAACAAGATGGGGAAGCTAACCGAATCAAGCAGAACCACAACCTGGGGGTTTTTGGCTATGAACGGACCGGGTGGCATGTTGCATCTGAACACACTGGATTTATACTTCTCCTTCCTGCTTCTGAAGAACTCGTCTGCGCCTTGGTTGTAGAAGAAATCGTAGCGGTCGGCGATCGGGCCGAAGAACGGCACTCCGTAGCCGCCGGGGATTTCCCGGAGGGGAAGGTTCTTAGAGTTATCGGACGACATTTTGTTTTTGCCGGCGACAGAGGTCAGATGAAATGGGATGAAGAAGAAGAAGCAGTACTTGTGAGGAGTGATTGATAGTAGTAGAATTTATAGCGAGATTCAAGAAAGAAATAATGCTACAATTTATGCATGTTTTATTCTTGATTAAAAATTATTGTTTTTCTTTACTATCTAATTTTATATGAATCACATGATGATAACATGCATAGTGGTTCTGGCATATATTTTATTAGTCTCGTGCGTCGCAAGCGCAGATAAATTATTTTTTAATCTTAAGATCTTATCTTTTGCTCTGTCATGAGCAGAAGGCCAGGCCAGGCAAAGCCCCATTTAAGGGTAAATTATATCCTCCACAATAATTCACCTTACATGATGGAGTTAAATCCAAAATAATATTATTTTATAATAAGCATTAATTAATGCTTAGCCTCACAAATAATATTTACCTAATACTTATTTTATATGTCAATAAATTTAAACTTTAATATTTGTAAATATTTTACTTTTTAGATTTTAATATCAAGATACATAGTTATGTGGCTTCTCAGTATATAATTTTTATTTTTTAAGTTATTGCCTTATCGGTCTCTATTGGCAGATAAAATTATATCATTAATTAACTACAATTCATCTTCTTTGATGGATCTTGATCCAAAACGGTGTCATTTTAAATTAAGCAACAATTAGTGCTTAACAAATAATATTATTTTATATGTCAATAAAAATTATCAATCCTATGTTTGACCGTTGAAAATCACTCATGGGCTGCCATAATACTTCTCCAGTAAAAACTCACTGATTCAAACTATTATGCTACCCCAGTTGCGTGACTCTAAGGTTTCAGGGTTAGGTTGATTGATCATGTTACGCAAATTTGGGATATGACCATTTTAAGTGATATTTTTCTGCCTAGTGATGTAAATCATATTGTCAAGATCCCAATAAGCCAAACTTATGAAGATTCATGGTACTAGTTTGGAAACCTTGGAAGGAAACTACTCAGTAAAAAATGGTTATAGGAGCATAAGAGGAGAATTAGCTGATATAATTGCCCTAAGATTTTAATAGGTGGAATTCATTATGGAGGATAAGACCCCCGAGTGGATGGTCTTTCTCTGGAGAGCTTTGAGATGAATTCTCCTTACTACTACTAATCTTATTCGGAGAAGGATGTATGTGATCCCTTTATGTCCTATGTGTGGAGACCATCATGAAGATGTCATGCACTCTCTACTTTTGTGTGATTACTCCCAACATGTATGGCATGAATATAATCTTCTCTTCCACTTTCATGTGTTATAGGTGCCCCTTTCCTACTTGGTTTGACAATGCAATGAGTGTGTTGGATGGGTAGAAATTGCAGGTGTATGTCATGTTGGAATTGTCACTAACGAGTGTAAGAATATTATTTACTCTTTTGATTTTTGTTCAAATCTTTTTAATTTCTAGATTATCCCATGTTTTAGCTCATTCTTTAGTTTCGAGAACCTATTCTGAAGTTGACACTTTGTACTGAAACTTTGTCTCTCCTGATTTTATTTCTATTTAATGCAATAATATACCCTCACTATTTAGGTTTTCAAAAAAAAAAATGTCAATAAACATAAATCTTAATGCCTATAAACTTTTATATGTTTATGAATATTATAATACTTACATGGATTTTGAATATATAAATTTCATTTTATTTTTAAAAAAAAATTATCAACCTCTCTTGACAGATAACAACAATCATAATTGTCCAAACAAATATGATTGTCTCAATTCTAACAACTATAGTTGTCTCAAACAACTATATATAGTTGTTTAATTAGATCTAAACTTTTTATAATCTAAACTTATCAAAGACCTGGTGGTCAAGTGGTATAGTTGTGGCCTTCCCACCTATGAGGTCACAGGTTCAATCCCTAGTGGTGATACTACACTATAATAGAGTCACTAGTATTCAAAAAGAAAATTAGATCTAAACTTCTTTTAATATCCAAATCTAAATAAATAAAAGTTAGGATCTAATTTTATTATTTTAACAATATAAGGTACCTCAATAATTTTTGTTTGTTCATTAATCTATTTTCAATATTCATTAGGGAGTTGGGGTTAAATTTCACAGTTTTCGATATTCTTTTAATAAAAAATACTCATTTGATGATCAAATTGCAAAGCAATGTGCAGTTAAATAATGGTATTTCTGTCAAGTGTGCCACGCGCCTTCTTTCTCAATTCGAGGCAAAGAGTGGAAATCAATGGCAAACGACAAAATCATCTCAATTAGATCAACCGCAGTGGGAATCATTATAACATATAAATTAAACAATGCTCCATACTGCATATATATATATATATATATATGTGTGTGTGTGTTTGTGTTCTCCCGTGTGGTTGGTTGATCTTCTCCGTTGTGATTATGCGGTTGTTTATGTGCAATGTTTTTCTTTTTAAAGTGCGTGATTTGTGTGCTTAAAGTGCGTCAATATTGAAATTTAAAGTGCGTCAACTAAAGTTTTAAGTGCGTAATTTTCCTTCCTAAGATGCGTGATTTGTATGCTTAAGGTGCGTCATTTGCTGAAATTTAATGTACGTCGTTTTAAAACTTTAGGTAAGTGATTTGTGTTCTTAAAGTGCTTTGTTTGTGTGCTTAAGGTGTGTGATTTGTGTACTAAGGTGCGCCATTTTAATGCTTAAGGTGCATAACCGCACAAAAAGCTATACCCGCACTTGAACCCTTATATATATATATATATATATATATATATAATTCAGTTCGCGTGCGGTAAATCTTCTCAGGTGCGGTTGATGATGATGATGATGATGGTGATGATAATGATGATGATGATAATAATTAATACTAATTTTGGTCCCTCGACTATCAAGTACTTATTTTGGTCTCTGGACTATTGAAAATGATGTTTTTGCTCCTTTTTATAACGGCTAATGGATGACTATTGTAACAAAGGACCACTGTAATGGATGACAATTTAAAATAACGTTTTTGCCCCATTTATTAACGTGGATTTATATGATTTATCCCAACAACTAAATCATCACAACCTGGCTAAATCTATTTAAAAAAAGGTCATGACGTGTTTCTCGCTAAACTAGTGTGCTTATGTGCAAAGATATGTATTAAATTGGGTCGATGTGTTTGTTAGATTATGATATTCTTTTTAAATTTTTTATCGGCAGTCGGCACAAAATGAATATTAACCAATTAATATGTTATAAAATTTAGTGTCTATGTACCTAGTTTAAGTAGTGAATCAACTCAATTATATGTCATTTTTGGATACAACTTAATTCATCAATCAATTCAAAATAAGTTAATAAGGCTTACTTTACTAGAAATTGCGACTAAAAATGAGAAGTATATATTTGACCTTGTTATGGACACTAGTGTACAAATATTTGGAGATTTGTAGATTAGTCGTTGAGTTACATTATGTAATTTACATTATGCCAATTTTTAAAGTTGAACATATTACCGTATCATCATATATATTTACAATTCTCTCAGTAATTTTTTTTTTGAAAACCTTACTATTTTTTCTATATCCCTAATAATTTAAAAATAAAAATTAAGGGTGTGTTTGGTTAATGTTAGGAATGAGAATCAAAATCATAGTTAGTGTTTGGTTGAAAACTTTTTAAAACATAATTATGTGTTTTGATTACCTCTTCAATTAAAAATTCTATTCCCTAATTAAAAAGAGGTATGCATCATTCTATCTTATTGGTAATCTAATTTTTAAGTTTGGATTAGTACTTTTAGATTTTTGTTTTGATTTCTTTTATTTATATTGATGCTTTGGATGCCATTATATTATGATCAATTGACTTGATTTTTATTTTTATATTTTTAAAACATTTATTCTTAGGTCATACACAACCAAATATCAATATTAGTAATCATTTTAATTTCACCCTACTACCAAACATGCAAAATACTTCCACCAAAATCTATTATCATTACCAAGTATTTGATTCTCATGTGCTAACTAAACACCCCCTAAAAAGTAAGTCCACATTACCAAATAGCAAGGTTGGTCGTAATTTATGCAGCAAGAAGCAACAAATTGTCACAATGAAAGACTTGCAAAAATTACAAGCCTTTCATTCCACTTGGTCTTTATTAAATTTAAAAAAAAAAAAACCTAAGATGGTTGTTAGAATTTTCTTTATGAGAATTGAGATGAGAAGTATGGTGTCACAGATTATTATTTTTTAATTATTTTCTAACAACTTGATCAGCTTCAATTCACACATCACCTCAATAATTTGTACATATATATATTATCAATGGAATACTATATGTCAAATTTCCAGATTGACAGACAGGATAGGAAAATGAAAAAAAAAAATGATAAATTAATGGGCTCGTGCCACGCGAGCGCAACTAAAGAAAACAAAATTATCAAAGAGATAATCGATTGGAAACAACAAAATTTGGTTCGTTACCATGAAATTTTGATGATGACATAAAATAGTTATTAAAATAAAATGTCACAAAGTCCATGTGCTGCAATAATCGCCATTTTTTTTTTGAAGAAATAATAATCGGCATTTTAGAAGCGCAAGTTGAAGCTAGCTTAGCATAGGTCTGTAGTTCTATAAATACAAGGCTAGTTTGCTTCAGCCTTGGCCATCACAAACCCACTTCACACTCTCTCTCTCTATCTAAAACGTAGGAACATACTAAGTTGTTTTTCGAGAAAACTAAGGATGATTCTGGACAAGATTGTGGATGCTATCACCGGAAAACATGGTGCCGTCGAGGAGAAGCCGAAGATCAAAGGAACGGTGGTGTTGATGAAGAAGAATGCTTTGGACCTGAAGGACATTGGTGCTTCTGTCCTCGACACTGTCCATGAATTGGTCGGCCAGAAGGTCACCTTTGAACTCATCAGTGCCGTAAATGCTGATCCTGGTTAGAATCTATTTTATATATTATTTATTTATTTATTGACATTTTCCACCTACAACAATTCATTTTACTTCAATTCTTACATTGGTGCGAATAATATGTTCATTTGTGATGAATTTCGAGAACAACTCCAATCAAGTTTGTCAAATTGTGTCTTCTTGGTTGTGTCATTTATACAGATCAGACATTTAAGTTAGTTTATCACTTTACGGGCGTTTGCCCGCTAAAGTTATAAGGCCGGTAAACATCGTGCACATTTTTAGATAGTGGCAGTAAGTTTTACTTTTCACTCAAAATTTATGATGAATTTCTTATCTTAGCATCTAGTTAGAGTAATGAAATTAGTAACTGAATAGAACTTATATTATTATATACCATGCAAGTGGAATACCTCTATTCCTATGATAAGTTTTTTTATTCATAATAATTGACGTTATAAAATTTTCAAAATTTTATTTATTTAAATTTATGTTAATAGTGGATATATTGTTTAATAATTTATGTTCACATTATAGAATTGAAGTTCCTAATTACTGACGATAACCTAGGGCTTATACATCAACTCACATGTAATGTCTTGCCCAACTGGTTATTTTTTAAAATGTACTTCAAACATCAAAGTCCCTTTCCTTGGGACCATTCACCACAATTGGCATTAAGATGCCAACCCAAGATAGAATATTCACATGTACGAGATAAAATATACTTTGAGCATTCTAAGGTAGCGTTTGATCTGCTACTTTATTATCAGATTTAATGTCTGTTATAATGTTTATTTATATACTTTTGCTATTTGGGAATAAATATTTTAGTAATTATAAAATAAAAAAGAAAAATTAAAACATCATTATTTAATATAAAATCCTAATATATAGGATTAGAGGATATCAACAATAATCTGGTAAAAATTGTGGACTAATATGATCCGTCTATAAATTATCAATGGATGGTTAGGTTTGTCTCACAATTCTTTTCTGAGGCATGATTCTTATGGAAGCCGGACTGTATAGATATATACTAGTATTAATACTAAACTTAACATTATGATTAAAAATAACTTTAGTCAATACTCGTTAACCGAACCAACTTGCATATATTGATATCTATGGCCCTGTTTGGTAAATAATCATATTTGACCACTATTAGTTGTTTGGTTAATAAGTTTTTTGTAACTCCAAAATGCTAAAATTCAAAAAGCTACTTAAAGCAGCCTTTTCAATTAGCTTGAAAAAGAAATTATACCAAACAACTATCAGCTAATTTATCAAACAACTTTCTACAATCAGCTAATATTATCAACAAATCATACCTTCTAACCTAAACAACCAACCCATCAGCCAACGGCCATTTACCAAACAGGGCCTATATCTTATAAGTTGAATTTGTAATATTATGATTAGCAAGTCAACAGTGACTAACTTAGCTAAGGTTGTATTAATTAATGAGTTTTTCTTGAAATTCTTATTGTGTTTAATTGTATATGTACCATATTATTTGGCAGCGAAAATAATAAGCAATTTGGTGGATAAATTTGCAGAAAACGGTTTACAAGGGAAACGGGGCAAGGTGGCGTACCTTGATAACTGGAGCAAGCCAACGCCGTTAGCGGCGGGCGAGAGCGCGTACGACGTAACATTCGAATGGGACGAGAGCATCGGCGTTCCAGGGGCGTTCGTGATCAAGAACAATCACCACAGCGAGTTCTATCTCAAGACCCTCACCCTGGAAGACGTCCCCAATCACGGCCCCGTCCAGTTCGTCTGCTTTTCTTGGGTTTATCCCGCCGGTAACTACAACTACGAGCGCGTTTTCTTCACCAACCAGGCGTACCTCCCCAGCCAGACGCCGGGGCCGCTCCTCCCGTTCAGGGAAGCGGAGCTGAAGAACTTGAGAGGAGACGGCACCGGGGAGCGCAAGGAATGGGACAGGGTTTATGACTATGATTACTACAATGACTTGGGTGATCCCGACAATGACAAGCCTCGCCCCATCCTCGGAGGAAATTCGGAATACCCTTATCCTCGTCGCGGTAGAACCGGCCGGAAAATGACAAAAACAGGTCCACCATCTACACTTGTGATTGATGAGTATATAATATAAACATAAACGTCCATTTCAACTATCAGCTTAGTGTCATTGGCCTAGAGTCTGGCGCGACGATGCGACGTTCAGACCCTCTCATACTTTGCGGATCAGCCTTATCTTTCATACGTGTCAAATTAATTTAGTCCTGACATGGGATCATCAAGAGAATAACCAAGTTGTGTCCTTCGAATTGCCTTAGTACCCCTCATATGTGTCAAATTAGTTTTGCCCTGTCATGGGCTCATCCGGGGAACGACCAGTGGTGTCCTTCGAATTGCCTTAGTCCCCTTCATAGTCAAGTTTGAGAATAATGACCAGCTCCCGGTCGTCATGCCTTATGCCTGACTCGGTCAGACCTTAGCGTCTAAGGCATAATAACTCGCTATTGTTGTCTCTGCCATTAAGCCTGTTGGTCTGGTTCATTTAATTTATTGGGTGTAATAAACTGTGTATGATATTAGACTTTTAGTTGAGATTGAGTATATGCTTTAATTTGGTATAAGAGTAAATCTTATGCGAGAGGTCGTGAATAATGTTGCTTTTTGATGTTGTTGTATGCAGATCCTCACTACGAAAGCAGACTTTCATTCCTTGCGGGGATAGACATATATGTGCCAAGGGACGAGAAATTCGGGCATCTCAAATTTTCTGATTTTCTGGGCTACGCATTGAAGTCCCTTGGACAGTTCATTCTCCCAGAGCTGATTTCCCTGTTTGATAAAACGCCTAATGAGTTTGATTCATTCGACGATGTGAATGCCCTCTACGAGGGAGGCCTATCGCATGGCCCAATTCTTGAGCACATCCAGAAGAACACTCCTTTGGAGATGATCAAAGAACTCCTCCGAAGCGATGGCGAAAAAATGTTCAAATTCCCAACCCCACAAGTTATTGCAGGTACTATACACTCACACACACATATACATACAATGTTTCTCTCTTTAACTTTCATGGTTTCTATTTTCTTCTCTCATTTTGAACCAAATTTCTGTGGTGAAATAGAGAACAAGACTGCCTGGAGAACCGACGAGGAATTCGCCAGAGAAATGTTGGCCGGAGTGAACCCTGTCAGCATTAGTCGCCTCCAAGTAACTACATTTTCACTTCCATTCTTTAATTTATGTATTAGATCAAGAATGTGAATTTTAATTTTTAACAATGCAATATAATGCCAATCTTCCAGATGTTCCCACAAAAAAGCACCCTTGACCCCAATGTCTATGGAGACCATACCTGCACTATAACCAGAGAAGACATTGCAGATAAGTTGGATGGACTAACTGTTGAGCAGGTATATATATATATATATATACATATATAGACTAATCTATTACATAAATTTTTTTTTAGGGAATTTGCTAAGTAAAAAATGGTTGGTTATACATACAGGCCATTGAGAGCAAGAGGTTATTCATCCTGGATCACCACGACGCGATAATGCTATATGCAAGGCGGATAAATGACAACACGGACAGGAAAATCTATGCTGCAAGGACTTTGCTCTTCTTGCTCAAGGATGGCACTTTGAGGCCGATAGCTATCGAGCTCAGCAGGCCCCATCCCGATGGCGATAAATTTGGTTGCATTAGCCAAGTCTACACTCCAGCTGAAGAGGGAATTAAGGCTACAATCTGGCAACTGGCTAAAGCCTATGCAGCAGTCAATGACTCTGGAGTTCACCAACTGATCAGCCATTGGTAAATTAATGCAATAGTAATTAAATGTTTGGGATTTTAGTTTGAATTAGTATGTACTAACCATGCATGCCTGTACGTGTAGGTTGAATACTCATGCTGTGATTGAGCCAATTATAATTGCAACAAATCGGCAGCTAAGCTTTCTCCACCCGATTTACAAGCTCCTGGACCCCCATTTCCGTGACACAATGCATATCAATGCTTTGGGGCGACAGCTCCTCACTAGCGCTGATGGAGTTATTGAGCAGACATGCCTTCCCGGAAAATATGCAATGGAAATGTCTGCTGTTGTGTATAAGAGCTGGGTTTTCCCAGAACATGCACTTCCTAATGACCTCCTTAAAAGGTACAAACTAACCAAAATTTATCTTTGTTAGCCCTTAACTGCACAGTTTTTACTCTTGCTGTTGATACAAGCTCTAACTTGTAGTGAAGACGCAACTTTATTTCCTTCTATATTGTCACATTTCCGAGGCAGGGTGCTGGACTTGGCCCTTTACTGGCCTCCGCCTAGCAATTCCCTAGCCACTTGTTTCTGGACTTGGCCTTTGCTCAATAGTACCACTTGTTAAATCAAGCGCTTACCACTAAACGAGGATGCAACTTTATTTTTTTATACCACAACATTTTCGAGAGGCAAAGTGTTGGGTTTGGCCCTTTACCGGCCTCTGCCTAGCAATCACCTAGCCACTTTGTGCCGGAGTTAGCCTTGGCCTTTGCCCAATGGTACCACTTGTTAGATCAAGTGTTTACCACTAAACCAAAAACTATAGCTCGTAACGAAGGTGCAATTTTATTTCTTTATACCGCTACATTTTCGAGAGGCAATATGTTAGACTAGGCCCTTCAGGCCTCAATTTGCCCAATAATTCTCTATCTACCTGGTATTAGATTTGGCCTTTCATGGGCCTCCGGTCAATGCAATGAAATAATTGATGGGATTGAATGTTGCAGAGGAATGGCTGTGGAGGACTCGAGTTCACCATCCGGTGTACGCTTAGTGATTGAAGATTACCCATATGCGGTTGATGGGCTTGAAATATGGACAGCAATCAAGAGCTGGGTCTCTGACTACTGCAACTTCTACTACAAGGATGACTCCACGGTTTTGAACGACAAAGAGCTACAAGCCTGGTGGACCGAAACTGTACAGAAGGGGCACGAGGACAAGAAAGACGAGCCCTGGTGGCCTAAAATGACCTCTCGCCAGGTCCTAATCGAGACCTGCACAACCATCATCTGGATCTCATCAGCCCTCCACGCCGCCGTCAATTTCGGCCAATATTCCTACGCAGGCTACAACCCCTGTCGCCCAACGCTGAGCCGCAGGTTCATGCCGGAGCCCGGGACGCCCGAGTACGCGGAACTGGAAACCAACCCGGATAAGGCGTTCCTGGAAACCATCACTGCCCAGTTCCAAACCCTGCTGGGGATTTCCCTGATTGAGATCCTGTCCAGGCACGCATCCGATGAGATTTACCTTGGGCAAAGAGAGCACCCTGAGTGGACCAGTGACAAACACGTGTTGGACGCGTTTGAGAGATTTGGGAAGAAACTGGCCGCCATTGAGGACCGTATACTTGCCATGAATGATGATCAGAAGTGGAGGAACAGGACCGGGCCTGTTCAGGTCCCGTATACTTTGCTATTCCCTACAAGTGAAGGAGGGCTCACCGGAAGAGGAATTCCTAACAGCATCTCTATATAATTCTTTCTTTCCAAATATCTATGCTCTTAATCTTTGTATTCCAATAAATTGTATGTTTAATTCTGCATATTTCTTGCTTTCCTTTTTCCTGCAATGTACTTCATCATCATTATAATAAAAAGAGGCTTTCCTTCCAAAATTCGCAAATACTCTGGAATTGTGGACCATGATCATGACTGATACTTTAGTTGTGGTGAACTGATACTGCAGTTGTGTTGAAAGGGAACTACAATTACGCGGAACAGAGCCTGCTCATCCGTTCAACACAACTGTAATTTCAGACGGATGAAACGGTCTCTGTTCCGCGCAACTGCAGTTCCCTTCCAACAAAACTGCAGTATCAGTTCAACACACAATTGCAGTATCAGTCAGAACCATGGTCCACAGTATAACGATTGTCCAAAATTACTTGACCTTACTTGTATAATTCAATTCAATGCAAATTAAATGAATTCACCTATTAAAAAGTAAAGTCAACATTAACCAAACATTTTTCTTGTTATAATTTCTATATTGTTGTTTTTGTTGTTATTTAATTAATTAAAGCTTAATTATTTAATGTAATTAAAAAATATTTCTTTTATTTTAAATTACAAAAACCCGAACTAGTTTCTCCCCTTGCATCTGCGTGTTAATCACGGGCTCTTTCAAGTAATTTTTGTCTTTCAATCTCTCTTTTATTTCGAGGTGACACATTTGTCAACTAAAAAATTAGTTCTAGTACATAAAAAAATTAAAATATACTATGAACTATGAAGTAAGGTTAAATAATAAAAAAGCCGAGAATGGTTGTGAATATACTCACTAAGGGTGGTTTTGTTCGAACAAGAGAATCGAAATCGGAATGAGAATCAAATACTTGTAATATTAATGGGTTTTGGTGAAAGTATTTTGCATATTTGATAACCGGGTAGAATTGGAATGGAGTTCTGTACTACCAAATTCTACGCCATCACTTTTACTTCATGATATGACAAATAAGGATTGCATATTTTCATCATGTAGGTCCCATAAAAAGTGTCTATCTCAAGAATTTGTGAGAGGGAGTAAAAGTTGGAAGTAAGAAATGAAAGTCCATATAGTATTTTTCCATTATAATGATTATCAATATTGATGTTTGGTTATGTATGACCCTATAATAGGAATAAAAGTTTTAAAAATACAAAAAAAAAAAGAAGAGTTTTTCCCCAAAATGGTCCCTCGACTATTGCTCATTCTCAATTTTGCATTTTGACTTTCAATTGCTCCAAATGTGGTCCTCGACTTTCAAAAACTCACCCAATTCAGTCCTCCGTTACATATTTCGTCTAAACAATGTTAAAATGAAGGGCATTTTCGTCCATTTACCTATTGTTAGCCTAATAAACATTGAGAAATAGTTGAGGACCATTTTGAGAATAGTCGATAGACCATTTTGGGAAAAACTCTTTTATTTATTTCATTTTTTATTAATAATTAATTATTAACTATTAAGGCAGGTATAATTTATTTTGTAATGTGGACACATTATTTTTAATAATTTTAATTTAATAAACAAAAATGAAATAAATAAAAGAGTTTTTTCCAAAATGGTCCATCGACTATTCTCAAAATGGTCCCTCAACTATTTCTCAATGATTATTAGGATAACAATAGGTAAATGGATGAAAATGCCCTTCATTTTAACACTGATTAGACAGAATATGTAATGGAGGACCAAATTGGGTGAGTTTTTGAAAGTTGAGGGACCACATTTGGTGCAATTGAAAGTCAAAATGCAAAATTGAGAATGAGCAGTAGTTGAGGACCATTTTGGGAAAAAACTCTACAAAAAAAAAAAAGAAAAAAGAAGAAGACAATTGATCATAATATAATAACATCCAAAGCACCAAGATGAACAGAAATCTAAAAACACTAATCCAAACTTTAAAAAATCATGTGGCACCCGGTTTACACTCTCACATGGAATGGAGTGGGTTCGAGCCTAAAAAAAAAAACTAAAAAAATCATATTACAAATAAGCTAAGATGGAACGATATTCGTTTTTTACTTAGGGAATGTAGTTTTAATATAATTGATGAATAGATAATCAAATTCTATATAGTTATGTTTTGAAAAGTTGTCAACCAAACAGTAACTATAATTTTAATTATCATTCCTTATGTGTAAATTCATGATCCAAACACAGCTGAAGTAAAATATCCAAAGTATAATTGCTTGTGTAGTTAAAGTAGCATAATAACACTACCAAATACCAATGCTAATGAATTAAATCCTTGTACAATTTACTCCGTATACACTAGCATATGTGGAGGCCTGAGGGTCGAGATGTGAATATTGGTTTTTTTTTTTTTTTTTTTTTTTAATTGAATACGAATATAATATTAGTTTTTTTTTTTTTTGAACAAATTTGCTTTCATACTTATTCCGTTGCCGAACATATTCTACCAATTGCAGTAAATATAAAGATTCAATTCTTTAGCATAATAACACTACCATATGCTAAATTGTGAACACATCTCCATTCTCCACCCATGATATAACAATTACTAAACTTTTAAATTTGTACTCCGTAATAATTATGAAATGTATCCCATCTTTAAAAGGTTTCAATAATTATAAAATTAATCACGTATTTTCTTTTACTATAACCCTCAACACCAATGATGAACCCTAATAGATGGTTGAAATTATTCCTCCATTCTTAGAGAGGATCATGTTCTCATTTGATCTTTCTCATATATATATATATATATAT
Source organism: Ipomoea triloba (assembly GCF_003576645.1). Taxonomy (NCBI): domain Eukaryota; kingdom Viridiplantae; phylum Streptophyta; class Magnoliopsida; order Solanales; family Convolvulaceae; genus Ipomoea; species Ipomoea triloba. The sequence continues at coordinate 10,584,647 of NC_044930.1, forward strand.
ATATATATATATATATATATATATATATATATATATATTAAAAACTTTTTTTACCAAAAATCTCAACCAATAATTTAATTCGTCTTCTCTTTTCACCATGAATATAACGCAAATTATACTGTGGACCGCAGTCCACAATGGATTGTGAACCGCAGCATCAAAATGACGTCGTTTGATTAATGAAAACAGATGAATGAAACGGTATCCGTTCCGCGCAACTGCAATTCCCTTTCAACACAACTGCAGTATCAGTTCAACACAACTGCAGTCCAGATGGATGAAACGGCATCCAACTGCAGTATCAACCATGACCATGGTCCACGGTATAACAACTAATGAATATAATGTCCAACATCTTGTTTCACTTTAAGATCCCATTAATATACAAATAAAGTTTTATTTTCAACTCATTAAGTATGTAAACATTATTAATAAGTAAATTTATAGGTTGAAAATAGCATTTCTCTAATACCACAACATGACCCGTGCAGTTTAATCCCTTCTATGTAGATGAAGAAGCTTTGGTTAGGGACTTGAATGTAACGGTGTAGCTGAACAAGTAATTTGAAACTTCAACAACGAATGTATCGTAACGGAGGAAAAGCTCCGCTAAGAACAGCCGTGAAAGTAGAATAATCATTTCCCTTCCCAGACACTGCTTGTCATTAGCCCCCGGAATGTCCGTCCCTTTCCCATTAGACCAGTAAACATACTCGATCAACCTTTTCCCCTCCCCAACAAATCTATCCGGGATATACTTATCCGGGTTTTCGAAAATCTTGGGATCTTTGGTGGCGAAGGGTTGGAATCCGAATATGGTTTCTCCTTTCTTGACGAGATACGAAGCGTCGTGGCTTTGGATTATTATATCCTCTTTGGCTTTTGCGTACTGGTACCGGATTGGCGGCTCGATCCTGAGAGCCTCCCAGATTGCGGATTCGGTCAACGGCATGTTGTTTAGCGCGTTGACCGTGATTTTCCCGCCTTCTCTCTCCACCGCGCGGCGGATCTCCTCCGCCAGGTGGCGGTGGAGGGCCTCGCCGGCGGAGCCGACGTGCTTGAGGAGCTCGGGGAGGAAGAACTTGAAGGCGGCGTAGGAGTTGAAGCAGACGAAGAAGACGAAGTTGTGGCAGGCCTCGTCTCTTTTGAGGCCGGCCTTCTCGGCGTCGTCGAGGAGGGGTCCGAGGTTGTTGTGGAAAGCGTCGTACATTTTGTCGTAGTGGGATTTTACTAGGAAAAACGGGATGGGAAACGTGTGGAGAAACAAGTCCTCGATGAAACCCGGGAGCCATTTGAGTCCCAACGAGGTAACCGGCGCGATCTGCGGGAGTAGCCATTTGGTGACCAAGTTACCCGCGTTGGCCCCGAGTTTTGTATCGGCCGGCTTGACATCATTGCAGTACAATCGAAACAAGAACTCAAACGCCTTGACATCGTTAACGTTGTTGAAGTTAGACTCGCCTTTCTTACCCAACTCTCCCTCGATTTGCGCGAATATGTCGTCTGTTACACTGGAGAACAGCGGTAGAAACCTGTTGACACTGAAATTTTATTAAATATATTTATTTTTGAATATTTAGGCTAACTGAAAAGGTAGCTGAAAGCTGAAAAGTTATAAGTTCGAAGCTGAAATCTGAAAAACTGTTATGCTTAAAAGTGTTTGGTAAAATTAACTTTTTGATAAGTTGATAAATGTAAAAAGACTAAAAATGACATCTTCATACAATTTAAATAATTTTAAATTTAAATAAGTTTGTTTATATATTAAAATATAAAATAATGAAATCAATATATTTAAATAAAATATAAAGTAAGAACATATATTTGAAAATATATAAAGTAAAAAAAAATATTTATAATTCATAAGATTAGTTCATACAAAAATTAATGTTCAAACATAAATATCAAACTGAAATTACAACCAAACATAATGAAAAAAAACGTCAAAAAGGTTTTAATTGAAAGGGGTAAAGGATGTCATTTATTTAAAATAATAAGGATAAAGATGGAAAAAAGTTAAAAAGCTACTAGCTTATTTTGAAAATCTACCCCAAATAGCGTTTCAAAATAAGCTCTTATTTTAAGCTACTAGCTTATTTTGAGAACATTACCAAACAGAGCTTATAACTTATTAGTAGTTTAAAATAAGCTATAAGCTCCTAAATAAGCTCTGCCAAACAGAGCCTAGTATATTTGAATAGATTTTGAATAATATTGATATTATCTAATTTGTTAATTAGATAATATCAAAAAAGTTTGAACGTATCAAAACTCTTTATCCTATAACTATAAATAGGACATTTTATTTCTATGTATTCATCCTAGGAAAAATCATAGAAATAGATTTGAAGCTTATTTAGACATAAAAATAAAAGCCCCATGATCTTAAATGTAAAAATTCCTTGCCTATCATGTTGATCCAAACCTCCTGAAGATCAAGCCATTTGAAATCCGGAGGTCCCAAGCAGCTTGTACCCATACCCACACCCATATTGATATATTACATGTAACATGAATTTTGAATTCAATATATATATTCAAAATTTCTTTGTTCACAAAACCTGTGGTGCAATTTGGCGAGGGTGCGGAGGAACAGGGCCTTGAGGGTGGCGTGTTTGGGCTCGGAGGGGTCGAGGAAGGAGCAGACGCGGTGGCCGCCGGTGAATTTGGTGGACGCCATGTACGTGCCTTGGAAAATGTCTCGTTTCTCCACCTTGGAGACGTCGAAAAGGATGGGGAAGCTGACAGCGTCGACTAGGGCAACAACCTTGGAGTTTTTGGCCATGAACGGACCAGGTGGCATGTTGCATCTAAAAACAGTGGATTTATACTTCTCCATTCGGGTTCTGAAATACCGGTCAACTCCTAGGTTGTAGAAGAAATCGTAGCGATCCTTAATCGCCCCGAAGAATGGTAATCCATAGCCGCCGGGGATTTCCCGCAGCGGGAGGTTCTTTTGAGAGGAAGCAGACGACATTTTCAGAAGAAATTAAATGTAATTCTTTTGGTTTAATTTTGGGGGGATATGCTCCGGAAATGAATAACAATGATGCACTATATATGATTACAGTAGAATACTAGAATTTATAGCAATTCAGTCGTAAGAGGTGTTAATCAGGCTAGCTAGTTTGTTCACTTTCGGGCTAGTCTTATCCACGGTTAAGTTTGTCCATTCGAGTTAATTGATTTTTTGATTGGGTTTAAATTTTTTGACAATAACCCTAAAACATTGACGAGCTTATCGACAGTCCTAACGAATTTTTTTTACATTTTTAAATTAACATCTAGCGTGGAATTAAAATGTTTGATAAAATTAGTTGTTGAATAAACTACTAAGGGGGTGTTTGGCTAATAGCTTAAATCGGATTGATTTAGCGGATTTGATTAGCTGATCGATAGCATTAGCTAGTTGCAGAAAGATTTTTCGTAAATTAGTTGTTAACCGATATTTGATTATATGCAAAATGACCTCTAAAGGTATAATTTATTTTCTCAAAAAGCTTATTGAAAAGCTGCTTTGAGCAACTTTTTGAATTTTAGCGTTTAGGAGCAATAATTTATTAAAAAAAGCTGATTAACCAAACACTCATATTGGTTGTTTAACCAAGTCAAACAGTCAATAGTGGTCAAACAAGCCAATATTAGCTGATAAGCTAACTATGTTACCAAAATGCATGGCCTTAAATGTAAAAAAAAGACATCAAATGATAAACGAAGATATTAATGAATGGAATAGATGATCTCATTTTTGTAGTGTGTTAATTCTAGAAATAGTCGTTTGACTATTGGCATTTATCCATTTTTATCAATGACTTTTAATTAGACCATAAATGATCCACTGACTATTGACCTTTACCAATTTAATCATCGACTTTCAATTTGACCATAAATGGTCTCTGAGCATTGATTTTGTTCCAAATTTGATCCTCAAATTATATATCTATTTAGTAAACATTAAATTTAAGGGCAATAATGTAAAAATTGGCTTGTTGTTGAGATGTGCATGCACATTGAGTTCATAAACTTAATACATTAGTGAAAGGGTTATAGGGCAACGCACTTGACCTACGGAGCTCGGAGCTCGGAGCTCACTAGTTTATTTTCTGACCTCAATAGTGCATTTCCCGACCATAGTGTACTTCCCGAGCATAATGCACTTGGCGACCATAACGCACTTCCTGAGTATAATGCACTTACCGAGCATACCTACTTGCCGGTCTCAATATTAGTAGACCCCCCTACCCCCTCCCCCCGGTCTCATTATTATTAGACTTTCCTAGTCTCATTATCATATTAGACCTCTCGATCTCCAAGCACTCCCTCACATGTAAAATCTCTAAGGACACTTGGCAAACATAACCTCACCACCGAATCTACCTAGGACACATGGAGAGCATGCTGAGCACCCGGCATGTGTCCCCTTTTCACCTCAATATATAGGACATTAATTGCACCGTACCTTTGGGGGGACTTTTGGCTCCCAACCTACATCACTCTACTTGGAGCTAAGACTCCCGACCTAACGTGGCCGGGTCTTTAATTACTTTCCCGATCACGCCAACCACCTCTATTAATCTTCCTAACCATATATTTTCACCTATTATAATAGAGTTCTCAGTCACATTTACCCTACCCGAAACAATTTACTCTATCAATTGGGTTCATTATTAGTGGAAATGTGAAGAACCAAAATTTTACATTATTACCCTTAAATTTAATGTTTACTAATGGATATTTAACTGAATGACCAAATTTAGAATAAAATCAATAGCCAATGGACCATTTATGGTCATTGTGAAAGTCGATGATGAAAACTGGTAAAGGTCAATAATCAATGAACCATTTATGGTTCAATTGAAAGTCAGGGATAAATGCGCGCACACAAACACAAATGAGACCACATCTTCTCGTGGGTCTCGCGAAACCCTTCATAAATGCACATAGACTAGGTTATATGCAATATAATTCGCCTAGCATGAATGCACAAAAGCTACCCTGTGTGCATTTTGTGTAGTAACTTGTGTTCATTTACGAAGGGTCTCACAGGACTCATGGGAATAGGTGGATGCACTTGAGTATTAGCATATATATATAAAGTCCTGATCATATGAGAGCCACTACGCATGTGAGAACTTGTGGACAAATTCAAACCATTGATATGCAAGATCTAATGGATGGGAAATCAAGTAAAAAATGAGTAGGGTCATTTTCATAAATATTATAAATTTTTAAAATGAGCTGGATCATTTTCATAAATATTATAATTTTTTTTTTATATTTTCAACCGTAAGATCTACTAGATCAATAGATGTCAAAGCTACCCTGTGTGCATTTTTTTTGTTTTTTTGTTTTTTGTTTTTTTGTTTTTTGTTTTTTTTTTTCGTTTAGAAGTTCACTCTAGAGTTTAGTAGTTATTGTTTGCCTTTAGAGTACTAGCAATAATAATATAAAGTAGACCGTGCAACAATATTAAGTGATCTTAACGTTATCATTAATTGCACTTACAACCCGTTTGGTTGGAGGGAAGTATAATTCCACTCTCATCTAATTTCGAAGGCAAGCAAATTCTGTCGTTTGGTTGGAGGGAATTATAATTTCGCGGAGTTACAATAACACGGTACCAAATATCAAAACAACACCCACTCTTAAAGAAACTGCCAAATAATAAATATACCAAAATAAATAATAACCATTAGATCTAACAAAATCAATAGCCGTGTGTGTATGTGTGTGTGTGTGTGTGTGTGTTTTGGATCAAATAAGAACTCATGCCTAAGAGAGAACTAGGAACCAATTAGAGTTGTTTATCTAAAAATATCTAACGGCTTTAAAGCAGAGAGATAGAGAAAAAATACGGTGACATTTTTGTAAATAACTTGATCTTTAAGTGCAACTAATAACACTATTGAGTGCACTTAATAATACCATAGAGTGCATCCCATGATACATATGATACATATAAGTGCAATGAATTTGTCTACTTTTTTTTAATGGTTTAGTTTAGTTTAATGGTTTTTTGTTTTGTTTTGTTTTGTTTTGTTTTTTTTTTGTTTTGTTTTTTTTTTTGTTCACTCTAGAGTTTAGTAGTTATTGTTTTCCTTTAAAGTACATCTAGCAATAATAGTATAAAGTACACCGAGCAACAATATTAAGTGATCATAATGTTATCATTAATTGCATCGAATGTGAAATATATTGCACTTACAGCCTGTTTGGTTGGAGGAAATTAGAATTTCACTCTCATCTAATTTCAAAAACAAACAAATTCTTTCAATTCGTTTGGTTGGAGGGAATTATAATCACGCGGAATTGCAATTCTCTCATTTTCATGAAATTAGAATCACATGTCTCCCCCTAGTATTTCAATTCTGCATTGGTTGCGAAGAAAAAGACACCATTGAGACAAATTACCCTTCTTCTCTTTTCTAACTTTAAAAAGATACCTTTGAGACAAAATTATCCTTCTATGATATTTTTTTTGGATATAAGCATTTAAAAAATTTAACATTTTATTTAATTTTTTAACATTTTATTATGTTTAACTAAGTTGTGTACTTTTATTTTTATGAAGTTTTTTAAATGTGAGCTTGTGAAGTTTAATGTTGGATGGTTAAGTAAATTTTGGGAGCTATTAAATATGTTCTAGCGATACAAGTCCAAATAACAATAACAATTGCATTGCATTATAATTTTGACACATTATAATTTTAGTACAAATTTACTTGAGAAGAAGAAGTTTTGAAAGTACCCTAATTTTCGGAAGAAAAAGAAACTCATTTATAATTAGGTAATATTTATCGCCGATAATTATGACATAAATAATTATTTTTGTAATATTTCTATTTTTTTTAGTACTACTAACCCAGTTACAATATAGAATCTGGGCTCAAACCCACCCCCTTCCATATGGGGTGCAACCGGATGCCACTAGATTACAAGGTCATTGGCTGTAATATTTCTATTTAGATTAGGAAGAATATGTTTATGTTATAAAGTTGAGCAATATTTGGTAAATGATAAAATATCATTGTGTAACACTAATTTGGTATTTAAATATACAATTACAAAACTTTTAACGGTGTAATGACACTTTTGTGCAATAAAAACTAATAGAACAATGCAACATACAACTTTATAAGCAAAATTGCAACAAAGGTTCACAGTTTCGTTGCTCGATTGACAAAACGCGTAATTGAGAGGTTAAAAACACTTTTTTTTTTTTTTTGTCAAAATAATATTAGAAGTGTCTTAACCTTTTTCTAAAAAAAGTTATTTCTTTAATTTACAGAAAAACATGCAGACTACCTGATGGTGTTCTCTAGGTAAGGACCACAAAGAGATAAACTAAACTTAAATCAAGAAAGTCAAAAGACAATTCCAAAAGAAGAGTTGAATATAAAACCTTATGATTATCAAATTAATTATCCGATCAACTTGGTTGGGATTGCCTTAATTATTATTTATTTATTTATTTATTTATTTATTTCTTGGTCAATAGGATAAATATACAATTGTGTAAACAAATAATTAATCGAAATCATAATTTCAATTATAATTACAATAATTAATAATACAACTTCCAACTAAATTGAAAAAATTGTTAATAAAAAGAATAAAGAGTTAATTTCAGCAATGGTCCCCCGACTATGTTGATTTTCCAAAATTGATCCTCGTCTTTTAATTTGGACAAAAAAGACACTCGACTATTGAATTTGTTCCAGCAATGGTCCTTCCGTTTATGTCCAGTTAGTTTGGCGTTAAGTGTGGGGGTAAATCAGTCTTTTCATGATATCACCTTCTTCTTCTTCCATTCCGGTGTAGCGCAGCAGTCGTCTTTCCCCTGAGTTCCGTTTCGCCGGTGACTTGCTTTGTTTTCTATAGTCAACATAAAATTAAATTAATATTACCCTGAGCTTCTTCCTCCCTGCATTCTGGTTTTGCGTTTTCTTCTTCTCTGCGTTTTTCCTATGGCAGTGAACGACGAAAGAAAAGAGATGGTGATTGTGTTTCTTCCCCCTCTCTTTGCGCTGGAAGTAGTCGATCGAGACCAGATCGGCGCATCCCGAAGGTTTAGGGGAGAGACGGCGTGAGTCGCAGGGTGCCTTGGCTCTCCGATCGGAGAGCCCCGCATGTGGCCGGATTCATCTCTCCAGATTAGGCCGGCGAGAGGCGGAGTCAGCGTGGACCTCTCCGCCCTGGGATCAGCCGGCGACCCTAACCAGGTCAGGTCGGTTGCGTCACAGCCGGCAATCCAGCCAAGACCAGTCACCATTTTGAAGGCGGCGATCAGTCTTCACTTCGCACTCCTGATCGGCGCATCCCTTTCGCGGAGGTCCAGACCAACGCCGTCGTCGGTCACGCTCGAAGTGGTGTCGCGGCCCATCAGCCTTCGTTGAATTCGAGGGGAATTTCGAAGGCGGTTGTCATCCAAGATTTATCGGCATCGATAATCTCAGCATAATTTCATTATGAGAAGGAGTAGGCAAGGGAGGAATAAGGAGCTGGCAAGGGAGAAGGAGCTGGGCAAGGGAGAAGACCATTGCTACGCTACACCAGAATGGAGGAAGACGAAGGTGAAAAGACCCATTTACCCCTACACTTAACGCCAAACTAACTGGACATAAATAGAAGGACCATTGCTGGAACAAATTCAATAGTCGAGTGTCTTTTTTGTCCAAATTAAAAGACGAGGATCAATTTTAAAAAATCAACATAGTTGAGGGACACTTGCTAGAATTAACTCAAGAATAAACATATTCTTTTTATTTTTGAAAACAGAATAAACATATTATAAATAAATTATTTTTCGGTAAAAAGTTTACCCTTACTATGTGCTGTTTCAGTAATGGGACCATCATCGCCGCAAATGTTTCATTAATAATGGCAGGACAATAATTTTTTGTGGTAGCAGGCATATACAGATGTCCAATAGCCCCCTCCCAACATAGTACAATCATAAATAACATTAATCTCAACCTAAACCAAGTAATAATAATCATCAACGAAAATGTCGTCGTGCCACTCTAGTGCAGTGGTTATACCGTGTACCGCGGTCCACAATATATTGTGGACCATGGTCACAAAATGACGTCGTTTTATTAAGTGGGAGAAACGGCTCCCGTAAATCTTCGTAACTGATACTACAGTTCATCTCAAATGATACTACAGTGTGTTGGACTGATACTGCAATTGTGTTGGACTGATACTGCAGTTGTGTTGAAAGAGAACTGCAGTTGCGCGGAACGGAGGCAGTTTCATCCGTTTGGAACTGCAGTAGCGCGGAACGGAGGTAGTTTCATCCGTCTGGAACTGCAATTGTATTGAACTGATACTGCAGTTGTGTTTAGACCGTTTCATCCGTCTGGAACTGCAGTTGTGTTGAACAGATACTGTAATGTTGAACGGATACTGCAGTTGTGTTGAAAGGAACTGTAGTTGCGCGAACGGAGGCCGTTTCATCCATCTGTTTTCATTAATCAAAACGACTTCGTTTTGTCACTTGGACCACAATGCTTTTAAAATTTGTGACTCAAGTGCCAACCAAGAAGTTAGCTAAACCTATACCGTACCTATCCTAGTCTAAATAAATAATAATAATAATAATTATTATTATTAATAGTTGGGCCTGCCATCTATAATATGGTGGGCATACACTATACAACCTTCAATAATTGCTGTGAGGTCCAGACTCTACCAACTTAGCTAGTACCAAACAAATAAAGACTTGAAACAACCGTTATACCCTGCACCACGGTGCACATAGCAATGTGCACCACAGGAATGTGCACCACGTACGTAAATGACGTCGTTTCGATATTAGTGGACACGGACGCGAATGACTCAGGGAATTCATTATCTATAATACACATAATCATTAGCTAGAATACACAGAACGCTTACCTAAAATACACAAAATGTTTGCCCAGAATACACAGAATATTGACACAAAATATACAGATGTTAGTGGACGCGGGCGCGAATGACTCCAGTGAATTCATTATCTATAATACACATAATCATTATCTAGAATACACAGAACGTTTGCCTAGAATACACAGAATGTTTGCCCAGAATACACAGAATATTGACACAAAATACACAGAACTCATCCTCCTAATAACATTCGAATGCACAAATACATCACAACTTGTGCTAATAACATGAATACACAGAATATTGACACAAAATACACAGAACTCATCCTCCTAAACATTCGAATGCACAAACACATCACAACATGTGTTACTAACATGAATACACAGAATATTGACACAAAATACACAGAACTCATCCTCCTAAACATTCGAATGCACAAACACATCACAACATGTGTTACTAACATGAATACACAGAACGGTCGCATACACAGAACGGTTGCCTAGAATACAGAGAATGATTGCCTGGAATACACAGAATATTAACATAAATACAGAGATCTGCCGAAACGGGAAACGAGATTTCCAAAAAAAACGAACATTTAGTTTACAATGCTCAAAACGACGTCGTTTACGTACGTGGTGCACATTGCTATATGCACCATGGTGCACGGTATAATTTGCCGACTTGAAACACAACTGATGAATATTTTCTCATGTCACTCAAGCCCAAACCAATAAGCTATATATATATATATATATATATATATATATATATATATATATATATATATATATATATATATATATATATATATNATATATATATATATATATATATATATATATATATATATCTCGTATGCTAAATAAATAAAATTATGGAATGCTAAATAAATAAAATTATGGAGAGTTCAGTAATTAGTTGTTATCTGATAAGTGATATATATAGTTGATTGTATTATTTATTTTGATTAACTGATATTATTAACCGTTTATAAAAAATCATTTGATAAATTAGTTGTTTATTGTCAACAATGAACCTATAAAATGACATTTAATGACATGAATATAATATTTTATTTATTAAATTATCTTTAATTTTAGCGATAACTCTTAAAATAAGTTTATTATTGTTGTTGTTGTTATTTTTTATTTTAACTATTTTTTTGGAAAATGGTGGTTTTGGTACGATCCATTAATTATACCTATATTGTAGGTATTATTGTGATATCTTGTTGCAAATAGAAAATTAAAAATGCAATTGTGGTTGAACCAATACTCTCTTTTTGTTTTTTATTTTTATTTTTAAAGAAAATACAAATGACATATGAATTGAAAGTGCTTATAGGTAGATTGAAGATTCACTCCAACTTATTGATATGAAAATTAAACAACAACGTACTTAGTTCGTTGTATTTATTTCAACTAGTAATACTTAGTAAACTTATAACCCAAAACAATTTTGATTTTTTAGCTAAACACCAATGGCAAAAAAATGTCTGTCTAACTCAATGTTTAATTAATTATTTAATACAAAATTATATAAATAAAAAATGACTAAGTGTCCTTCAATAATTTGGAAATTTAAAATGCATTATTAATATTAACATAATTTGTTAGTAGTGGACTAAAATTGCCACTTTATACATAATTAAAAGAAAAAATTTGTATATGGTAATAATTCATAGACCACATCTACAATATGTGTATAATTGATTAAAATCGTCATTTTCCCTAAAAATAATTTAATAATAAAAATAAAAATTTGAAATAAAAATTGATTAAGCATGAACACCATAATAACTAACAACTATAAGTGTAAATTAGACTTTAAAAATGCAATTAGGTGGTGGGTTCGAGCCTCAGTGGAGGCAATACTGACTCTTGTGCTTCAATAGGTTGAGAAAGTAGTTATGAACATATACTGCATTGTAATAGAGTTAGTAGTATTCAAAAAAAAAAAAAAAAAAAGCTACTCCAAGTAGTAATTTTTTAATTTTTAACTTATTGGCATCAATAAGTTAAGTCAAAAAGTTGTTTACTCCAAGTAAAACGGTTCTACCTGCTTTTTTTTCAACTCCTAACCGTTATTGTTTGACTATTTTAATTGCTTTGATTGCTTCGGGTTAGATCAAGAGGGTTCTGGATTAATTTTACTGAATTATCTTTTCACTAACCCCCTACTGCTGAGTTGGGACTGTAACATAGTTAGCATGGGAGAAATAACAATCAAACCCATCCCTTCTCAAGTTTAATTTTGGTCAATATGCAATACCACCAAAACCTCCCCCAACCCAGAGTCGAGGAATTCAAAATCGAAGTGACGAGAACGTGTTCCAAGATGGTCAATGCATAGCTCAGGATGGACCTTGACCATGACTGAGGACTAGCCTTAGCGTTGTGGCCAAGGTTGGTCATCAACCTCTTCCGACTTTTTTTTTTTTTTTTTTTTTTTTTTTTTTCAAAGTAACCCAAGCAAGGCACAAAATTCTAACTCAAATTGTACTATTATGGTTTGGATTCGGGTATAAGTGCACTAAAGATGCCATTGAGCAAATCTCCAAGTATTTTCTCAATGAAAATCCACTATTCGTTGGGTGTCGTAGGGGTTTGACCCCATGGTCCTATTAGAGTTGTGTGGAATAGTGAACCTCTAGCAAACAGTTTTAGTGTTCTTGTAGCTAACTAACCACTACTTCCCTCGGATGGCGATGGGGAAGGTCTAACCTCCCACACCCTTAGGGCATGATGGTTTGTTTGCTTGCTTGTTTTTTCTTTCCTTTTTTCCCCTTGAACTTGGTCGAGGCAGGGCATCAACCATTTTTGTTAACATTTGAAACTTGGCTAAGGTTAGGCCCAAACCATTTTTCTGTGAACTTTCACCCATCCCTTCTCTACCAACACAAGAATTCCGTAAATTAAAATATAATTGGTGTATTTTATTTTTAGATGACAAGATTAATCTGGATGGACTATGATCAATAATTACACTAATCCTATTGTGAATCTTCCCTTTCTTAGTGGATGATTTGTTTCTTGCGTTGTGTGGACTCTTTCTCCAACTCCTTTAATTTTCCCCTTCTGCCAGAGCTACAATTGTTTCAACAACAAATAAGTAATGAAAATTATTTTCAAAAAAATAAAGTAATGAAAATTAAAATCTCAATTATAATTACAATAATTAATAATAGGGAAAATTGTGAGTTTGGCCCCTGAGTTTTAACCAAGTTCCGACTCAATCCCTAAGATATGACTATATTCGAGTTTAGTCCCTCAATTATTTGCGAAGTGGCGAGTTTAATTAGTCTCCCACGGTTAAACTTGACGAAAAAATTAAAAATATTTAAAATTTGAGGGGTAAAGTAAGAAATTCACATTTTATTTTCTTTATTATATCAAAACTACTTTCACAACATTATTTTTCACTTCAGCCTCTTATTTCAAAATTCTTCAATTCTAAAAATATTTTAATAATTTTAGTATGACTTGTTAGGAACCTGGCTATCGTATAACAAACTTAAGAGTTAGCACAAACAAAGAAACACTTGATCATTGTCTTCAGGCGTAATCAATAACCCTTGATGTTTAGTAAGAGAAATCATAACAAGTCATACTAAAGTTATTGAAATACTTTTAGAATTGAATAAACTTGAACTAAGAGGCTAAGAAGTTAAAAGTAATATTGTGAAAGTGGTTTTGATATAATAAAGAGAATAAAATGTGAATTTCCTACTTTATCCCTCAAATTTTAAGTATTTTTTAATTTTTCCGTCAAATTTAACGGTCGGGCACTAAACTCGTCACTTTGCAAATAACTCAGGGACTAAACTAAAAAAGGGTCATATTTTAGGGACTGAGTCAGAACTTGGTTAAAACTTAAAACTCAAGGACCAAACTCACAATTTTCACTTAATTAATAATAAAACATTTGAATAAATAGAAAAAAATTATTTATAGAAAAGCATAAAAATATTTGAACTCAATATAACTTATTTTCTGTAAATAGTTAACCCTTAACAGTATGTCATGGAGCCATCAACGGCGCAAATAATGTTTCTAACAGTTGCAGGACAATAATTTGTTGTGGTAGACTGGTAGGCATATACATCGTTTAATTTCCATATGTCCTCTCTCAACATAGTACAATCATAAAAGACGTTAACCTAAACCACCAAAAAAAAAAAAAAAACAATAAAAAAAAAATAAACCTACATGAGCTACATACTATCATCAATGAATAATCCCTCGGCCATTCGAGCGCCAACTAAGACGCTACTGTACTTAACCTAAACCTAATAATAAGGATAAGATCAACAACAACAAGAATAAGTCAACAACGTAACAACAACAACAACAACAACAACAACAACAGTAATAAGGGAAAATTATCCTTTTCCCCCTGAATTATAGGCTTATTATAACACTTTTTCTTTTTGAATTATTCATGTATCCACATTAGACCCTTCAATTCTTCTAAAAGTGGCAGTTTTTCCTTGATATATTAAATGGACATTTTTACCTTTAAAATAAACATTTCATTTATTTTCTTCTCCAACAAATTATGCTTATATGCATGGATGACCACAGTTCGATTGGAATCGAACCGGACACTGTAGCAACCGAATCAAAAGGTTCCGGTTGTGATTCAAAATTAGAACCCAATATTTGGGCTTCGATTTATTAAATCCGCGAATCAGAAAAACTAGATTATGAATCGTGAACTGGCATTTCGAAATGGGAACAACTATTGGGATGACATTAGCTTAAAATTAGAATTATAGTATTTGCAAATAGTATATGTTGTTTTTCATATAGTATTTATTCTGATTCTCACATATAAGTAGATATGACTGCTATTTAGTTCTGATTTTGAATCGTCGGTTCACAGTTTCATATCCAATTTGAACCGCTGGTTCAAACATTTTTCCAAAAAAATTCTATTTTTTTTTATTTTTAAAATAGTTTAAATTCAACAATTAACATATTTTTTCGGTTTGGAACCAGACAGTTTCGGTTCGCGATTTTAATCAACTGAAATCCAAATATTGGGTTTTAATTCTAAATCGTAATCAGAACCTTTCGGTTTGGTTGCTATAGTGTCTGGGTCAGTTTGAACCAAACCGTGGCAATTCCTACATATATAATAAACAATAATTTTTTGGAGAAGAAAATTAAATGAAATATTTATTTTGAGGGTAAAGACGTCCATTTAACATATATCAGGGGGCCGGGAAAATGTACCGTCACTTTTAGAAATAATTGAGGGAACTATTGTGAATACATAAATAATTCAGGGGAGAAAAGTGCTATAAGTATATAATTAGTGTCTAATGTACCATATGTGCATTGCATGAATAGTCTAATGTCTAATGTATATTTTTAAATTAGTGTTTTAGAATTTATGAAAGTATCATTCGTTATCCTAGCATATATCAATGGAAGATTATCAAATTTTTTATAAAACTAAATATTTCAAAAATGCATAACTATGTCCTGTGACAAAAATGTTGGATTAATTGGTGCAATAGCAGTTTTAGAGTGAAACACCATCACTGGATAGTACCCAAGCATATTTTTTGCAACACAAAACCCTATTAATTAACGTGATTCATGCCTCCCCTTGTTGCCACTTGCTCCAGAAATGAATTCTTGATTTGATCTAATCCCCTAGTGTGCTTCACTGCAATTTTAGTGCCTTAGCGCAATGCACCTTCAATAACATAACCAAATCCTCCTTCCCAAAAAAGACAATGATAATAGGCATATTTTTTCATGTGTTGAGTATATACTGTAAATTAGGTGTACCGTTTCATCAATGCCCAATGCGTGATTTTAATTAATTGATCAAAACTCATGTTAAATTTTATATTGTATTTTTTAAAGACACTTTTACTTATTTATAGTATATGTTTAATAATTATGGGGTTCGAACCTAAAACATTCCTTATGAAAATCAATGAATAAGTTAAAAATAATAAATTACACTGAACATTGAACAATGAATAAGTAAAACCACTATAGTCAAGGAATATATTGAGTATTAACAATTAGTTTTTATTAGGACTGACTTTATTGGCTTTTATTAAATTTGTAGACCGTAGATATACTCAACTTTAAAGGAATAAAAAAACCACCTTAAATAATCTTGAAAACATCTTATGGAATAATTACGTTAGAAATAGAATAGCATTGAAGGGGTTATTCTCTTTGCAAAAAGGAATAGCCATCCCTGTATAGGGGATTTGGTATTGGTTATTCCTAAATTCTTAGGGATAGCTATTTTTCAATTTTAATTTATTCCTTTTAAATAACATTTTTATTCCTAAATTAAATGCAGAATTGAAGAGGCCGCCTATGTTGATCGAACTCGTCTTATATCTTATATAAATACAAGTGCTTGGGACTTGACAATAATCACATCTGCATGCATTTTACTTTCATTTCTGTCTTTTTTAATATATATAAAGAAGTAAGTTGTTACAATGATTCTGGGCAAGATTGCGGGTGCCCTCGCTGCAAAACATGGTGATGAACAGAAAAAGATTAAAGGCAGGGTGGTGTTGATGAAGAAGAACTTTTTAGATATGACAGACATAGGTGCTTCTATCCTTGATAGAATTCATGAGTTCGTTGGTCAGAAAGTCTCCTTTCAACTCATCAGTGCTCAAAATGCTGATCCTGGTGAATTTCAAACTTTCATTCTTTTATTTATAATTTAATTTCGATTTTAGTGTTCGAGTATACATTTTTGTCTTTTCGTGTACATGATTTCTCCATTTAAGTGTACATTTTAGTGCTTACCTTCGAATGCATATTTTTATCCTTAGAGCGCTCAATTTTGTGCTTTCGAGTGCACAATTTTGGGTCAGTGCACACTTTTGGCATTTGATTGCACATCTCTATGCCCTTCGAGTGCACAATTCTGGACCAGCGCATAATTTTGGCCTTTGAGTGCAACATCTTTGTGCATTCGAGTGTACGTTTTGTGCTTTCAAGTGCATATTTTTGTAGATTATAAGTGTAGAATTTTTTTAAAGATTCGTTGATTTGTCCAGATCAATGGCTCAGATTTGTATGTATGTATCATGTATGTATATTATAGAATAAATTTTTAGTATATAAAAAACAAATAGTTAAGGGCAAAGGAATTACAAAAATAATTTTCCGAAAAGTTTGAGAATAGACTAATGCCATACCATCCCTTAGAATTGTTTTTTTTTTCCCCTTCCAAAGTGGGGTAGGCTAGTTAGAATTGTAGGAGTATAAGGGATTTATTTTTATAAATTAAGTAAATAAATGTGTTAATATTCTATACTTTAAAGTTTCTAACCTTGTATTTCTATTTCATTATTTTCTATTTGTTGGGCAAATTGATCTATTTGTTGAGTCGCTTCACGTAGATTTGCTTCTATATATCCTTGTAATTTCTATTTTAGTTCCTCTGATTTCTTGGGAAAGTTCATGGGTTATTTTGTGATGTTTCTCTTGACTTTTATTGTGTAGTTCTTTAAGAATTTCATAAGTCCTTTTTATTTCTATTAAGGCTTCTTTGTTAATTTTTATTGCTTTATCAAGTGTTTTAATAAATTTTTCGGCTCTAAATTTGTCCTTACTACTCATGATTCTAATCTGGGTATTCTAATTTTTTAAATCTTTCTATAATACGTGTTAATACTATTCTTCTTTTTTCTGCTGCTAGTTTTTCAAGTTCTACTATCTTTTTATCTAGTTTGTTTAAATTATTTATTGTTTATTTACATTTATCATAATGATAATTTTTTCCTATCTCATTTTTACACAATATATATCTAGTTCTATGGTAATTAACTACCTGATACCAATCTCTTTTTTCTTGCTCTAATTTATTTTTATTATTAATAATTTTATTCCATTCTTTAGTAAAAATTTTCGAATTATTACTAGTTGAATCTTCTTCATTATACTCCATATTAATACGTTCCAAAATCTTTTAAACCTTAAAAAATGTGGATAAGTTACTAATTTTATTTAATACGCTCAAGAATTTAATAAGACAAATAATATGAACAAACATTATAAGGAAAGCACAAATCATCTTTAAAGTAAACATCATTGCGTTTAAATTATCTATAACCTCCCATCAATTTCTAAACAACATACCCTTCAGATATTACTCTTAAAAATCATCAAACAAAGTCAGCTTAGCTCATTCCTTGTATAGACGTCTTAGGTCACCGGATTACTTCAACCCTTCCTGCCCTTCTTCTCTCTTGACTGTTCACTCAACACTTCGGGATGTAGGCTAGAAGCTGGGAGTCCTCCACGAATCTTCTAACATTTCTACACAATATATCAAACTTTTGCCAACAATTGTTTAATAATTTTTTCTAGAGTTTTTCTCTTCTATGGGTAGTATGTTTATTTATACTCTTGAAGGTTGGTTATAGAAGAAAGAAAGTTTAGAAGGCCATAAGGAAACACAAGAATTCAAATGAAATTGAACTTAGCTGATGATTTTATTTCACAAAGAGGTTCCTTATATAGAAAACTTTGTAGGAAACTTACAAAGTTTTTACAATTCCTAAGAGATAACTATTACATGAAATGTCTTCAAACTTAGCTAACAAGTTACACAAAAGTCTTCAAACTAGTACACACTTAGTATAATAATACAAGATCTAAGTTATTACATCAAGTACAATAAGATAAGTCCTAAGTACAATAAGATAAGATCTAATAAAGTCTTTTTTATTTTTGCTATCTAACATTTTTGTCTTCTTGCTCCATTGTTGATAAGGCATTTTTCTTGATCTTCTTTTGCCACCATCTGATAATAATACTTTGTCACTGATCTTTGGCTGAATTTGATTTCTTCTCTTGGGGTTTTTTCCATTAATACTTGCTAATACTGAGATAATACAATGGCAATACTCTTGAATTTTTCGCCAGGACAAATCTTCCTTGATAACATTTTGATAATACGTGCATTAGACCAGATAATACGCCACTTTGGACAGAGAACCTTGATAATATATTTGTGTCATACTATGTCATCACTAGGCCATGATAATATTTTGATAATAATATGTTAATACTCCCATTGGGCCAGAGATCAGCCGTTGGCATACTGTAGTTTTTTAGGCTACATTAGGCCAGTTGATTGCTAATAATTGATAATACACACGATATTACATCAGGCCAGTTAATACTTCTTCAAAATGGATCTTCAGAGCTCGAGCTTGCCTCGACTGTGACTTGCTTTTTCCTCTACTCGATGACATTTGTATAATACTCGATAGTAGTTGGGTCATGCTTATGTTCTAAGTTTATTAATTTATTATGCATTTCTATTAAGTATGTTGGAGCACTGGTTATTACTTCATAATTATTATAATATAATGTAATTTTCTTCTACTTCTCCTCCTTTACTATGTCCTACTACACAAGCTTTTTTATTGTCTTAACATGTCTTCAACTCTTGATTTTAAAGTTACTACTCCCCATGCTCTTTTTTGACTCATCCATTCTTGAAATTTTTCTAGGGTATAGGGGATTTTCATATTTAAACTAGTATTATCTCCTTCAATTGTAGTTTAAATTTTGTAGGAAAAGTACTATATATACTCCCACTTCTTACTCCCAACTTCTACACCCTCTCACAAATTCTTGATGTAGGAAAATACTACATGAATACACATAATGAAAATATTCAATCCTTGTTTACCACATCATGAAATAAAAGTAAGAGAGAATAAAATTTGGAAGTACATGTTACCGCCCATTTGGTTCGCTGGAAAATATTTGAAGGAACAGAATTCAAATTCCATGGAAAACAAATTACCAGGAAAATAGATTTCATTGTTTGGTTGGTGGAAAAGAAATTACTAGGAATATAAATTCCATTGTTTGGATGGATTTAGAATTGTAAGGAATAATGAGTATAAAGACAATTATACCCCTACATAATAATAACAACAACAATAATAATGATAATTAAAGAAAGTTAGTGAGGGCATAATTGTCCTCCTTGTTTTCCATGAAAAAAAAAATGGAATGGCCAAGGAAAATGTTTTCCTTGTTCTTAAGGAAAATGTTTTCCAATGGAAAATGGTTTCCATCCAACCAAACAAAGGAAAATCTAGATTTTCTCAAATTTAAGGAAAACATTTTCCTTGAAAAAATTTTCCATCCAACCAAACACCTCCTTAATTATAAGTTTAGATCTACTTTCTTCTCAAAAATAAAGTTTAGATCCACTAATTTTTCTCCACTATAATCATTAGCATCTTTCATTCTCGATAATAAAGTTACGTACCAGGATCTCCCGACGCAGAGATCTGTGCGGGGAGGTTGACCTGAATGCTAAGGGTGGTGGGATAGGGAGCCATTGCTTGGCTTCATAAACTGTGAGCTCCCGGTGATAGAATGCGGAGCTCCGTACATTTGGGGGTGATTTTGAGGTCAAGGGTGTAACAGGTGAGTGCTATTGCTTAGGGTGAACATCTCTATGGTTCTTGGGGATAATGTACAGAGATCTGTACCCTGAGGATTGGTGTTTGCTCTAAGGGTGGCAGGGGATTAGATGATAAATTGCGCCATAAGGGCATCGGTCCCACCCTCTTGTGTGGGGCACGAAACTTGTGATTGTATATGCAACTTTGATATGAATGATGTAATCATTATTGCATGGACCATGGTCCACACAGTTGTGTGGATTATAAATAAAAAATATATTTTTAATATACTAAAAATACATTATTTTTGTACATAAAGTATATTATTTTAGAATACATTATGTAAATACTGAAAGTACATTATTTTATATATACTATCAAATAAGGCAATCATTATTGCATGGACCATGGTCCACACAGCTGTGTGGACCAAAAATAAAAACTACATTATTTTTGTACTGAAGGTACATTATTTGATATATACTGTCAAATAATGTACCTACAGTACAAAAATAATGTACCTTCAGTATAAAAATAATGTACTTTTTATTTTTGGTCCATGCAATAATTTGCCCAAATCAGGTACCTACAGTACAAAAGTAATATACTTTTAATATAATAAAAATGTACTTTTATATTCATAGTCCACACAATAATTGGGGAGACTTTAGATTTATGGCATAAGAACTCGCTTGATGTGTTTGAGAGCCTTTTGGCCTTGTTTTGCTTAGTTAGTTGGTTTTATGGTTAGTCTCTTGGCCCGTCTTGAAGTAAGGCTCCTAGCCTCTTTTCTCAATCGTTATACCCTGCACCACGGTGCATATAGCAATGTGCATCACGTACGTAAACGACGTCGTTTCGATGTTAGTGGACGCGGACGCGAATGACTCCATGGAATTCATTATCTATAATACACATAATCATTATCTACAATACACAAAACGTTTGCCTATAATACAAAGAAGTTTGTCCAGAATACACAGAATATTGACACAAAATACACAGATGTTAGTGGACACGGATGCGAATGACTCCAGTGAATTCATTATCTATACACATAATCATTATCTAGAATACATAGAATGTTTGCCTATAATACACAGAATGTTTGTCCAGAATACACATAATATTGACACAAAATACACAGATCTCATCCTTCTAACATTCGAATGCACAAACACATCACAACCTGTGTTAATAACATGAATACACAGAATATTGGCACAAAATACACATAACTCATCCTCCTAAACATTCGAATGCACAAACGCATCACAACATGTGTTACTAACATGAATACACAGAACGGTTGCCTAGAATACACAGAATGATTACCAGGAATACACAGAATATTAACATAAATACAGAGATCGGCCGAAACGGGAAACATGATTTCTAAAAAAACGAACGGTTAGTTTACAATGCTTAAAACGACGTCGTTTACGTACGTGGTGCACATTGCTATGTGCATCGTGGTGCACGGTATAATTTGCGCTCTTTTCTTAGCATGAGGTCACTTTTGGGCCTTCGTGTACATATACAATTTTGAGGATCAATGAATGTTAATTTTGATTAACAAAAAAAATGTGCATTTAATATTTGATAAGCCTAACTTATCACAAAATTTAGCAGGGAAACGAAGCAAGGCAGCGTACCTGGAAAACTGGAGCAAGATAACATCCTTGGTAGCCGGAGAAAGCGCATACGACGTTACATTCGAATGGGACGAAAGCTTTGGAGTTCCCGGGGCAGTCATCGTCAAGAACAATCACCACAGTGAATTCTATCTCAAGACACTCACCCTGGAAGACCTCCCCAATCACGGCGCCGTTCAGTTTGTCTGCTTTTCTTGGGTTTACCCCGCCGATAAGTACAACTACGACCGCATCTTCTTCGCCAACCAGGCGTATCTCCCCAGCCAAACGCCGGCGCCGCTCCGCCCCTTCAGGGAAGCGGAGCTGAAGAACTTGCGAGGAGACGGCGCCGGAGAACGCAAGGAGTGGGACAGGGTTTATGACTATGATTACTACAATGACTTGGGTGATCCCGACAAGGGCCAAAATTACGTTCGACCAATCCTTGGAGGAAACCCAGAATACCCGTATCCTCGTCGCGGTAGAACTGGTCGGAAAATGACGAAAACAGGTCATGAACCATCTAACTAAAACGTTTACAAATTACTCTGGTGACGTTTTTTTTTTTTTTTTTTTTTTTCTTCATTTTCTTTTATATATGTTGGGTGGAGGCCAAAAAAGGCTAAGTCCAAACCCAACCCCATGTGACTAGGAAGATGGTCAATCATTATTGTGTGGATTATGGTCCACCCAACTGTGCGGACCATACTATTAAATAAAGGAAATGTATATTATTTGTGTACTCAATGTACATTATACAATATGATGTACATTCAGTACACAAATAATGTATATTTAGTATATTAAAAATGTACTTTTTGTTATGGTCCACACAATAATTTGTTGAGGACGGTTAGGTAGATATTGGTAAAGGGTCAAATCCAACACTTGACTTTCGAAAATGTGATGGCAGTTTGCTATCAGCTAAAGCTTTTGGGTTTTGGCATAGTGGTAAGTGTTTACTGTGTTTGTGTGCAGATCCTAAGTATGAAAGTAGACTTCCATTGTTACCTGCGGGTGCTGACATATATGTGCCAAGGGACGAGAAATTTGGGCATATCAAGCAATCGGATTTTCTTGGTTATGCATTGAAGTCCATTGGGCAATCTGTTCTCCCTTATATTGCTTCCCGGTTTGATGCAACCCGTGATGAGTTTGACAGCTTCGACGATGTGAATGCGCTGTACGAGGGAGGGTTATCCAGGGGGTTATTGCTGGAGCACGTCCAGAACAACATTTCTCTTGAGATGGTGAAGGAACTTCTCCGAAGTGATGGGGAGAAATTGTTCAAATTCCCAACGCCACAAGTTATTGCAGGTAGTACGTAGTACATGTGCCTGTTTAATTTCTCCCACTTTGCTTTCTATAGATCAAACATTTATCACTGTTCCAAAAGTTAAACTAAAGATAAAACTTTCTTTCTTTATACTCATCACATTTTTTATAAGTTAGGTGCTAGACTTGGCCCTTCGAGACTTCCGCCTATCAATCCTGAGCTGAACTTGACCTTTCAGACCTCTGCCCAACAATCATTTAATTTACCCATTAATAGTGTTGAATTTGGTCCTTCAGCCTTCTGCCCAACAATCACTTAGCCACTGTATTTGACTTAGCCCTTCACGCCTGAGCCTAATAGGTCTTTTAGGGCAAATTATTGTGTGGACCATGGTCCACACAGCTATGTGGACCATAATCAAATGTATATTTTTAATGTACTAAATGTACATTATTTTTGTACTGAATGTACATTATTTTTATACTATAAAAATAATGTACATTCAGTACACAAATAATGTACGTCCCCTGAATATAATGTACATTATTTTTATGCTGAATGTACATTATTTTTATATTGAATGTGCATTATTTAATAGTGTGGTCCACACAGCTATGTGGACCATAGTCCACACAATAATGATTGGTCTTTAAGGCCTCCGCCCAAACACATATTTAACTCAATTTCTGTGATGAAACAGCTAGCAAAACCGCATGGAGAACAGATGAGGAATTCGCGAGAGAAATGCTTGCCGGAGTGAACCCAGTCTGCATTAGTCGCCTCCAAGTAACTACATTGAATTCAATTCAATCACTTCTGATCTTTATATATAATAAGATCATCAATTCACTTTATAATTTAAAACTTGGTTTAAAAAAACAAATGCAATGCTAATATTATAGGTGTTCCCACCAAGAAGCACGCTCGACCCTAAAGTGTATGGAGACCATACCAGCACTATAACAAGAGAACACATTGCAGATAAGTTAGATGGGCTAAGAGTTGAGCAGGTATATATATATATATAGTTTTCTTTTCTTGCCCACAAAAAACAAAATTCCCTCTCCTATCCCTATGAATTAACAGGATAATATTGAAGTAATCACAAATTCACAATGACTCAACATACTATTAGATGAGAGGACCAGTGTCTCGGTGCTCACCACATTGGGTGTAACTTCACACTGCGGGCTATTGCCCGAGCTCAATCTAGCTTGTATCTTTACCCACAATCAACCATCTAAAAACCAACTGAGTTACTTATGCCGGCATTTTTTTTTTTAATTATTGAATGAATTCTCCAAGTAAAACAAGATTTGTTTGACATATATATAGGCCATTTGGAGTAACCGAGTATTCATACTGGACCACCATGATGGAATTATGGTATATGCAAGGCGAATAAATGACAACACGGACAGGAAAATCTATGCTACAAGGACTTTGCTGTTCTTGCAGAAGGATGGCACTTTGAGGCCAATAGCTATTGAACTTAGCTTGCCCCATCCTAATGGCGATCAATTTGGTTGTGTTAGCAAAGTGTACACCCCAGCTGAAGAAGGCGTCGAGGCTTCAATCTGGCAACTGGCCAAAGCTTATGCAGCCGTCAACGACTCTGGAGTCCATCAACTCATCAGCCATTGGTAATACAAATTCCTCAAATTTAACCATTATATATATATATATATATATATTTTGTGCAAACTCATGATGTGTTTTGAGTCTTTCTCCGTCTATTTAACTGTTCAAGTCCACTCGATTAATTCTTGTTCGTTCCGAGAGGCACAGGAACTGGTCCAAGAGAAATTGTCACTTGTGAAAATCGAACTCGAGTTATTCGGAGTTCTTTCCCACAAAGAAGTCAAATGTTTCTTGGCTATATGATTAATCACATATATATATATATGCTGCAGGTTGAACACTCATGCTGTGATTGAGCCAATTATAATTGCAACAAATAGACAGCTAAGCTTTCTTCACCCGATTTACAAGCTCCTCCACCCTCATTTCCGTGACACAATGCATATCAAAGCATTGGGCCGACAGCTCCTCACTAACGCTGATGGAGTTATTGAGAAAACATGTCTTCCTGGAAAATATGCAATGGAAATGTCTGCTGTTTTGTATAAAAACTGGGTTTTCCCATATCATTCTCTTCCTAATGACCTCCTAAACAGGTAATTTCTCCGACCCATTTTATGTGTATACTGATTTTTATAAAACTTGGGTTTTCCCATATCATTCTCTTCCTAATGACCTCCTAAAGAGATAATTCCTCCAGACTCATTTTATGTGTCTACTGTTTTGTATAAAACTTGGGGTTTCCATATCATTCGCTTTCTAATGACCTCCTTAGATACTAATTAAGCAAATTTATATAATGAAATTTAATTTAAGGAAAAAAGAAAAAAAGATGGCCGGTAATACCCAATTTAGTATTAGACTATATTGATTTTTCTGAAGTTAGTCTTAAATGACTTTTTGTGTTTAATTGGATCATGGATTTGGATGGTTTTATGTAACTGAGTCTTTTTTCGTCTATTAATACCCAATTTAGTCTTTTTCCGTCTATTAATACCAATTTAGTTCTTAACTATAATGATTTTACCTAATTTTCATCATTAATTATAGTAATTTTTACCGAATTTATTAGTCCTCTGCTATAATAATTTTTCTTGATTTAGTCATACATTCTGACGGCCATGACTTAATTAAATAAAATAATCAAAATCTAAGACCCAATTAAGCACAAAAGTCATTTAAAACTAATTCAAAAAATAAAACTAATGTAATTCAGAACTATATTGAGTATTAACTTGTAAATAAACTAATTGCTGCTATTTAATAATGCAGAGGAATGGCCGTGGAGGACTCAAGTTCACCACACGGGGTACGCTTACTAATCGAAGATTATCCATATGCGGTTGATGGGCTTGAAATATGGTCAGCAATCAAGAGCTGGGTCTCTGATTACTGCAATTTCTACTACAAGAATGACAGCATGGTTTGGGAGGACACAGAAGTGCAAGCTTGGTGGACCGAGGTTGTACAAAAGGGACATGAGGACAAGAAAGACGAGCCGTGGTGGCCCAAAATAAACTCTCGCCACCTTCTAATCGACACCTGCGCAACCATCATCTGGATATCCTCGGCCCTCCACGCCGCCGTCAATTTTGGGCAGTACGCATACGCAGGTAATTAGCGACGTAAACAAATCAAATACTTTAAATTCTATTCGTGCTTTAAATTTGTATATTACGAATTTGAATTCGACTATATATATATATATATATATATATATATATAGAGTCATGATCAGGTGCGGCCGTGTTCTCCCGTGCGGCCGTGCGGTTCACACTACTCAATGTTACGAAATACACCACTCAATGTTAAGAAACACACCACACAAATATGCACTGTGGTGTGTTTCTTAACATTGTGGTGTGTTTCTTAACATTGAGTGGTGTATTTCGTAACATTGAGTGGTGTGTGACCGCACGGTCGCACAGGAGAGCACAACCGCATTTGAACCAAAATCTATATATATATATATGGGGCCAGATTCTTGTGCGGACATAGTTGTTTTCCGTGCGGTTACTCACAGATAAATGCATCATTAGGTGTGGTGTATTTTTTGGTGTATGGTGTATTTTGTGGTGCGTTTCATTCTGATGCATGTCTGAACACTATAGGGTACATTTATGCATACTTAATGGGCAGTATGCATAGCAGGTAATTAGGGGGGTAAACAAATCAAATACTTTAAATTCGATTCCTGCTGTGATTTGTATATTGCGATTTAAATTTGAATAAATTGAATACGAATCTGAATTCGAATATATATATATAGATAGATAGATAGAGAGAGAGAGAGAGTCGGGTTCTGTGCGGACATATTTATTTTCTGTGCGGTCACTCACGCATAAATGCACCACAAAGTATTTGAAAATGCACCATTAGATGTGGTGTTTGCAATCTGCACCAAAAATCCTGCTCGCATTTGAGTTAGACATTTCAAATTTCAATATTCCAATACAATATATTCGAATAATGTAGTCGCATTGAACACGAATAAAATTTGAGATTCGAATATTTAATGAATACAAATAGTCCTCAATATAGTCGAATTTGGTAAGGTATTTGACTCGATTCGATTCATTTACATTGGTATGCAGGTTACAACCCCTGCCGCCCAACGTTGAGCCGAAGGTTCATGCCGGAGCCGGGAACTCCCGACTACGAGGAACTGAAAACTCACCCTGATAAGGCGTTCTTGAAAACTATCACTGCTTTGCCACAAACTTTGCTCGGAATTTCCCTCATTGAGGTCCTGTCTAGGCATGCTTCCGATGAGATTTACCTGGGGCAAAGAGAGCACGCTGAGTGGACCAAGGATAAGGAGGCTTTGGAAGCATTTGGGAGGTTTGGGAAGAAGCTGGTTGCAATAGAAGAGCGCATACTAACGATGAATGGTGATCGGAAATGGAAGAACAGGACAGGCCCCGTCAATGTCCCGTACACTTTGCTCTTCCCTACCGGAGAAGAAGGACTCGCCGGAAAAGGAATTCCTAACAGCATCTCTATATAATTCATATGGTTTTATCTCTAATTTCCATTGCAATAAATTGTGTGTATGGATGTGTCTTAGTTTTTGCATGCATGTTTTCTACAAGTTTTAAATAATAAATTCAAAAGTCTCCAAATAAATCTTGTCCAAATAATTATAGACATATATTGCTATTGATTATGGATAATGATATTTCTTTCTTCTAACTTGCTCTTTTTTTTTTTCTTAAATACTCATGATTCTTTTATGACTACCCATTTGGAATGGTGACCGAAATGTCATCACACAATGTCGTACGTACTGTATTAGGAACAACCTACGTGTTTTATGTAGGCTGAGAAACAAAAAATATGGAAAGAAAATGAAAGAATTCTTGTATCTTGTTAATTAAATCACTTCCTTAAAAGCATTTATCCGATGCTCTCGATAGGTTAACAAGAACTACTCGGGATGAACATGACTTTCAGAATGCTCATACAGACAGAAGAGGAAGATGAAGAAATTAAAGAAGCAATTGTTGTGTGTTGATGATGAGGATATGACAGATTATATAATACTCCATATAACTGTCATATCCAATTTCAACCATAATTTAATACGCAAAGAGTGGTGAGCTACAGAACGTGGGTCTGCCAACAAAGGTGATTTGCAAGTTTAAGTTCTTTCAATAATTTCCTAACAATCCCCCACACATTGAAAGAAGCAAGATTGGAATGAATAATGTCTGAGCGATGCACGAGAGCCGACCTTATTGCCAGTATTTGAACTTGAACTGTCAAGTAGTGTCATTGATGAGTAATTTTCTTCTCAAGAGTGAGAAATCTCTTCAACTCACTGGTTAGATAAATTTTGAAATCAAATGCACAAATCAACTCTAACTTTTTAAGGTTTTGCATAGTAAAAACTCTTTGACTTTCCTCGAATCTCTTAGCACTCAACTCTGTCAAGTCTATCTTCAACATTGACCACCTTTTCCAGGCTATAGAGTTACATCATTTTACATTGAACACAAATGGTTTTAAACACATATGCAATATTCCTCTCAAATCTTACAAACTCCATTGTGATGACGCCATCCACTATTAACTGTCGTACAGACTCATGTCTGACTCAGTGACTCTTATGTGTCTCCTTTTCCCACTATAGATACTATTTTTTGCAACACAAATGGCAGTTTGAAAATCACAGTGTATTGACACAAAAGGTGTTGGGCACCCCACAAATGCACGTTTGCCAATAGGCTTCTTAGCCACTCAGCTTCTTGACTTGTCAGATCAAGAGCTATGAACTCTGCAAGTTTGTTTAGTTGATTTCCACGATATAGGAGCTCCGCACATAGTGAACACATATCCGCTAGTCTAGCTGACATCTTAACTGTGATTGACTCAGTTTGCATCATAGTACCCTTCCAATACTGCTGGCATGGGAACCTTGTATAGCTAAGTCCCAGTCCATGGTACATATGAGATACTAAAGCACTCGTTTCAGCACATTCCAATGTGTACCACTTAGGTTGTGAGTATAGCGACTGGGTTTATTCACTGCGAAAGCAATATCAGTCTAGTATAGTTCATTAGAAACATAAGACTCCCAATTATTTTGCATACTATTCTTGAGACACACTTGTCTCCAGATTCTTTGATAGTTTGATACTTGGATCATAATGGGTTTTAGTCGGAGTTATATCATAGCTAGCAAGCTTCTTTAAAAGTTTCTCTGTATAGTGGCTTTGTGATAAATGATAACCCTTATTGGTTTTAGTAACCTTTATCCCAAGTATAACATCAGTTTTACCTAGATCCTTCATATCAAACTTGGCACGAAGAGTTCTGTTTGGCCGGTTAGCATTATAACCCAAGTTTATTAAAATTTTATGAAATTTTTCATACCACGGCTTAGGAGCTTGTTTTAAGCCATATAGAGATTTTATGAGTCTACATACATTTCCTTCTTGACAAGGATCAACACATCCAGAAGGTTATTTCATGTAGATTTCTTCTTTTAGATCACCATTGAGGAATGCTATTTTTACGTCCATTTGGTGGACTAGCAACCTGTGTGAAGATGCTAGAGCAAACAGAACACAGATGGTTGCAATTTTTGTTACTAGAGAATATGTATAAAGTAATCTTCACCAAACCTCTGTGTGTAGCCTTTGGCTACTAACCTGACTTTGAATCTCTCAATAGAGCCATCTAGTTTTAATTTCCTCTTGAAGATCCATTTGCAGTCAATTGGTTTACACCCTTTGGCTAGATCTACCAATTTTCAAGTATGATTGATTGTATAGAGTCTAGTTCACTTTTGATTTCCTCCTTCCATAATATGGAATCGACTGAGTGCACAACATCTTCAAAGGTTTTTGGCTCTTCTTCAAACACCAATTGAAATATGAATTGATCACATAATTCATTTATTTTTTTGAACAAAACCTTAAACTTTCATTAATGCATAGCAATAGTAGCAGAAATACAACGAGGAATAGCGTTAAAAAACTCAACAAGAGAGAAATCCCTATTACATAACGCTTTACGCGCAAGCACATGGGCTGTTTCGTTGGCACTGCGCCTAACAAAAGTAATGGAACTATCCTCGATACTCCCTAGTAAAAGCTGAATATCATCAATAATTGCTCCAAAAGGAGTAATATTTAACCCCTTCTGCACCGCATTCGTCACCAATTGAGCGTCAGTTTCCAGCACAATACGAGTCCAACCTATTTTCTTAATCCAACTTAACGCCTCCCTAGCACCCATCGTCTCCGCCTCACAAACCGAGTAAACACCCGGAGACTTCATCATACCCACCCCAACCACCAAAGACTCCGCATCTCGAACCACCCAACCAAACCCCATTTGACCCCGACCCTCATCCAAAGCCACATCAATATTTACCTTCAAGTGTAAGCCGAGTGGCGGATTCCAGTGCTCAAAATGATCTGCACCCTCACCTCCCAGCCGTGACACTCCCTCCTTACGCCTAGCTGCCCTCCAGTTTGTGTTAGGAACATCATGTAATAGGTTTTGATGATACCAACTGTTAAGTAGAAATCCCCAACTGTAATAGGTCTTTTAATCTTTCCTACTAAACTCTGCTTTGTAAACATTCCCTTTTATAATCATATATATATCTTTTGCTGGGGGTGTTGCGTGAGTACTATTTTTAGTAGAGTATTTGTCAAACTTACCACATGCGCTGAAAAATAAAATCTATGTTAATTCTTTCTATCAAATCAGCCATATAGAGTAAGTATAAGTGTTGGCATCATCAAAAAGGGGGAAATTGTTAGGAACATCATGTAATAGGTTTTGATGATACCAACTGTTAAGTAGAAATCCCCAAGTCTCGATACATAGGCAAAACGCTGTAAGTTCGACAAGTAAACCAAGAGCGAAAATACAACCGGGTAACTTTGAGCTCAACTCGGAAAATATTTAAGCTTAAGGTAAACCTGTTTGAACATCTTAGAAGTCTCGTGTTGTAATCATATAGAAAGCATGGGACAGAAGAAAGCATGGGACAACTCTGGAGGAATAAGGGTCTGCGAGACATCAACTAAGTCTCGAGACATAAGCAGAGTTCGAGAGGTAGGACCTCTCGATACAGCTATCTAGTTCGAGACATAAACAGAGTTCGAGAGATAGACATCTCGATGTTTGAGTACGAGACATCAAGCAATCAAGATGTCAACCTTGGTCTCGATACACTAACAATTCTCCAACAAAGCTGAATGACGGTCAGGAAGCATACTTAAAGTTTGGAAAAGAAGAATATCATGAAGATAGAATAATGAAGAGGTGCCGAACGTGAAGATTTCAAAATGGGCGGAAATGGATGACACGTCAGATTTCCACCACAAACGGTCAAAAGGTGCACCAATGCTGAAGTGGTCTTATTCCCTACAAACAAGGAATAATGGGAATATAAAAAGAGTAACTTTTACCAAAAGACGAAAGTGGAGCATGGACTCAAGAAAGTGAACTATGGAATATTCACTACAAGACAAAGAGGTTCAAGTTACAAGATCACCACTCCATGAAATATGCTGAAAATATGCAAGACCCATGATCAGCATGGGAAACAAATTTCAAACGGAATAATTTTCCCTCCAACGGAATTATTCCTCTACTCTCATATAAAAGGACGTGAAGACACAGAAGAGAAAGAGGTTCTAAGGGGTTCAACTAGTTCGAAATTCTTAAGAGGTGTCTATCTAAAACGTTCAAGTGCAAGTACTAACTTTGGAATATCATCCTGATATTCAAAACAGCGAGAAAACACATCTTAGTGTTTAAGAGAGTTACAAAGCTTAAACTGTTGTACATCTAGAAGGTGACCGAAGCTGCTCTACATCGAAGTTGATTCAACGATAGCTTGTGGTCAGATTGGAGCCTGTTACATTCAACTGTGACAACCAAAAACACCTTGCTTTGGATTAAGCAAGAGAGGTGGAGTAACCTGGCAGCTGTCCGAGTGAAAGAAACCTGAGGCTTGACGCGGGCTTGGTGATCAAAGGTCAAGTGCTCGAGAGGTGGAGTAACAAGAAGCGGGGCGAAAAACCTGAGGCTTGAGGCGGGCTTCGTGATCAAAGCTCAAGCGCTCGACATTGTACTAAAAAGGGAAGTTTTAGTGCAATCCTTCCAGGGAGTTTCTGGAAGAAGAGTGGACGTAGGCGAGTTGGCCGAACCACTTAAAAATCTCTCTTGCATTTACTTACTGCTTTTATCTCTCGCTAACCTCTCGATTGCACTGCATATTAACACACTTCTCGAACTAACTCAAACTCGTGCTAACTAAAAGGGGATAACATTTCCGCTGCGCATAAAACTTTGTCTTCACCCCGTGAGGTATCGAACCTAAACATCCTAAGTTCAATACACACGAGAGGTCGAAAAGATTTGCAAAATCTTATACAAGTCTATTCACCCCCCCTCTAGACTTGTACCCCATCCCCTTGGGACCAACAATTGGTATCAGAGCGAGTTCTCTGATCGATATAAACCTTTGTTTATATTGCCTAGAGATCCTTCCTTGAAACATCTTTTGAAAATATTTTCAAAGCACGAGATAAAATTTTAAAAATGGACAGCATGTTGTCGAGACATCTTCTCTTTGATCTTAGCAGGTTCGATGATTGGAAAACACGCATGCTTGCGTATCTATCAGCCCTCCATGATGAGATGGCCGAAGTTATAACATCTGGACCAGTCAAGATCATGATGGTAAACACGACTGCTGAGCAAACCAGAGATACACCAAAGTATGTCCCCAAACCTAGGGAAGAATGGACAAGTGATGATAGGAAGAGAAACAACTTGGACAACATTGCCAAGGATATTCTCTTCAGAGCTATAGACGAAACCATCTTTCCAAAAGTAAGAAAGTGCAAAACGGCGAAAGAGGTATGGGATACTTTGATGTTAATTGGTGAAGGTGACGAACAGGAGAAGGAGAACAAGCTCACCGTGGCCATGAAGAAGTTCGAGGACTTCAAGATGAAGCCAGGGGAAAGCATCGACAGCATGGAATCTCGTTTCATGAAGCTATCAATAGAGATCAGTGATCTCGAGAAGGAGATTCCACAAAAGGAGCTAAACCTGAAGGTCTTACGAGGCCTTACCAAGGAGTGGGAAATGAAGGTGATCACAATGCGTGATCACAGGGATTTGAAGAACACCACAACCGATCAACTATTCAAAGATCTCAAAGCCTTCGAATTTGAGATGTTTCCGAGAGATGAGGACGTGGTGGACAGACGGAATGTGGCACTGGTTGCGGACCAACCAACCACCTCCTCAAGGTCAGATCCTAATCCCACTGATTTTTTATCTGACGAACAGTTTGCTTTCTTCATAAGAAAATTCAGGAAGTTCATGAAGAAGACACCGGAAAGCAATACAAGTTCACCTTCCTCCTCAAGAAGGAAAAATGAGAAATACACATCCAGAAGAATGGAGGAAGAAGATCAAGGTCTATGCTACAACTGCAGGAGACCGGGGCACTTCAAGGCTGACTGTCCTTACCCTAAGGTAAGCAAGTATCAAGGCCTAGAAGGCAGGGACTCCAGGAGAAAGGAAGAACCTAAAGAGAAGCTAGCACAAATTGGCTTCAAGGGAGATACAAAGAAACATCTGCGCAGAAAGGCGCTTGTTGCTGAGGAACTCGAGAGAACAATCGAGGAGTCCGAGACGTCGAGCTCCAGTGAAAGCAGCAGCAGCTCAGAGGATGAGAGGGGGCTCATCTGCTTATACACCGAGGAAGAAGAGAATCAATGCCTAATGGCCATTGACAATGAGGTAACCTCTACTTCCACATCTCGCTGCTCTACTTCTACCTCTCGTTGTTTTTCTTTCAGAAGCGATGAAGATCCCTTTGAGATGCTTGAAACATTTAAAAGGGATCTCGCAGTCGCTAATAACACTCATGCCAAAATCAGGGAAGAAAACAGCAAGCTAACTGTTGAAAGAGATATGCTTAAGAACGTCTCGAAAGAGAATTCAGAGCTAACTCTCAAAGTAAGTGAGTTAGAAGCTAAAATAATCCAACTGACTGAAGAGTGCAAAACTCGAGAGATCACAGAAAATGATCTTAGAAAGGTTATAGCATCATACTCTAATTCCTCCAAAGCTATGGAGAAAATGGTGAATGATAACAGACCTACAAGTGATAGAACCGGTCTAGGGTTCCATCGAGACCATCTCTCGAGAAATAAACAGACCAACGGTTTGGGAACTTCAAGAAATGGAGGATCTCAACCCAAACCAAATAAAGGTCATAAAGGACCAACAGAAAAGACCAGGGTAGCTATTCATAAACCGTCCCTATACACCAGAAATGGAAAGTATAGGAAAGCTACGAAGAATGGCCGGGTAAACAATATCGAGAGATCACCTTGCTATCTCTCGCAAGGCCATTCCAAGTACAAAAAGAGCTACATTCCATATAATGCGCCTCAAGGCAAATATGGAAGGTCTGAGATCCACATAGTTAGGAACTCACGGATGGAGAAAGGCAGACTCTATCCATCTAGTGAGAATTGGTCATCGAATCACAATTTCTGGAAGAAACCTCACTTTCAGCAATTTCACATGACCAAACAGCGTATGAAAGGCATTGTGCATAAGCCGATCGAAAAGTCTATACCTAAGTTGATTTATGCACCAAAGAGGCCCAAAACATTTGCTAGCATTCCTTATGATTATCAAACGTACAATGGCTACATTGCGCCTAGGCCTGGAATAATGGGCATAAGGTATAAATGGATGCCTAAACTCACTAACCCACCAGGACCCAAAGTTTGGGTACCTAAACTTGCTTAATTGCCTTGCAGGACACCAGGGACATGTGGTTCATTGACAGTGGATGTTCGAGACATATGACGGGAAATCTAACACTGCTAGAGAACATCTAACCTATCGAAGGTCCCTTGGTGACATTTGGCGACAACGAGAAGAAAGGACGCACAAAAGCTGTTGGTGAAATTCAAAAGAATGAGCTGGTCATTAAGGGAGTATCCTACGTTGAAGGGCTCAAGTTCAATCTCCTTAGTACAAGCCAGTTCTGTGACAAAGGCTACAAGGTTGTCTTCACCAAAAGCAAATGCCAGATTATGAGCGAGGAATCTCTCGAAGTCGTCTTGGAAGCAGCAAGGAAAGGAAACATGTACATAGTGGATTGGAGGTCTGCAAAACCATCCCTATGTATGCTAGCAAGGAGCAAGGAAGATTTATGCTGGGATTGGCATAGTAAGCTTAGTCATCTGAACTTCAAGACTATCAACAAGCTTACTAAGAGGAACCTAGTGGAAGGACTGCCCAAAGTGACGTTTCGAAAGGATAAAATTTGTGAGGCATGTCAACGTTGCAAACAGATCAAATCCTCCTTCAAGAGCAAATCCGAGACATCATCCACTAGACCATTAAGTCTTCTTCACATGGACTTATTTGGCCCAGTGGATCCACCCAGCATAAAGGGAAAGAAGTACACTCTTGTGGTAGTAGATGACTACACAAGATTCACATGGACCGTGTTCTTAACCAAGAAAAGTGAGACAAAAATTGCCCTGCCAAATCTTTTGAAGCAAGTTCAAGTTGAAAAGGATGTCTCGATACTAAAGATTCGGTCAGATCAAGGTGGAGAGTTCGTTAATCAAGTAATCGAGAGCTACTGCAACGAGAACGGGATTCATCATCAACTGTCAGCTGCTCGAACACCTCAACAGAACGGAATTGCGGAAAGAAGAAACAGAACTCTCAAGGAAGCTACAAGGACCATGCTATCGCAAGCCAACATATCACAAGGATTTTGGGCAGAAGCAATCAATACAGCGTGCTATACCCAAAATCGGTCCTTGATCGTGAAAGGAGTTGGAAAGACTTCATATGAGTTGTGGAATGGAAGAAAACCGAATGTAAGCCACTTCCACACATTCGGGTGCAAATGCTATATCCACAACAATGGGAAGGCTCAACTAAGAACTTTTGAAGAAAAGGCAGATGATGGAGTATTTCTGGGATACTCATCGACAAGCAAAGCATTCAGAGTCTTCAACAAGCGGAGTTTGGTGGTTGAAGAGTCCATACATGTTACCTTTGATGAAAGGGCATCGACAGATCAACCATCAAAGACAACGGAAGCAGCTGAGGAAGATCAGCCACAGTCTATCGAGAGATCAAACTTACCTCTCGAAGACAAGCAGTCGATAGTTCGAGACGTAGCAGAACTCCAGTCAGATTCAGATGATGAAGAATCTACCAAGAAGAAAGCACCTGACTCAGTTGATCCAATCCAGATCATAGATGTTCAAACCACATCTCAACCTTCAACGGAGGTATCAACTGAGGAGCCACAACCCGACATAAGATGGCTGAGAAGTCA
The DNA here is from genome assembly GCF_003576645.1 of Ipomoea triloba. Lineage (NCBI taxonomy): Eukaryota > Viridiplantae > Streptophyta > Magnoliopsida > Solanales > Convolvulaceae > Ipomoea > Ipomoea triloba. The sequence continues at coordinate 10,621,312 of NC_044930.1, forward strand.
CCCTGCTGATCAAGTGATTGGAGATGTACGTGACAGAGTTCGAACCAGATCAGCATACAGAGAAAGCATGTTTGCTTGCTTTCTATCTCAAATAGAGCCTAAGGTGATCGATGAGGCTCTATGTGATCCAGATTGGGTGCAAGCCATGCAAGAGGAACTTCATCAGTTTGAACGGAACGATGTTTGGGAACTAGTTCCGAGACCTCATCATCAGAATGTCATTGGTACAAAGTGGGTTTTCAGAAACAAGATGAATGAGGATGGAGTTATTGTTAGGAACAAGGCCAGACTTGTTGCCAAAGGCTATTGTCAGGAGGAAGGAATAGATTTTGATGAAACCTTCGCTCCAGTGGCACGTCTCGAAGCCATACGCATCTTTCTCGCATATGCCGCCTTCAAAGACTTTAAGGTATATCAAATGGATGTCAAGAGCGCTTTTCTGAACGGACTTCTCGAAGAAGAGGTGTACGTTGAACAACCTCCGGGTTTCTTGAAGGACGTGGGAGCTGACAAAGTATACAAATTAAAGAAGGCACTTTACGGCTTAAAACAAGCTCCGAGAGCTTGGTATGATACCTTATCCTCTTTTCTACTTCAGTGTGGGTTCACCAAAGGCCTAGTGGACAAAACATTGTTTAGAATTAAGGACGGGGATCACATCTTATTGGTGCAAATCTATGTGGACGATATCATTTTTGGAAGCACCAATCCAGACTTGTGCGAGAAGTTCTCCAGGTTGATGAAAGGGAAGTTCGAGATGAGCATGATGGGAGAACTAAACTACTTCCTTGGATTACAAGTGAGACAGCTTAAGGAAGGCATCTTCATCAATCAGGAGAAATACACCAAGGATCTGCTCAGAAAATACAATATAGAAGGGAAATCCTCAGTCAAAGTACCCATGGGAACCTCTCTACGTATCGATGTCGACAGTGAAGGTCGAGAGGTCGATCAGACTACTTATCGAGGTATCATCGGATCTCTTCTCTATTTAACTGCTAGTAGACCAGATATATCCTTTGCAGTAGGTGTATGTGCTAGATTTTAGGCAAGTCCTAAAGAAAGTCACTTAAATGCATCTAAAAAGATCCTTAGATATCTCAAAGGTACGCAAAGTGTTGGACTTTGGTATTCGAGAGGTGGATCTTTCGAACTTATGGGCTATTCAGATGCGGACTTTGCCGGCTGTAAAATAGATCGAAAGAGCACATCAGGGACATGTCAGTTTCTAGATGGAAGACTTGTCTCATGGTTTAGCAAGAAACAGCATTCGATAGCTACAAGCACCGCTGAGGCAGAGTATGTAGCAGCTAGAAGTTGCTGTGCTCAGGTTTTATGGATGAAGCAACAATTACTGGATTATGG
>NC_044930.1:10623562-10635064 GCF_003576645.1 Ipomoea triloba
TTAACGATAGATTCCTATTAGGCTGACCAAGGCCAAACAAAAGTTTCTAAGGAATCTAATAGGATATTGATTCATATGTAATGTATCTGGAAATCACTAAATAAACTTAAGGATATGTTCCAAGTGATATCTTTTAGATGAATCAAACTTGTTTCTCTCGCAATCTGTGTTCGAAAGGTAGTTCGAGAGGTCACCCGATCAGTTTGTCTATATACGTTATGTCTCGAAGAAGGGTAGTTCGAGAGGTCACTTCGAAAGATAACAAACTGATATCTCTGAACGGAGGAATAAGGAGGGTTAGGGATCAATCACTCAGGGGGAAGATCCTTAACCAGATCAAGACGGAGGAATAAGGAGGTTTAGGGATCAATCACTCAGGGGGAAGATCCTTAAACTCATGTGGAAGACAACTCACCTTCGAGAGGTGAATCTGATAAGTTCAAAGAATATATGAGGGGGAACGGCTAACTATGGATATTAATGCTAGCCACGTGGGCACCGGTTACTGACGGTTTTCCATATTTAAAAATCTTTTCGTGATAAGTGGGAGCATGCTCATATAGTTACTATTCTTAAATACCTCACTATCCTGAACCTAAAACCGCTCTGTTAAATTACCAAAAATACCCTTATTTTTCATATACGCTGACCGTTATTAGGGGTATTTCTGACCTTTTACTTCTTTAAAGAAAACCGGTATCCTTCCTTGGGTCAAGCTCTCAACCCTACCCATATATCCAACCCGAATCCACACGATATAAAAGCCAAATCCTTCTTCTTTACCCGGATTCAAGCTAAAACCGTTTACCCAAAATCCCCAAATCCTAAACGCAGTACACATTCCCTCCAAAACATCTAACCTTCATCAATGGCGTCACAATCCTCTACATCAACCTCATCTTCCGACGCATATCAGAGGGAGTTGCTACACATTCGCTCTCAGATCAAACAAGTCAAGGCGGGGAGTATCCTTGACAGAAACGGCTTCATCACCAACTCCCCTAATCCAAAAATGGCGAAAAAGGTCCTGAAGAAGTTTGAGAAAGCAGGACTGATGAAATACATGACGCACGACTACCGAACCATTCACGCCGTCGACTTCACAGAATGGTTCGCAAATGCCAAGGTCACGAAGGGTAAAATCGAAAGCCGCTTTAATGATTTTCCCATCACAACATCTGTAGGTGACCTCAGAGCGGCATTTGATTTCGCGTCATCGGAGGAAGCAGTCAAGCATCTATCGGATTACGACTTGGACAAGCAAGCCTTCTGGGAGAAAATCCGACTAGCGACTGCACCACCCAGAGCATCCTCTGCCCTCCGCAAGTACCACCTAAAGGAGAGGTTTGCTCTCGCTGCCGACCTAATCATGAAGTTTGTGCTCGGCAAGGTGTCCGGAACTGACGAGGTTAGTCTAGACCTCCTCAAAATCCTCCATGCCATTTGGAACAACAACAAGCTGGACTGGGCACATATTATCTTCAACTTCCTCCAACAGCAAGTGATACGCTCAGTCTCCAACACCAACCTGTCGATCAGTAAAAAGGTTGGTTTTGGCTTTGTTGTTCAATTTCTCCTAAGCCTGAAGGGCTTCGAACTGAGGGAGGGAAAAGAGATTCATCGAAATACCTATATGGGTAGGACGAAATCTCTAGTCCCCAAAACTAAAGGTGTTAAGGCTGCACCTTCTCCCTCACAGCCAAAAGGAAGGGGCAAAAGGAAAGCCCAAACCGAGGAAAAGAATTCTGATGATGAACCTCTCGATGTACTGATACAAAGGGTTCATCTGCCAAAGAGGGCTAGGAAAGCCAAAACTGTTGCTGTCACCCGGGTTCAAGAGGTGGAACCGTCAGTTATACAAGTACCCTTCGAGGACAGGGCACAAGCCCAGGGGGAACCTCAGGCTACACTGGCCACTGAGGTTGAGAGAGTGCCCCCTACCAGGTCCCTGTCAGCAGCTTTCTCTGTCGGTCTGCACGCTGGTGATGATGCTGAGGGAGATGTTGACTATGTTGGTTTATCTCGAGAGATGGCTCGAGAGGTTGAAGGTACTGGGATCAGTGATCCAGTACAAGGGGGTGCAGAAGAACCACGTGAGATGGTTCGAGAGATAGACTACACAGTCAGGGTGGGAGATGATCTCTTGGAGCATAGTCGAGAGATCACAGCTCAGATAGACGAAGCAATTTCTGCCACTGAAATCATCTCTGATGGGCGGGATGACTTATATGAAGAAGTTTCCACTCAGTTGGCAGTGGAAGCACCCACTCTTGATGACTTCTCCAGGGTGATCAGGTGGATCAACTGGAGAACCAGTTCTTTCACTCAATTGATGAGTCAAGCAGCTGAAATGGAGGCAGAAGAGCAGTTTGCACTCCAGTGGTTGGGCATCTCCGAGATCCCAGCTCAACAACTGATGGATCTTGCCCACGAAACACGAGTAATGAAGCTGAACAGTGGAAGAACTGATAAAGGGAAGGGCATAGCAGTTGATGCACCAGAAGTTGAAGCTGAGCCTGAAGAAGATCCTGAAACAGAAGCTCGATTTCAAGAAGAAATAAGGCTGGCCACTGCCATCTCCTTGGGACAAAACATTGAATTCACGAGAGGTCCAGGAGAGACCTCTGGGGTTGCTCACGATGATATTGCAACAGCCGCAATCCCACTGTCCCAAGTCAGCAACTCTGCTCTGGACGAACAGGTCGAAGCTTCGAGAGGTGAATCTGAGACCTCTGAAGCACTTCAAGTGGCACCCAACACCGTTCTACTTTTGCCACCACCTGCGTCCACACCCTCGATTGACAACGATGAAGCTCAGATAGTTCGAGAGGGTGAAGTTCTATTGCTCACACTGCCAGGTTTTCCTCCTGCTCCTGAAGTAACTATCATTCCAGTCTCATCGGAGCAGACCGAAGAGCAGTCCAATGAGCACCCAGAGCAGAATATCACAATTCCCAGCACTGATTCGAGAGGTAACGCTGAGGAGGAACTTCCATTGGATGAAAACCAGGAAGCGTCCAACACAGAAGATCCCTCCTTGGCTGATCCAATCCCTTCAGTCGCTGAAGCTGAGGGTCCAGGTTCGAGAGATGCTGAGCAAGAAGTGATCCATCCCTCAGGTGGAAACCGGGAAGCACCTGACATGGAGCTACCTTCGAGCTCTGAACTCAGTGTTCCTGCAACCCCTCAGAGACTCCTTCGAGAGGTGGACTCGCAGTTGCAAGTTAAGGGTGGAAATCTGGAAGCACCCAAGTCCCCTCCGACGAAAGGTACCTATCGATCCTCTTCTCCTTCTACTTCTGATCATGATCAACAGGCCGCGCAAGAGTTCTTTGGCGAAGTACGTCAATTTATGGCTGATCAAACTCAGAAGATGGCTCGCTTTGAGCGCGTACTGGCCATTGTTCGAAATGCTGCACTACCNAAGCTCAAGCGCTCGACATTGTACTAAAAAGGGAAGTTTTAGTGCAATCCTTCCAGGGAGTTTCTGGAAGAAGAGTGGACGTAGGCGGGTTGGCCGAACCACTTAAAAATCTCTCTTGCATTTACTTACTGCTTTTATCTCTCGCTAACCTCTCGATTGCACTGCATATTAACACACTTCTCGAACTAACTCAAACTCGTGCTAACTAAAAGGGGATAACATTTCCGCTGCGCATAAAACTTTGTCTTCACCCCGTGAGGTATCGAACCTAAACATCCTAAGTTCAATACACACGAGAGGTCGAAAAGATTTGCAAAATCTTATACAAGTCTATTCACCCCCCCTCTAGACTTGTACCCCATCCCCTTGGGACCAACAGTTTGCAATATATAATTTCGCACGCAAGACCAACGAACTGGACTCCACGGTATGCAGATCCCACACCACAGCATTTCGTCCTTCCCATAATGCCCAACAAACGACCACCACCGTCTCCAAAACCGTCTTCGGTAACACCTCCCACATCTCCACAACCCATTCGTCAATGGACTCCACCTCCCCTAACCGCCATCCCCCATCCACCTCGCTCCAACACTCCCTCGAGAATGGGCAATTCGCAAACAAATGGACTATCGTTTCTGGCTCTATACCACATAACACACAAGTAGGATCGCACCTCACATGTTTAACAGATAGAGCAACCTTAGTCGGCAAGCGATTCGTACACATAGCCCCAAAAAAACATTTAACCTTCGGTGGAATATCAAGTCCCCAAACTCTCACCCAGCCCCATCCCTACACCCCTTCACTATCCTATAACCACTCTTCACCGAATACACCCCATTGCTCTCCCCAACCCAATATGGAGTATCATCACGACTAGAATGTGAAATAGGTACACTCAGTATTTTACGAACATCCTCCGGATAGAACAAATCACGTACAAGATCATAATCCCATTGAGTAGTACCCGTACAAAACAAAGACGCAACCACCGGTTTATTTAAATATTCAGGTTCAGGAGTTATAATTTTTGGATTTTGAGCATCCGTCAACCAAGAATCCCCCCAAACCCGCACCCCATTCCCATTCCCTATTCTCCACCGCACACCCTCACAAAGCATGCCACGGGTCTCCCTAATACTAAACCACACATATGAAGGATTCGAACCCCTCCCCGCCTCCAAGAAAGAACATTTAGGAAAATATCTAGCCTTAAAAACTTTCGTTACCAAGGCTTGAGGGTTATTAATAAATTTCCACCCTTGTTTTCCTAGCATGGCCATATTCATATCTCTCACACACCGAAACCCCATACCCCCATACTTCTTTGGCTGACAAAGATCACTCCAAGTCCCCCAACGAATGCCCTTCCCATTCCTACGCTCACACCCCCACCAAAACGCATTCATTAACCTCTCAATCTCCCCACATAAAGTCCTAGGCAACAGAAAAACATTCATGGCATAATTTGGGATACTTTGCAACACAGTTTTCAACAAGACCTCTTGACTGGCCCTAGAAAGAAATCTATTCCCCCAATGCAAGACCCTAGCTCGAACTTTGTCACGCACAAACCCCAAAACTTGCCTTTTATTTCTCCCCACCAACCCCGAAAGTCCCAAATAATTTCCCCTACCCCGCTGTTCATGAATACCAAGTACCTCACAAACAGCCTCCCTATCCTCCCTTTGAACCGCTTTCCCAAAGACAATAGAAGTTTTCCCTAAATTCACCTGCTGACCACTAGCCTCCCCATACTCCATTAAAATAGCCTTAATCACCCCCGCCTCCAAATTGTTTGCCCGGAAAAAAAACAAACAATCGTCAACAAAAAAAAGATGCGAAATAGATGGAGCGGTCCTAGCTACCCTAATCCCGTGCAAAGCACCCACTTCCTCCTGCTCCCTTAACATAGAACTTAAACACTCCGCCACCACAATAAATAAACAAGGCGACAATGGATCCCGCTGTCTCAAACCCCTAGTCGGAACTATAGGACCACGTTCTACCCCTTCCACCAAAACCCAATACCTAACAGATGACACACATACCCTCATCAAGTCCACCCATCTCTCCGCAAAACCCAATTTAAGCAAAGCAGCAGTCATAAAATCCCATTCTACCCTGTCATACGCTTTACTCATATCAACCTTTAAAACCCCATACCCCCCTCCACTACCTTGAAAACGATTTAAAGCATGAGTCGATTCATATGCAATTAACACATTATCAACTATTGACCTCCCGGGAATAAAAGCACTCTGAGAAGGGGAGATAACAGAATCCAACACATTTCGAAAACGGTTTGCTAAGACTTTTGCAAGAATACGGTACAACACATTACACAAAGATATCGGGCGAAAATCAGACATCAACTCTGGTTTTTTTTAATTTTGGGATTAAAGCAATATGGGTTTCACCAAGAGAAACAGGTAACTGACCATGAAGAATAAAAGATTTGCAAAAAGACACTACCTCTTCTCCCAAGATATCCCAATGAAGCTGGAAAAAAGCCGGTGACAAACCATCCGGACCCGGGGACTTGTCAAGATGCATTGCAAAAAGAGCCCCTCTCACTTCCTCACTCGTCACCTGCCGAAGCAGCCCCTCATTTTGAACCTCTGTCACCCTCCGCTCAACACACCGTAACACCCCTCCCCCATCCCCTGCACTTGCCCGAAACAGCTTAGAGAAATAATCGACAAAAACATTCCCCATCTCCCTCGGATCCGTGACCATACTGCCGTTTTCCCCCCTCACTCCTGTAATCGTGTTTCGACTCCGCCTAGATTTCATCGAATTATGAAAAAATCTGGTATTGCAGTCCCCTTTCGAGTACCACAGCTCTTTTGCCCGCTGACGAAAACGGTCACTTTGATTCTGCATTAACGACAAATAATGTCGTTGAACCTCCCCAAACTCCCTAATCTCACTCTCCCCTCTGGCAGTACGCAACCTCCCCATTCTCTCCTTACATTCTGCCAACTCCCTTCTCCTTACATAATTCATTTATATCTTTCAATTCGGTTACAAATGTTATGAAAGCATAACAAAAAGTTTCTCAATTCTAGGTCTTTCGCTTCTTTTAGGTTCAACCGAATCATTTGCAATACTAGACCTAGGAAGTAAATCATGCTCATAGGACCATTGATCTGGTAGATCTAACGATTGAAAATAAACAAAATTTTGGAATATTTATGAAAATAACCCGCTCTTTTTAATAATTTGTAATATTTATTATGAGAATGACCCGGCTCATTTTTTACTTGATTTCTCATCCATCAGAACTTGCAAATCAATGGTTTGAATTTGTCCACAAGTTCTCACCTGGCGAGTGATTTTCATATGATTAGGATTCATATATATATATATATATATATATATATATATGTATATGGGTCACACTTGTGTGAGACCGTCTCACGAATATTTTTCTGTGAGACGAGTCGGGTCAAGATGAAATGTAATATTTTATTCATAATTTAGTATTACATTTGCTAATATAAGTATTACATTTCATTAGGGGTGTGCAACGGACGGTTCGGATCGGTTCGGGTGGGCGGATGTTGAAACCGTTCGGATTTCGGATTAGAATATGCAAACCCTATTTCGTTTTTTAATCTAATTTATCCGATCGATTTTATGCTATTTCGGTTTGGTCGGTTTGGTCGGATTTCGGATTAAATTTCGGATATCACACAAACAAATTAATACATGTTTTATTTTTCCCAAAACTTTACATTTATTTTTTTTCCATATTTCCAAAATTTATTTTTTATGTTTCCCAAAACTTTACATTTACTATTTTTTCAATATTTCCAAAATTGCAAACTTCCAATTTCCAAAACAAATTGTATAATAATTTATACTAAATTACTAATATATAAGTATATTAGCAACTTAGTAATATTATTATACAAACTGGAAATATATATACAAAATTACTAATTTTACTACAACTTGTAGAATAACAAAAATTTACAAAGTAAAACAAAAAGTTACAACTGGGTAGATTTACCAATTAAATTCATGAATTCATCATTCATCCACAAGAATCAAAATTATGAACCATTCATTCTATCCACAATTTCACATTCAAAACTTACCTTCTTTCCTGTAAAAAATTAAAAACTTAATAAAGTAATTAATCAAACAATAATAAATAAATAATATCAATCAGTAAATAATATAAAATTGGCTAAGTAAGCTTTTTTTGTCTACATAAGTGTTTGGATTAATGGCAAATTGCTACCAAAATGTTGTGAAAAACATTGAGCAAAATACCAAACTTAATCCTTATTTCAAATGATAGGTGGAAGCTTTCATCATTGCCAAAAAGACACAAACATAATAAAATTTTCCGAATAAGAAAATAAAAACATTACCTGAGTTGCATCAGATATTTAGATTAGTGCACAAGCCACAAGTAACCAAGGCAGCAACTTACAAAGTTACCAAGCCTTGGATTGCAAGGGCAGCAACCACCGCATGAATTCATTAATTTCATACAAGAATAAAGAATACAAGTAGGTAATATAATCATATATAATAAAATTACAGATATAGTAGGTAGTGTAGAACCACCAATCCTCCTACCACTTCCACCATCACTCAACTCTGAAAAAGTAACAAAAATGTTAAAATTAAGTAAAGTCTTAATTAAAAAAGATTACATATTTACATAAAGGTAAGAACTGTTACCTTTTTCAAATCTCTCCAATTCAAGACATAATAGGGTATTTGTAGGCCTAAGCCAATCTTGAGTACAAACCAAAGCTTCCACAATTTTTTGAGTTAATGAAGTCCTAATAGGATCTAAAATCATTCCAGATGTATTAAAGGGTAATACAACAAATTTCAAACTTCAAACTTCAGTATAGTGGGAAACATATTTTAAAAAACTCAAATAGCTTAAGGGTAATACAACAAATTTCAAACTGCTTGCATGATTGCATCATATAATTTCACGGAGTTTGCATCATATAATTTCACAGAGTTTGCAGTTTGTATCATAAAGTTCCTCATAAATTGCATCATAAAATATCAAACATTTTTTTAAGGGTAATACACTAATACTCATATAGTCATACACAACATTTCAAATTGTTTGCATCATAAAATTTTAACAGATTACACCAATATTATTTCATCATTTAGCTGGATTTTAGAAATTGGGGCTTCCACCACAATGATACTATATGTGAAGTTCACAGATTAAGTACCATTTCTGATTGTACACGACTTCCACCCATAAATCAGTAATAAATCATCAACATGGTAACAATCTAACAGATATATCACACATTCACGACTTCACTGCCTTCACAAATCACAATTAAATGAACAACTTAAAATATAAAACAAGGGTTTTTGATTTTACTTTTTTCTCCCAAAAAATCCCTGGAGAACTAGGGTCTTCTACGAAGAAGGGAAGAAGAGTCAATATTTCTGCTAGCTAGGGCTTCCACCACGTCAATCCGTCACGGCGTCACCGGCGTCCGGAGCGAACAGAGAACTCCACGGTTCCAGCACTCTAGAGTCACGGCGTCACCGGCGTCTGGACAAAACACTGAGAACAGAGAACTAAGCTCAACAAAACCACGGTTCAAGCACTCCACCGTCACGGAGTCACCGGAGTCCGGCGATAACAGAGAAGAGTGGTCTCTACTCTCTAGAACTCGAAGAAGAAGAGATTCGGACTTCAGAGTTCAGAGGGAAGAAGAAGACCGGAGTCCGGTGAAGGCGGCGATAACAGAGGGAAGAAGAGAAACAACGAAAGAAGAGAAGAGAGAGAAAGAGGATTGAGACTCTGGTCTCTGGGAGGAGAAGGCGAGAAGGGAGAGGATTAGGTCTCCACCTCTCTGGTAGATCTGATTGTCTGAAGTATAAACTGAACGGAGTGAAGGTGAGAAGGGAGAGGATTAGAGGAATCATATAAATGAGAACTGAAGTGAGGAGTGAGGACTGACTGACTGCGCATCCTCTAACACTAATATATATATGGGAACCATGAAACCTAACCCTAGTTTTAATCGGGTTGTCGGGCGGTTCGGGTTCAGAAAATGCACACCCTACCCGAACCCTTCAAACCGTAAAAATAACATTGTTTGGGTCGGTTTATGGATTTCGGGTTCGGTCGGGCCGGTTTCTCTCTAAACGGATTGCGGGCCGGACGGGTTGGGCGGGTTGGGCGGGTTGTGCTCACCCCTACCCCACCCGTCCACGGATCTTGATACCGTGAGACGATCTCACACAAGTTTTTGCCTATATACATATATGGATACAACTTCTAAATTGTATTCAAACCTAACAATTTTGTCATTTGGCAGCTTTTAAACCGTGTTGCAAGCTTGAAATTTAGGTTTATAAAAAAAAAATTTAAAATAATTTTTTTTCTATATCAGCTTGCTATGGTTGAACTTTCTAGAATAAAGATAACTTAATAAGCATGCTATCATATGACATTGCCATTTAGTCTTCCTTTGTTATTTGGAAGGAATTATTTAAATTTAATTTAATATTTTCATTTAATTTGAAATAGGAATTCAAAAAATAATTTGAAATTTCTAATTTCTATCGGTAAACGTCAAAAAAGACCAAACTTACTGTAATCCTTGAATTGAAAAATCAACACTCTTCCAAAGAAAAATCTGACTAGCCTTCGCTTTCAACGTTCAACAGCATTCATCCATAGATTCAATTTACAAGCTAAGCCATTAGTTTCATCATTCTCGCGCCAATTCAAATAAAGCACATTAATAATTCAGTTTCTTGCTACTAAATGTATATTGTAGCGTATGTCACAAATATTATGTGCTCATTTTTATTAAATCTAGCTTTATATATATACTAGTTTTTACACATGCATTACGTAAATGATTTAATATCCAATGTTTGTATTTAAATAAGTAATTCAAAGTATATATTTCAATATAAGATTATATAGGAGAAGTTCATTATAGTTCGCATTAAAATAAATGTTTACATTTTTTTAAAAACAATTATCTAAATAGTCATTGTAGCGATATGGTATTATGTTGTAGGTACTATATTTGGTTGGAATTTATTCTAAGTTTTGTTAATTCGCTTTTGCATAGGTTTGTCATTGAATGTCTTCGTCTTCATTGCTTGTACGATTCTTTTTGTTGGTAGTGTCTTATGTACAATTGAGTTACTGGTGCTAGTTTGCAAAAAGAGCAAACAATGCACATTGTTCTTTCTTCTAGTGCGCATTGTTATGCCATGCAATGCACATTGTTCTTTCTTCTAGTGCACATTGTTTTGTCATACAGTGCACATTTTTCCTTCTTTCAATGCATATTTTTATGTCATACCGTGCACATTGTTCCTTCTACTAGAGCACATTGTTGTGTCATACAGTGCACATTGTTCGTACTTCCAGTGCACATTTTATGCCATACAGTGCACATTGTTGTGCCTTACAGAGTTTTTTTTAAAAAAAAAATTGTAGATGACGAAATTTTTTTAAAAGATCAATTCTTGATCACTACTAATTTGAGTTGAATGTTATTTGTTTGTTTATTATTTATGATCGTTTAAAATTTGTGTTGAAGATCCTATATTAAATTTAATTTTTTCAATAATTGTTTCACATTTTTGTGTCTCCAGTGCGTATTTTTTGCCTTTTTGTGCACATTTTTATACCTTACGGTGCACATTATTGAAATTCGTAGGTGACGATTTTTTTTTTTATCTAGGATTGAGATTCTATCTCACTTCTCACCTGTGGATTTTATCTCCCCCGAACCCCTTCCCCTCTCTCTCTCTCTCTCTATATATATATATATATATATATATATATATATATATATATATATATATAATCACACTCATGGTTGCAGTATGCGCTAGGCGCTAGTCGGGCGATAGACTAGCGCCTAGCGCCTAAGCGGTCTAGGCGGCGCCTAGGCAATTCTACGCGGCGACCTATAAAAACAAAAAATTAATTCGTGTGTAGGTGTATGTGATATATATATATATATATATATATATATATATATATATATATATATATATATATATATATATATATATATATATATATATATATATAT
>NC_044930.1:10635172-10692005 GCF_003576645.1 Ipomoea triloba
TATATATATATATATATATATATATATATATATAAGAGAAAAAAGATATATATATATATATATATATATATATATATATATATATATATATATATATATATATATATATATATATATATATATATATATATATATATATCTTACTTCTCTTACTTATATAAATAAATAAATTTAAATATATATAAATATAATAATAAACTTAACAAGACCAACTCGCTCGAGTTAACTCGGCTAACTCTGCCGAGTTGAGCGAGTTAACTCGGCCAAAATTCGGCCTAGTTGGCCGAGTTAGGCGCTAGGCGGCCGGCCACCTAGGCGGACGCCTAGGGAGCAATTCGCATCGGTCTAGGAGCTCCTAGCGCCTAGGTGGGTGCCTAGGCGGCCTAGGCGGGGATTTTTGCAACAGTGATCACACTTAATGTAATTATTTATTAAGGTTAGTTAGTGTTTGACCTAATGATCCAACATAACTATTCAAATAATGGAATTGAATTCATGACTTGATGAAGCAATGAATTAACAAACGCTGGATGATATTGCATTGCCCGGGCCTCGCTATATTATCACACTTAATGTAAGTATTTATTAATGTTAGTTAGTGTTTGACCTAATGATCCAACATAACAATTCAAATAATGGAATTGAATTCATGACTTGATGAGGCAATGAATTAACAAATGCTGGATGATATTGCATAGCCCGGGCCTCGCAAAGAGGATTGAGAATTTGTTTGTTGAACAATTGAAATTTGTAACCCTATAGGCTACAGCAATATATATTAATAAACAGCAGACTTTGCAGACCATGTCATCAGATTACAAAGTGATTCGCATAATGACAGGTATTTAAAAGATGCAATTTGTATTAAACAATGTGATTTGCTACAATTGTTAACAATTGTATATTATATTTAGCATGTTTGCAATAGGCGCTAGGTGCTAGTCGGGCGGTAGACTAGTGCCTAGAGGCCTAAGCGGTCTAGGTGGCGCCTAGGCGGTGCATGCCCAGGCAGTACCTAGGCGACGACCTATAAAAACAAAAAAATAATGCATGTGTGTGGTGTATATCATATATTATATTATATATATTATATATATCTCTTACTTCTCTTACTTATATAAATAAATAAATTTAAATATATATAAATATAATAAAAAAATTAACAAGTTCGACACGCTCGAGTTAACTCGGCTAACTCTATCGAGTTGAGCGAGTTAACTCGGCCAAATTCGGTCGAGTCGGCCGCCAACTCGGCCGAGATAGGCACTAGGCGGCCGATCACCTAGGTGGACGCCTAGGGAGCAATTCGCCTTGGTCTAGGGGCGCCTAGCGCCTGGGCGGGGAATTTTGTAACAGTGATATTTAGTAATTATTAATGAATTAAATCAGCACCACACATACATTATTTAGATGCGTCACGTTATTATTAAAAAAAAAAAATTAATACAATAGAAATGTGTATTTATTACCTACTAACACAAAGGTACAAAATGTCAAAGCATGGTGCTGATGCTAGATAATATAGAGCATTAAATCCGAAAGAAAGCGAGTGTATGAATATTAAATAAGTTTAAGTTAATAAGATGTAAAACTCTCAACAAATCGGATATTACTATGTCAGCCAAGCAATTTAATTTGGTACGTTAATTTTAATGTAAATAATTTTTTTTTTTTTAAAATAACAGTTAGTTGCACTTTCAATTTATAAGATACATTTATGGATGCCAAACAAGCCCCTCCGTTCAGTTTTGGGCTAGCTCTATCGAGCGATTAGGCTTATTGGTTCAGCCTAGCCGATTTTTTAATCATCGGGTTTAAAATTCTTAGCCTAATCCTAAAACCTCGAATGTTTAGCTTATTAGACGGGTTTAACTAAAACTTTTTGACATTTTCAAATTAACATTCTAAACTTTCAATTTTAATAAACTATCTCATTTACACTAATGAATATACATTTATTTAGAGTTTTTTTTTTTTTTTTGAGTACTACTGACTCTGTTGTTTAGAGTTATTTAATTCCAAGAATGGTTCCTTGACTATTGACATTTACAAATTTTTATTTTCGTTTTCGATTGGGCCATAAATGGTCCCTTGACTATTGACCTTTACCAATTTTAATTCCCGACTTCAATTTGACGATAAATGATCCCTTGACTATTGCTTTTAATTTGTACCAAATTTTGTCCTCCAGTTAAATATTCATTTTGTAAACATTAATTTAATGTAGAAATTGGCTTGTTGTTGAGAAGGGTAAATTGGGTTCATAAACTTAATATAGATTGGGTTCTTCATTAGTGGGAATGTGAAGAATTACACCTTGTAGTCCAGTGGCATCAAACCCTTTCCTTTATACGGGAGGTGGTGGGTTTGAGCCTCAGTGATGGGTTTGAGCCTCAGTGGAGTCAATACTGACATGAACAGACACTGCATTGTAATAGAGTTAATAGTATTAAAAAAAACATTATTATTATACTGACATGAACAGACACTGCATTGTAATAGAGTTAATAGTATTAAAAAAAACATTATTATTATCCTTAAATTAGTGTTTAGTAAATTGATACACTATTATCCTTATTATCCTTAAATTTAGTGTTTAGAAAAAGCTGACGTTGTATCTCTTTAATAAAACATAAATAAGATACGATGTAATTTAAAAAAAAAAAAAAAAACTGACGTCGTTTCAAAAAAAAAAAAACAAGAAGAAGATACGATGTTGATTTTTTCATAAAATCGACGTCATATCATTTATTTTTTTCAATAATCCACAATAATTTCTAACTATTTTAAATAATCCACAATTAAACTCAATCTCTATTTCTTTATACGTACTATTTATTATCATATATATGTTTATCTACTTGAACTTAATCACACACACAAACACTTTTAACCAAAATGCTACAAATTGTTTAAGGCAATTACAAAAGACTTCCATACTGCACTATAAGTTTTTAGTTAACATTAACTTTTAAAAAGACTTTTAAAATTCAAAGAAAGTCTATTAGACCACATCCCCCTTCTAAACTTTTTTCACTGTCTCTCGACTAACAAGTGGCATCAGAGAAATTGTTCTAACTAATTTGTGTACTCGTATACAGATTTGAAGAATTGTGTACTCGTATACATATTCATCTAAGTGCTTTACGTATCTACATTAGGCTTGCATCTACATTATGCTTGCAAATGAGTCAAGCTAATCTTGAGCTCGGGTTGGCTCGAGTTCGACTCGAGTGTTTGAACTAAAGCTCGAGTTGAAGATCAACTCGATTAAGATTGTTCACCCATTCAAGCTCGAGTTTTACCTATTTAACTTCATGCTACAATTAATTAATAATATAAATTGTTGTATCCATATATAATAAAAACTTGATAAAATTTAAAGTCCACCGTAGAATATAAAATTTATGTTCTAACGATAAAAACTTTGTTTAAAGTCAAAACTTCAAAAATTCAAAGTTAAAAGTTCGAAGCATTCAAAACAAATTCACATCAACTATAAGTCTACAACAATAGTGGTCCTTGACTCCTTAGTTGGTTTTCAAGATAAGCGGTTCAAAACTTCAAATAAAAAAAGATTTGCCCAAATTGGAAAAAATGCACAATATTAGATATCACAATCAAAATACATAAATCATTTCTCATGTTCAAGAACTCTCTTTCATAGCAACCATAAATGATTCAAACATAATAGAATTGAATGACCACACATATGGTAGAAGGCCCAATATCATCTTAACCATCATTGTCTCAAAGCTTAGGGGCAGGGTTCAATATCATCTTAAGAATCATGTTTAGGAATTCTAGATCAAAATTAATGGTATAATCAAAATTTAACTTACTTTCATGAGTTGGATACCCGAAGATAATTTTTTTGATATGATTTCTCTCTTTTTTTTTTTTTTGTCAAAAAAAAAAATGTTCTAAAATATAATGCATTCTTTAGCATAAAAGTTTTAGATTTAAAGTTAATTTATTTTTTTGTTATCTGTGTATATCTCAAAGCTAATCACCCCCACAAAGTAAAACCTGTACTGCTTCTTGTAACAATGATGTACAATAAGAATTGATTACCCTTCTCCAAACACTAAAAGGGTCATAGTGCTAACATGTATAGCTAAAATATCTGTCGTCATTTTTTACTATATTGGATGTTGCATTCTATTTATCCCCCACTACTACAAACAAGAAAAGTCACCACGAATCTCATTCTTCTTAACACGCTCTTTTTCTAGATAGTCTACTAGCTCTAATCTTTTAGGCTATGAAGACTCAAATTCTGCACAATATGCATCAAAATCATCCCTAAGTATATGCAGAACTTTGGTGGCTAACTGGCTTCCAAAAATGTTAGAAGAACTTGGACTTTCTGAAATTCATTTGTTCATTGATTCAACAACATACACTTCAAAAACAATATTGGTGATCTCTTCACTTTTGAAATAAAGTTTAGGAATACAAAAATCAACTGCTAGCATTTTCTTTGTTGGATAAAAAACAACACCTATAGGCATCAACAAATTACAATCACCCAAATATTTATCAAACTTTATCTTCGTTCTCCTAACCAAATCTCTAATAAAGGAATCATCATCATCTACATGACTATCTAATGATGATTTGGTTTTTTGAACTTCTTGAAGAAACAACTTTGAAGTAGGGTACTTACAACCTGAAACAAATTTGAAGAAACAAAATTTTGAAATTATTGAAGAAATAAACAAACTTGAAATAACGTGAGTGGCTGTCTAAAAAGCATATAATATTGAGAAAACTTTGGTAATCTAATCTCAATTATCTTCCCATGGACGACTATTAAATAATGAATCACAATCATGTGGAATCTTAAAACTTTCTTTGAACTTGAGTGCACAACTTAACATCTCAAAAGTTGAGTTCCATCTAATTTTACAATCACGGATGGATTTTTCATCTTTCAATTGTAATTATTGCACACAATCTACAAATTGTATATGTCTTGATTTTGACCCATTAACATATTCCACACTATCTCTAACATCACTAATGATGTATCGAATTTATTCTAATCCATCTTGAACACACAAGTTCAAAATGTGTGTGCACAACAACAAAAATGAAATAAACGTCCCCCACATACTAAATTTCTTTATCTTTGGAATGTATCCTTCATGTATCGAATAGTATAATCATTACGTACTTAAAGCGTTATCAACTGTAACTGTTAAAATTTTATTTTCAATGTCCCACTCTTTCATGGACCTAAATATGACATCATAAATCTGAAGACCTCCCCTCGGTGATGAAATGTTGGAAGTTAAACTCACTTTTGCAATCTTCAACAAGAATCAATCCCGTGTCCAGTGACAACCATGTACTCAATCTTCTTATAGCAACCTCACTACTTGAAGTGTGTGGGTTTTTTTTTTTTTTTTTTTGAAGAGTTGAAGTGTGGGTTTATTGAGTAAGAATTGAATAGTTGAAGACTTAATTAGTAAATTTGATAGTTAATGACTAATGTGTGAATTATGGCATAGTCGAGGGACCTTTTTGGGTATTTACTCATTAAATAATTATAATTATATTTTAGAAGAGTTAATACCATACAAGGTCCCTTGAGTATAGTGGTTCTGCTATCTATGGTCCTAAACTGTCAACTCGACCCTCCGTGATCCTCCGAATTTTGAAATCGACCTGCCGTAGTCTTTCCGTTAAGATTTTCTATCTCAACTGTGAAATGTAAGGGCATAATAGGCTTTTCCCTTATTACCCAGCCAAAACAATTCATTTTGCTCTCAGCTGAAACCCAACACCATGGTGGTCAAACCTCTGGTTCTCCATGTTAACAATATCATTCTTCGGATTCTGACAAACCACTTCATACCACAACAAATCAACAATCTCTGGCTCTGCTGCAGTTTCACTATACCTAAGAATGGATTTCCTTTTTTCCCTTTGAAGAATTTTTTTCCTTCTTCTTCAGACAAGGAATTAAAACCACTGTCCTAACTTCACCGCCACCTCACTCTTTTCCGGCGCCCTGCTCTTCCATTTTGTGAACATGAAGGCCCTCTTCACCAACTTCTCATCTTTCGATCACCTTTTCACTCGCAAAGTCCCCAACTTTCGTCAAAATCACCACTCTATCCCTCTTATCCCTCTCCGTCTTCTTGGGCATGTTCTTCTTGAGCCATTGCCATAAAATTTCAACACAATCACAAGATTTTCAATAAACCAAACCAAAATGGAGGCTGCATATAGACACAAAATTCATCCACCACATCACCCTTATATTGTTCAAGAAACATAGAATATTGAGAAAGCCACACAAAAGGAGAATGTTTAAAAGAAAGAACACCAAATGGAGACAGAAATTTCATTTATGTCGAATCAATAAAAGCCAAAATCAAAGGAAAAAAGAACAAGAAGAAAAAAAACCCCAAATACCCAATTTAACATATGCAAAATGATTGCTCAAAATCTAACTGTGATGGAATTGAAAAACTTCCTTGAAGAGTTCATCCGCAGACTGTCCCCGCGGAGACTCCGCCAATTGTGGCGGCGTTTGGTGCTCTCTGCACTAGGTTGCGTCAAACTCTCCCGGCGGGATTTTCATAAAACAATGCCCTTGGTTTCCTCTAATCGGACCCTGGGAGGGATGATGTTTTGGGTCGGGTTGCGAGAGAGATTGATGGCCTTATCTAAATCTAGAGAGATGCGAGAGAGGTTGTTGTTTTCATGTCCAGAAGAGGAAGATGAGAGCGAGAGGCGAGAGGAGTTCAACACGGACTCGTTGTCGGAATCCTTCAGCAATGGAAAGCTAAACGATTCGTCAATTAATGAGTTCAGTGATTTTGAACAGCGCTAAAGGAAAATTTTCATAGATTTATGGTTGTTATTACTTTGTGAGGGAGACAACAGCGGCGGGGACGACGTCGTTTTGATATTATCGTCCTTGACTTGAACACCTCGACGTCTTTGCGGAGAAAAGGCATGGTTCCAAACCATAAATCTCATTCAACAAAATGTGAAAAATCTTATTTGCCCTCACATTTCACGACTCAAACGGCTAATACTAACGGAAGGACTATGGCAGGTCAAATTTGAAAAAAGAAGGATGGCGGCGGGTTAATTTAAAAGTTTAGGACCATAGGTAGTGGAACCACTATACTCAAGGGACCTTGGCTGGTATTAACTCTATTTTAGAATTAGCAAACTTATAAGCTAATATTTGCTTCATTAAAGTATATCTCAAGAAAAATGCAACAACCTCACTCTTAGCCTCTAAAGTCACATTCTTCTATTGTTAAGCTATCAGATTGTCCAAATGAGCTTTTCCCTCAACAACTGAAGGTAGGAAGTGCACTATCTTAATTATAATATATAAAACTTCTGGATTGAGAGTCAGTCGTTATATCATGGATCATGGTCCAAAAACAACGTCGTTTCTTTAAGTAAAGAAACGGTTGCCACTACATCTTAACGGAATCCGTATTTTTTGTGTGTTAATTACAAAATGAAACTATAGCGCATCTAAAATGAAACTGTCTGAGATATTGTTTTTATATTATCAAATGAAACTGTAATTGAATTGAAATGAAACTGTAGTTATGTTGAAATGAAACTGCAGTGTATATAAAATGAAATTGAATAACAGTTTCACATATTTGAGTGCATATTGCCGAATGAAACTGTAGCTATATCAAAATGAAACTGTAGTTGTATTGAAATGAAACTGTAGTGTATATAAAATGAGCTGAATAACAGTTTCACATATTTGAGGTATACTATCCAATGAAACTGTAGTTATATCAAAATGATAATGTAGTTGTGTTGTAATGAAACTATAATGTATGTAAAATGAAACTGAATAATAGTTTCACATATTTGAGTATACAATGTCAAATGAAACTATAGTTATATCGAAATGAAACTATAGTAGTGTTGAAATGAAACTATAGTAGTGTTGAAATGAAACTGCAATGTATATAAAATGAAATTGAATATGTTATACAAACAGAGACTTTACACGGAATGGCGCGGACGGTTGCCATTTCTTTTCATTAAAAGAAACGACACCGTTTTGGACCATGGTTCACAATGCATTGTGGACCATGGTCTACTGTATAATTTGCGATTGAGAGTAGTGAGATTAGAGTTCAACCTTCAATTCGTAGTTTTCATATATTACTAAATAGTAATTCAGTGTTAACCTTAAGGCTTGGAGGGAAGAAGAACTCAGGTTACTTCATAGCTGTAGCCATTAAGGAGTAAAACTAACAACAGAATATATTCACGAAATGGTATATGTATAAAAAAAAAAATGGTATTGGATAAATCCACTTCAAGAAATCATCAAGTTGATATTAACTCCAACATAGTAAAACAACACAAATTTGAACTTATCAATTTGATAATCACAAGAGGCTAATATTATTTTATGGTAAAGAGTTGATATTCCCCAAACAAGATAATTAAAGAAAAAATCATTTTAATTAATATGCGAAGCAAATATTGTTCACCGAACTATTTGAATTAAGAATGGCTGATGAATCATAATAAAAGAAAGAATATTTGAATAAAGATAGGAATTTCTATCTCATGGAAACGACATCATTCCATGAAAGTATGAGACAGCTTCACAAACAAGAAAAGGAAAGACCCAAAAGGGAGACAAATAGTGGAGGAAAGGAATTTTTTTTTTAAAAAAAAAAAAAAAGGTACAAAAAAGAAAATATGAACAAAACAATAATATCACTTGCAAAGCCTACCCAATCTCAAGCAAACAACATTTCAAAGAAGGATACTAGAAGAGTAAAAGATACACCCACCCTGATATATGAGGACCACTCAGTTTGTAAAATTCACCACATCCTATTGCATTTCTGAACACGTGGTGGTGTATTTATACATACATAGTGATGTAAAGCTGCATGATCATGCGGGAAGCAATAGCCACATATGAATCAACTTCTATATATATATAGGGGCGCGCTCAAGTACGAACCCTCGCCCAGGAAAGAAATGATGAGAACACTTTACAGCCCGTCCACGTGTTCAGATCAACGAATCAGATGTAACTTTTTAAAAATAACGCGGTGGTATTTTCGTAAATAACTCAAACTTTGAATCAAGTAATTGTGTTATAAGTGCAAGTAGTTGGTGCACATTTGCAAGTAAAAAGTGCAAATAAAATCACTTACAAGTGCAAGTAATTTACCTTGTTAACATTTGTGCACCTAATTATAACATTAAGTGCAACTAGTTATAACATTAGGTGCACTTAGTATTGATGCTCAGTATACATTTTATTTGCAAATGTAATACATTTTACTTGCACTTGTAATACAATTTACCTGCACTTATGTTCACTATGGCCCTGTTTGGTAAATAATCAACCTATCAGCCAATTTTGGCTTATTTGACCACTATTAGTTGTTTGACTTGGTTAAAAAATTGTTTGATTAATAAGCTTTTTGTAACTCCAAAATGTTAAAATTCAAAAGGCTACTCAAAGTAGCATTTTCAATTAGCTTTTTGAGAAAAAGAAATTATACCAAACAGCTATCAGCTAACAGCCAAACAACCAACCCAATCAGCTAATGTTATCAACAAATCATACATTCTAACCCAAACAGCTAACCCAATCAGCTAACAGTCATTTACCAAACAGGGCCAATATGAAAGTGTTACTTGCACTTGTAATACATTTTACTTGCACTTCAATGTTCATCAAGTATTTACGAAAATGCCACCCTATTTTTTTTTGAATAAGTATTTTCTCATCCGTTAGATCTGGACGCGTGGACGGATGACATGCGTTCTCATTTCTTTCTTGGGCGAGTGGTTCGCATAATCACACATGAACGCACTCTCACACACACACACACACACACACACACATATATATATATAGTCCCCAATCAGGTGACAACCTGCGGACAAATTCAAACCACTAATCTAGTAGATCTAACGGTTCAATAGGGGGAATCAACGATTTGGTCCCTCAATTGTTGGTGAACTGTCAATGTAGTTCATCAATTCCGTATTCATTTAATTTGCCCTTCTAATTAATTTAATGTTAGTCAAATAACTCCCTCCAGCCATGTTCCGTCGAGAAGCCGGTGATAACTCCGATTTAGCATGGGCATTATATTTTTCTCATTTTCAATCTTCATCCCTCTTCTTACTAGTGTTTCAATGCGCAGTTATAACTTCCCGTACACTTCCCTATTTTCTTGGTTGGACTCCTTCTTGCTTTGACCAATACTATTATTATTATTATAAATAATAATAATAATAATAACAATAATAATAATAATAATAGTAAGGTATATTATATTATTCCATCATGAGTCCCCCACTTTCTTAGCCGCAAGTATTTGTCGGCATAAGAAAGTAGAGAACAAATACACATAGAACCAAACCGCAAAAAACGATAACACTCGTTCTATGTGTATTTGTTATCCACGGGTCTTTCATCCAAGTGTTATCGTTTTTTGCGGTTTGGTTCTATGTGTATTTGTTATCCACGGGTCTTTCATCCAAGTGTTATCGTTTTTTGCGGTTTGGTTCTATGTGTATTTGTTATCCACGGGTCTTTCATCCAAGTGTTATCGTTTTTTGCGGTTTGGTTCTATGTGTATTTGTTATCCACGGGTCTTTCATCCAAGTGTTATCGTTTTTTGCGGTTTGGTTCTATGTGTATTTGTTCTCTACTTTCTTATGCCGACAAATACTTGCGGTTAAGAAAGTGGGGGACTCATGATGGAATAATATAATATACCTTACTATTTTTATTATTAATATTATTATTTATAATAATAATAGTATTGGTCAAAGCAAGAAGGAGTCCAACCAAGAAAATAGGGAAATGTACGGGAAGTTATAATTGCGCAAAAAAAGACCTTATATAAAGGCTTAGTAAGATCAGACAAGGGATCTCAGACTCATCACTCAGACCTAAATAACCTCTCATCTTCTACATATAATCTCAGTATTCTTCTTCCCCTTTTAGTCCGTGGCCATGGCTGCCTTTGTACCTGCAACAAAATATAATAAAGACTTTCGGCGTGGCTTAGACCAAAAAGGCTTGTGGTTTTTACCGCTTTGGTTTCCACGTTAAATTTTTGCGTAGTTGTTTATTGATTCTCTGCAATCATTTCTTTATCAATTCTTCTTTTATTTATTGGATTTATTAATTCGGACACCTCGGGTTAATTTTTTGAGTTCTACTGACTCGGTTACAATGTAGTATCTGTTCATACACCTCGGCTTAATTAAATCCATCACACCTAAAGAAGGAATACGATGCACCTTAAACACAAGACCTACGCACCTTAAGCACAAAACCCTACGCACCTTCAGTTTGCCCCATATAGAAAATTACCAAATTTTCACCGTGTGTTTTTTAAAAAAAATTTGGTATTCTTGGAAGTTGATTTAAGTAAGATCAATGACTCAGATTTAACCGCACAACCGCACGGTAACTGAATTATATATATATATATATATATATATATATATATATATATATATATATATATATATTTGAATATAATGCTACTGACTCTATTACACTGTAGTATCTGTTCATACATAGTTTCTCAACCAATTGAAGCACAAAGAGCGAATATCGCTTACACTGAGACTCAAACTCATGACCTCCCATATAGGAGAGTCACTACATGCCATATATATATAGTCTATAATTAGTTTAAATTCGGACATGGGTTTGGACTAAATTAATGTCAATTAAGACATGAATTTGCGGCTGCATCTAAGGATTAAAGGATAAGTATTATCCTTAAAAATCAAGATTGAATTTGAAGTTTCAAATTCAAATGTTAACTGACAATTGATATGGTTAAATTTCCATTTACGTGCCTATAAATTGGCATGTTTACATGCATGGAAAGACACGACAAACACCGCAAATGTGAGCATCACATATAAGTATTACAATATTTTCATTAGAATTGCATTTTAGAAGTATCACAATTTAAGTTATAAATATTATAATATTTATCATTATAAATAATTATTTTATCATAAATAGTATCACAATTCACATATAAATATTACAATATCTATTGTAAATAACAATTTATTTATTCCACATTGATATTCAATTTTCTATAATAAATATTATAATTTCTATCATAAATAATCAGTAATTTTTAGATTTGATCCATCTTACGGATGAAAATCTGTGAAGAGTCTTATAAAACTGTAACTTAATTGACTTTTGCATCATCTATGTATATATAATATTGCCCAAAGAAACGTGCGTATAATATGTTTCCGATCCGAGAGTGGATTGTGGATATGGTTGGTGCACACGATCCTCGCGCGCACGCCGACTTTTCAGAATTGAATGATTGATCAAAATAAGTTATCAAAGAAACGTTACGTGCAGAAGTTAATAAAAAAAACGTGCCGAAATTTAATACTACACATATCCTAAATTGAGTAAATTCCCGATTACCTGTTTATAGAATTACGGAGCTCACAAGTGAGATCTTGTCCATAAAACTGATGCATATTAGGATATTTCCAACAAAATGTCCAATAAAATCTTGATAAATTCTTAACATTTATTACTATTAGTAACGAAAAAAGTGTGAAATATGTTCTCTATATCTAGGAAATAGTGCAATTCAACCTTTTCTTTTTCAGCTATACTATTTATTCGACTTAGGAGATTTATTTGATTTTTTTTCTAATTAGAATTCTTTTAACAATTAGTGGTTGGTGATTGATAGATTGTGTTAGCAGTTAACCGTTAGTTGTTAGTTGATTATAATAATTAGGTTGAAAAGCGAATAGAATTACTTGCTTTGTAGAAAATTTATTGGAAGAGGTTAGTTGATAATATGCATTTTTAAGGATATGAATATATTTTACAATAACAATTTATTAATTGTATAATAATTACATTTAAAAGGTAATAAATGTAAAATAATTAATAAATATTCTACTCCCATGAATGCTTGGATGACAGTTAAGACCGTAGAGTAGATTGTGTGCACTCATGCTTGTTCGCACGTTCTCGATCGTACGATTGCAATATTGGATTGTAGAACAAACAAACATAAATTTGTTTTAGATTGTCTTCAAGGACTGTTGATTTGGTTAGCCAAAGAAAGATCTAGGCACAAGCATGAAGCATATGATGGAAGCTAATATGTATATAATTGGATGGTAGCAGGATAAGCATGGGAATGAAAATGACGGAATAAAGACGGTAAATTAAAAGGTAGGGATTGGAATGAGTAATTATTGGTCTGATTCCAACAAACAGAGAATTGAGGGTTGTGAAACTTCACTTTCAAGTTCAAACAAGTAAAGATTCACAATAAACCCAATGAGGTAGCTCAAGTGGCAAGTGAGCTCTCTTTGTGGGGAAGAATTTCGGGAGAACTCGGGTTTGATTCCCACAAGCGATGATTCCCCCTGGGCCAAAATTAATTCTTATTTCTCATCTAAATAGGTTGTCTCAATGTGTGTGAGATGGTTTTCCAAAAAAAAAACAATAAATAAGCAAATAAAGGAATAAAGGAATGGAGGAAATAAATATAATAACTCATCTAAATAGGTTGTCTCAATGTGTGTGAGATGGTTTTCCAAAAAAAATAGCGGTGAACAATAAATAAGCAAATAAAGGAATGGAGGAAATAAATATAATAAATGAATAGCCTAGGGACTACTCTACCATGTAGTGGAATCATAAGAGTAGTTGTGTCTTTGAGCGATGTCCTAAACAGACCAAGGCATGACCTTTTATATTGATGAAAGACTAGCTTGGACCACCCACGTGTATGGCCGCCCATCTACACGCGACCTAGCCACCCACATGTCTCCATCCCCCCCTATACGTACGTTGGCGCCATGCAAACATGCACACCCCCACCCCTACATCACACACCACGCACCTGCACCCCTATGTCACGCACACCACACCCTGCTGCCATGCACCACATGCCCATACCCCTACGTCACACACCGTACCCGTCGCCATACACACAAGTCGCACCCCCTACGTATGTACACGCAAGGTAACGCCACTGTCGTGCACCGCATACACTCAGTCACACGCACGCCCAACCCCCATCACCCCAGCCACACTAACCCCCCACTATGCACTACGTACACACCCCGCCCCAACCCCTAGGAGGGGTTGTCAGTCTAGCTTATTTTATTTGCTTCACCCTTTAGGCCTGACTCACTTTCCTACATCCACATCATGAGTCTCTCACTCTTTTATAATTATTAAGTTATTAATGATTAAAAAAGCATAGGTCCAAATAACTTGGATCAAGCCCTAAGCCCTCATCGGCCCCCACCATCTAATACTAAGCCCCCTCTCCTCTCCCCATCTTATAACATTCAGCCAGCCGTTCCAATCATCCATAACCCTTAGTCATCGCCAACCGCCTTGCCTCCTTCTCGCCAATCGCCCCAAGTCATGCAACCCCCTTCCATGGCTACCTCACCAAACAACCAAACTACCCTTCACCCCTTCAACGCCTGTCACCTCACCAAACAACCAAACTACCCTCACCCCCTTCACTCCTGTCACATCCCTATCTCTCTCCTTACCTTCACCGTGCGCCAACTCCACCAGCACGCTCACCATGGCCCCCAACAACAACCCCAACACGCCGGTGTACGACCTCACAAGCCCCATCGCCACCCCACGTAGGCCTGAAGACACCGCCACCAGCACTGAACCGCCGGGCATCGCAATCGCCACCCCTACAACTACCAACTCCACCATTATGCCCTCTATCGCTTCCAACTTCGACGAGTTTGCCCGAGCCCTATTTGCTAATCCAATCGAGTTCGCCGCTTTCTCTATGCCAGCCTCAGCCGCCCCAACCGCGCCCTCTATCACCATTACGGGAGCCACCGCGGCTATGTCCGAATTTGGATAACCCTGCCAGGTTAGCCTCTCGGCTACCTTTGTAGATAAGGGTCAGTCCGTGAACAACACCACCGCCCCGCTTCTTGACCTTCAAGCCGTGAACACCACTACCGCACCCCTATCGGCCTTCAACATTCAAGCACCACTATCGCGCCACCCTTTGCCCTCCAACCGGGGGCATCGCCTCTCGGCCCTCAACCCATGAACACCACCACTGCGTCGCTTCTCAGTTTTTAGCCTAGTAACCCCACTAATGCCGCAGCCTCGCCCCAAAATGTCAGGTTGGTACCTCACTTAATTCCTCTGTCTGATTGTATTTCACCAAGCCTTACCCACAGTGTTTGTACATCTGACCTCGCCATACCCCAAGGCATCCCATCGAGAATCTCCACCTCAGAATTAATGTCTTTGGAGGAGTGGTTGGGGGGAGGGGTCAAGGCCACCGTGCCCGAAGCTTCTCAGAACATGACCATACCTCCCAACCCCTTATCATTCGCTATTCATTTTCACTCTTTAAAGGCAGACCTTCGATTTCCACCCCACCCTCTAGTGGCTGAGTTCTTGAATTCCCATCTGGTTTCACCCTGTCAACTCACTCCCAACGTCTATAGGTCTCTCGTGTTCTTCTTGACTAGGTGCTATGAGCTTCAGGTACCCCCGTCCCTATCACTATTTTTACACTTGTTCCAAGTCATCCAGATTGGTCATTTTCTCCACTTGCAACCCTTTCAGGGCCACGCTTTCTTGACTAGTTCTCCTCACCATAAACACTGGAAGGAAAAATACGTCATTATCAGCTATGTCACAAACGCGTCGGGTCTAGGTTTCGCTAGCGGATGGTTTCTGTGCATAAGGTTGGTCACGCCACCTTCATACCCCGGCCTTGACACCCATAAGGCGTTGATATATGCGGGCAGCCCCCACGACAATAGATGGTACCATGATCCACTTCTGCTCTGCCAACTTAGCAATCGCACTACACCTCTTCGTGAGTGCCCTTGCTGCTTTCTATATTTATTATTTATTTTGCTTCAATCTCTTACTATTATTATTTAGCATTATTATTTCTCTATGTTTTTTTTGACAAAAGTAATAAAAAAAAGGAAATTTTGTACCACTTTCCTACGCTAATTACCTTCATATTATCCGCTATTTGCGCCCTTCCCCACGCCCATGTGCACTCCACACAGGTTTCGGGCTTACGGCCTTCGGAGGCATGCGGCTACAGATCCCCCCTCGGACGATGATTCCTCTTGTAATAATCTACCTGAACCCGTCCTTGATGAACCTGCGTCATCTATGATGGAGATTGAGAACGATAATTGTGCACCTGCCCGCAAACTAGGGGCAGAGTACGTGCCTAACACTATTATAAAAAATTGTATCGACAATGACAATTGAATACACGCGGAGAACTCTTGGATATTCTTCAAATCACCATCCTTCGAGTTCTGCCTTGAAGACTTGCTAGGCAAGCTTGGTGAGGAAAGCTAGGTTGGAATCTCTAGCTTTTCTGAACCCTAAACCCTAAACCCCCCAAGGCTCGAGGCTTACAAATTTCAGACCAGTTCACCGAGTGCACCTTCCTTGTGTTGTCATCGTGGCCCCATAGAAAGTTCTTGCAAATCCTATCTATTTCGTTGCACGTGTTAACTGGTAATGCCATGGCTTGCATGGTGTAAGTTGGGACCGTGGCCAGCGAGGATTGAACTAGCACCCTCCTTCCTGCCATACTGAGGGAATTAGCTTTTCAGGCCGCTAATTTTCTTCTCATTTTATCAATGACATACGTGAAGGTGTTTTTTGAGACCCTCTTTTGGAACATTGGAATGCCAAGATAGGACCCCAGGTTGTCGGAAATTGGCATATTCAATCTCTCCCCAATACTTCTTTTGATGCATGCATCAAAGGAGCTACTAAAGTTATTCAAGTAGTCCATTATGATTTTGGCCTGTCTCTCCATCCCTTCACCAAATAGCATCAGGTCATCTACGAAGAAAAGGTGCGAGATACCAATGCCTCCTCTGGAGATGCGAATTGGTTTCCAATGGCCTGTATTGACCTTGCTTTGAATTTCATATGCCAGTCTTTTCATAACCAGATTGAATAGATAAGGCGCCAGTGGATCTCCCTAGCGGAGCTCACGACCCAGCCTGAAGGATGGGAGTCGCCCCCCCATTCCAAAGAATTGAGATCTCGCTTTCCCGTAAGGAGTAGAGGATCAAGTTGATGATTCTAGTAGGGAACCCAAACTCAATTAGGGTGGTTTCAAGGAAAGACCAAGAAACACAGTCATAGGCTTTTTGAAGATCCACTTTCACAATCATGCAGCCTTTCTTTCCCTTCTTGTTGTTCATAGAGTGGACCACCTCCTAGGTCAAAATCACATTGTCCATGGTAGAGCGCCCCGGAAGAAAACTGTTTTGATGGGGCCCAATAAGTTTGCACATAATAGGCCTTAATCGGTTAACCAGGACTTTAGAAATCACTTTGAAAGCAACATTTAGGAGTGTGTTCAGTCTGAAATCAGCTGCTGTTTCAGGAATGTCTTTCTTAGGAATTAGTGTCATATGGGCTTGTAGGAGGAACCTATTGAGCGAACTGTTACTCAACACCCCATTAACCATGTTCGTCAGCGCAGGGCCTATGTTGTCCCATCAATGCTGGTAAAATACTGCTGGGATCCCATCCGGCCCATGACTCCCAAATTTCTTCATGCCAAAGACCGCCTTTTTCACTTCCTCAATAGTGGTTCCACGGGTCAAATTTTCTGCTTGATTCCTGGTGATTTTGAGGGAAGGATCAACATGCACCAGGTTAGAATATGCATTCTCTTAGCTCCTACAAAATAGGGATGAAAAGTAATCAGTGATATGGTTAGACAAGAAAGATAGATCATCTGTCCAGGCACCCTGAATTTTAAGGAACCTAACACGATTCTTGTTTCTTCTGATGAGGGCTGAATTGTGGTAAAAAGGGTGTTCCTATCACCCTCTCTAATCCAGTCCATTCTTGATTTTTGGAACCAAAATGCTTCTTCTTGATCAAGGACGTCGTTGAGCTCCGATGTCAGCTGCCTCTCAAGGGTTTGAAGCTCTCTAGAATAACAGTAATTGTTGGCGCGCTGGATCCCATGAATTCGGTCCTCAAGCCGTTTCTTCCCCTTAAAAATATTACCAAAAACATTTCGGTTCCACTCCATACTTTTCTAAGTAACTCTTGTAATGATTTCATCAAAAAGGACACGCTGCATTTGCCGTAGCTTCTTCCTAGATGAGTTTATAATCATCTCTAGACAGCCAAGCTGCCTCAAAGCGAACTGGACGAAGGCTCCTATCCGGCGGACTGACCGCCTCATCGATAAAAAGGATGGAATTGTGGTCTGAATACAAGCGTGGGAGGGCCACTACTTTCGCTTCTGGGAAAACCAATTGAGATTGAATATTCCACAATACTCTATCAAGTCTTCTCAACTGACGTACTCTGTTCCCCGAAAACCTGCACCAAGTAAATTTTGATCCCAAGGCCCCGGATCAATGAGGCCACAATCACTATAAGCATCCACAAATTTCTGACAATGGTGAAAGTTCACCGACGAACTGCCCCATTATACTTCCTCAGTAGCAATGTCATTAAAGTCCCTAAGGATAATCCAAGGGCCCTGAATTAACCTCGAAAAAGCCTTATAGTTATCCCAAAACCTGCACTTGGCAAGAATGTTAGGACGAACATAACCAAAAGTGATAAAATAGTCCTCAAGTTGATTCTTCACTTTGGTGTGAATGGCTTGGGAGTTATGATTAAGGATTTCCAGGTCAATATGGCCCTGCCTCCAGAAGAGAAGGAGGCCACCCGCAAAACCTAACGGATCAACTAAAAAATGATTATTGTAGTCTAATTTAGAGGCTAGCTGAATCATATTGTCCGCCTTAGTAGACCGAATCTCCAAGAGGCATAGGGTATCGGCCTTAGAAGTGGTCAGGAGATCCTTAACGTGGTTCCCGACACGGCGATTGACGATGCCCCTGCAATTCCAGGAAATAATCATCATTGAGAAGTAACGGGGGGAGAGGAAGTTTGGCGACCGCCTTCCCTAAGCGTAAAATGCGACGACGAACCAACATCAAAGGTGTGTTGATTCTCGGAACCGAAAGTCATAGGCGCAGTATGCGACTCACCAAACTGAAACAGACCATTGGTCTCTAAATTCCCAAACTAGGCATTGGGCAAGGGTGCCGAGTGGCGATTCGCAGAATCACCTCTTCCAGATCCTCTCTTGTTCCTCACAACCGTCTGCAAACCACCACGGCTCCTCCCATTAAACATGGAAGTTTGGCGGTTACCAACAAGGTTCTCCGTCGGTTTGGGCGGAGGAAGAGGACAAGAGGTCTAGGTCGGCGTAGGCAAGGAGGAAGACTTACCTTTGGAGTTTTCCCCAGGCTCTTTGGTTTTCTTCCCTTTCGCTTTTGATCTACGAGTAGTTTCCTCATTGTCTTTCTCCCCAGCCAGAACATTGAACTGGTTGTTGTTTCTTTGTGGCGCCGAATCTTTATGGCGTGTCTGACGTTGATTCGTACTGGGGTTATTTGGTTTGGTTTTTCTGGTCACCAACATCCAGGACCCATACCTTACTTTGTTGGTGTTCGACTCGGTAGGCGGTGGAGGAGTAACCTGCTGCGGTTCGCCCTTCTGCTCTGGAGAAGGTGACGGAGCAAGTGTGGTGTTCCGATCCATGGTGGCTTTCTCTAGCGATACGACTTTGGCGTGAGGGCACTCCTGTTCCCGATGCCCTACTACGCCGCATCCAAAACAGACCACATAGAGGCTCTCGTACTCGACAACTTGCATCTTGTTCATTACCCATATCTCGGAGATAAGAGGCTTGTTGAGATCAACCGTGACAACAACACGAGCAAATTTTTCTCTCTCCCTAACAATTGTAGTGCGATCTAACTAGAGAGGTTTCCCCACATTTTCCAGTATGCTTTTTATCGCCTCATCTCTGAAGTACTCGACCGGCAAATCTGGTATTCTAACCCACACAACCATCTTTGTGATTTTCGCCGTTTTAGGTCTAAACTCTAGCTCCCACCGTTGAGTAGCAAGGTAGTTGTCGAAGATCTTCCACGGTCCATCAAGAAGAACGTGGAGATAGTCTTGCTTGTTCTCAAAGCGAGCAACAAAACAATTGTGTCCAATATCCATAAGGTTAAAGCGCCCTTGGATCCCCCATACAGAAGGGAGACGGTGATTAAGAACGTTAAAGCTCATGTGCTTACCTAGATATTTCACTATAATCGCGAGGCGCCACTCACGACACCATTCTCGTCGGAGAGCTTTGGGAACGTGACTCTTGGTTGTCCATCGGAAGGCTCCTGGTGATCCATTTCATATGCTGATTCTAGAGCCGTCAAAACGAGCTTAGCCCGCCGGGCTAGCCCGCCCCACCCCGCCAAAAGGGCGGGGCGAGCTCGTATGTTACAAGATCGTTTTAGGGCGGGCTTTTTATCCCGCACCCGCCTGGCCCGCGGGCTAGGCGGGGCAGGCTTGGCGGGGGCCCGCCAGCCCGCCTTTTTATTTTTTTTATTATGTTTAGTTTTAATTGGATTAGGATTAGTTTTAGTTTTATTGTTTTAATTCGCGCAGCCAGCCTCCAATCCCTAATTCCCTATACGCATTACGCAATTTCGCATTCGGCCATTCTCAAATCTCAATTTCTCTTGTCGCAAGTCGCATCTCCGGTCTCCCTCTATCGCCACTATCGAGTATCGATCGCGAGTCACGACTCCTCTCCCAGGGACGCAACCGACAACGGCGTCGTTCACTCCTTCGTCAATCGTCACTGACGTCCGTCGTCCAGCATCATTCAACAGGTAATTTAATTACTAATTTATTTTCTCTTTTCTGTTTATATATTAGTATATTACAGTGTGTTACTTTAATGTTTATATATTACTAATTTATTATATATAATACGGATTTCTACTTTTTTAGATTTACAGAATTATAATGTGTTGTGTGTATGTGTTTATAATTTACGTATTATTAATTTATTATATATATTTCAGTTTTTAAGATTTACATTGTGTTTATATATATGACTAATTGACTATGAATCTATAATATATTATAGCATATTTGACTATACATTGTATTTATATGTTGTGAGTATATAGTATACTAGTATGTTTGACAGTGTGTTAAACTTTATTGTTAGATTATTTGTGTATTGCTCGTGAGTCGTGATGGATTCTGTCTCTTTGAACCAAACTCCTGTGAACCAAACTAGTGATACTATTGACGGTGATGCTGTTGATGGAATGCCAGGATTGGATAGTACTACTACAAAGAAAGGTAAGTGTAAAGAACTTACCTCTGATGTGTGGAATTTTTTTACAAAGATTGGAATTGGTGAAGATGGTATTCAAAGGGCAAAATGCAATGGTTGTTTAAAAGAGTTTAAATCTGGGGGAAAACAATATGGAACTTCTACATTAAGGAGACATAGAGACATATGTAGAATGTTGATGTATCATGACCTTAGGCAAATGTTTGTTACTAATGAAGGCAAACTTGCATCTAGGAAAGTAGATCCAAATGTTGCTAGGGAGTTGTTAGCTTCTGCAGTCATTAAACATGATTTACCATTTTCATTTGTTGAGTATGATGGTATTAGAAAATGGCAGAAGTATTTGAATCCTGATGTGCCATGTATCTCTAGAAACACACTTGTATCTGACATTACCAAACTCTACTTTCAAGAAAAAGAGAAACTTAAACAAGTGTTGGCAAATATCAAAAATAGAATTTGTTTAACTTCTGATGTATGGACTGCATGAACTAGTGAAGGATATATTTGCTTAACTGGGCACTTTGTTGATGAGAATTGGAAATTGAATAGTAAGATACTTTGTTTTGCTAAGATGCCCCCACAACACACAGGAGTTGAATTAGCTGCAAAAATATATGAATTTTTTAAACAATGGGGAATTGAAAGAAAGGTGTTCTCTTTGACATTAGATAATGCATCTTGTAATGATACTATGCAAGACATTTTAAAGGAGCAATTATCTTTGCATGATAGTTTGATATGTGATGGAGATTTTTTTCCACATTCGTTGTTCAGCCCATATATTAAATCTCATTGTTCAAGAGGGGTTGAAAGTGGTTACTTCAGCTTTGCATAAAATTAGAGATTCTGTCAAATATGTGAAAGGTTCTGAGGGTAGGATGAAGAAGTTTGAAGAATGTATAAATGCAGTTGGTAACATTGATACTAGTATTGGTTTGAGATTGGATGTGGTTACTAGGTGGAACTCTACATATTTAATGTTGGAAAGTGCTATTAAGTATAAAAGGGCTTTTGCTTCTCTTCAATTGAATGATAGACATTATAAATTTTGCCCTTCAAATGAAGAATGGAAAAGAGGTGAGAAAATATGTGAGTTTCTTGAGCCATTTTATGAGGTGACAAATTTGATTTCTGGTACTTCCTATCCTACCTCAAATCTATATTTTATGCAAGTTTGGAAGATTGAAAGTATGTTGAAAGAAAATTTACAAAATGAAGATGTCTTGATAAGTGGAATGTGTAGAAAGATGTTTGACAAATTTGATAAATATTGGAGTGAATATAGCCTAGTGCTTGCATTTGGAGCTATTTTTGACCCAAGGATAAAGCTTGTATCATTGGAGCATTTATATGAGGAGGTTGAGAGTGATCCAATTAGAGTTCAAGAAATGATTTCACTTTTGAAGAGAAAGTTGAACAAGCTTTTTAGTGTTTATGCGAATATTACTACTCCACGTCCTTCCCAACCTCAAGTCACATCTTCAAGTATGCAAAGGGAAAGTTTAGGTAAATGTAAAGGAAAAAGAGCATTTGAAGTAAGTATTCTAAGTTCTAACACTTCAATTGATATATATTTTTTATATTTGAATTTGTGATTGTGATAACATGTTTAATGTTTTAAATTTTAATTTCTAACTAATGTAGGCAATTAAAAAGTATGATAGTCGAACTGTTAAGACTATTGGAAAGTCAGAATTGGAAATTTATTTAGAGGAGCCAAAACTTGAATATGCATACTATGAGGATTTGAATATCTTGGATTATTGAAAATAACGTATGCATAGATATCCTGCACTTGCATTGATGGCACGAGATGTTTTGGCTATCCCAATTATTACTGTTGCATCAGAGTCGGCATTCTCTATTGGTGCTCGTGTGCTCACCAAGTAAAGGAGTTGTACTTTGCCTGAAAAAGTGCAAGCTCTTACTTGCACAAGAAATTGGTTACATGGTTATGCTATAGGTAAGTTACTAGCTAAGTTATTATGTTTGTTTACAAAATAATGAAATATTGGATTACATTTTAGTTAGTTGATATTTTGGTGTATTATAAATTTGTAATTTATTTTTTATCTATCTTTTGTGTTGAATTTTTATGTAGATACTGAAGAAAGCTCAAGTTCAACATCAAATTTGTCTTGTGAAGATTCAAATGTTGTAAATCTTGATGATGAAAATGAAGAAGATGAAGAAGATGTGAACGTTGGAATGTTTGAATGAAGTAATGGATTTATGAACTTATGTAGTTAATTAGTTATGTCTTCTTTGAATTCTTGATTTAATGGTTTATGAACTTATTTAGTTATTTAGTATGGACTGTTTGGACTTTGGAGTCTATGACTAATTTGTCTTATTTACTTATTTTTAATGATTTGTGAACTTTTTACAACTATATATAATATGTTTAATATATTTCAATATTTAAGTATTTGTTTTTTGATTTATTAGATAAGTGGCTAAAAAGGTAACAAACTAACAATTAATGATTAACATAAGTACATAGCCACATTAGAGTTGATATTTTAGACACATAGTAAACAAACCAAAAAAGATTTTTTTTTTTTTAAAAAAAAAGGGCTTTGGCGGGCCCCCGCGGGCCTAAGGGGGGGCGGGGCGGGCTGCCCCTACTTAGGCCCGCTTTTAGGCGGGCTTTTTAGCCCGCCCCGCCACTTTGGCGGGCTTTGGCGAGGCGGGGCCCGCCAGCCCGCATTGACAGCTCTAGCTGATTCCAGTTCCGGTTCTTCAAAAGCCCACGCATGGGCGTCTGATCAAAGTGCTGATTTTCCAGACCATTAAAAGTCGGTTGCGCCGCTACTGTGTCTGCAAAAGTGCGTTTGGTAGCCCTGAACTTTTTCACTGAGCGATGGTTTGGGTCCCCATCGACCATCTAGTCATCCCCCGAAGAAGCTTCGGCTGTCGTTAGTGGCTGCGTCTCCATTCCTCGCCACCGGCCGCCGTAAACGGCTAGGGTAGGAAGGGGACTTACCTAAAATAAACGATATTAACGCTAGGAAATCATCTTATTCTTAGAGAGAATCAGACGACCTTTTTCAAATCGCTAATTGATCTTTAGGTTTTAGCTACTGTATGTTGTTACTTATCAGGAATTTTTCACTTTTCAGTACTAAACACATGCATATTGTATATTAAATGGTGATGTGCTTATGATGATTGAACATTTTAGAGTAGATGGACAAAAGCATGATTTAAATAGTGAAATTATTAACCCCATTATATTTTGTACAAGTGATAAAAATTTATCAGAATTCTTGATTATGAACTTTGTTGATGTAAATTGAAGAAGCACTATATATAACCCCCACATGGCAACATCGATTATATGTTGTATATCAAATGTAGGGTATGTAAGAATATATAATATTGAGATGAAGTATGAAATGAATGAATCTCTTCGTAGTTTGAGGTTACAAAAACACTATCGTATTAATTTTAGCATAGTTTGAACCGCGTTTACAACACATTATTGTAGTATTTAAAAATTTTGATGGCTTCTAGCTATTACCATGGATTACGGGAGATTTGAACACAGTCTTGTGCAGTTTGTCTCACGCGCATTTAGGACCAACAATGTGAATCTAGGAAAGTTATTACAAACTCTAAGTGTCCTCCGAAACATCCGGTAGGTTAGTCAACTAATGCGGCAAATAGTTTAAGTCGGATTATATTAAGCTATTGACGAGTCTTGAGGATTGGTGATATTAACCTCATCAAATTCAAACTTCAAAGGATGCATCGGATTTTATTAGTGATATTATATGATAGTAGTCATCCTTTGTAAAGAAAGTTATTAGGTAATTACATACGAAAGTTATTAGGTAAATACATACGTCTTATTCATCCTCTAATTTAATGATAGTTGATTAGGTAAGTTCATACGTAATAAGGACAATTAACTATACAATAGTGCGTTCTCGAAAAAAAAAAAAAAACTATAGAATAGTGCAACTTAAAGTATCCCTACATTAGTTTTCAAAAACAAAAAAAAAAAAAGTATCCCTGCATTTTTGTAATGTGGTAATATTTTTCTCGTGTTTCACGTTAGCTCTGCTTTACGGGTTGAACAGAAAAAGTTTGTGGAATTGGGTATAAAATATATAAAATAATTAATGAAGTTAATTATTATTTTATCTTAGGTTTATACGTGTCATTTTAGTTTTAGTCTTTTTTCATAATATCTCATGTTAGTCCTAGTATGTATTACTGTAACATTATCATTTTTGTCTTCTGTCAACAAACATGTTTAAATGACGCTAAATATGAGGGTATTATGTCTTTTTTTATACAAAGTGGGTTGATCCGTTATATTTTTATTTATTATTTTTTTTTAAAAAAATCCCTAATTCACGACTAGAGTCTCCTATTTTCTTCAATTGCAATTCACGCCTCTACATTAGAGCCACTACAATAGTACAACCTGAGCCTCTACAGTAGTAGAATGACACATATAAATCTATAAAAAAAAAATACACTTGAAACTGAATAGACTAAAATGTCCTCATATTTAACACCAGATTTGTTGACGGAGGACAAAAACTGATCATACCACAACAATATTATGACCAATATAGGATGTTCTGAAAAAAATAGAAAACTAAAAATGAAATCATCTGTAAATCTATGACAAAAATATAATTAACTCATAATAAATTTATCGAAAAATTGTATTTTTCGTCCTTAAGTTATATGGTAATTATGGAATTCGTCCCTAAATATTTGTTGTGTTCACTTTTCGCCCATAAGTTATCATTGGTGTTACATTTTTCGTCATTTTATTAACTTTTTGAGCTCACTTTTCGTCCATAAACTATACTAAAGTTGCAAATTTCGTCCATTATGTTTTAATTTGTTAGTAATGGGACAAAAAAAGCAACACTAATAATAACGTAGATATGAAATATGAGCATTGTCAACACTCAGAAACGAATTTTATAATTATTATATAATTTAGGGAGAAAAAGTGTAATTTTGTATATAGTATATTACTCGTACATTCTTCTTTCACTCTAATGTACGGGTTTAGACACAAGATCAAGAGACTGTCTACTCTAATTTAATAATAAAATTTCTGTGTTAGCTGAATTAGAGTGTTGTACTGGTATATGTAATATGATATCCAGCAGACCAAATAAATGCAAGACGTGAAGTCGATGGCTTTGGATGATGATTGAATTTTTCTCGCGTGCCGCTCGAGCGCTAACGAAGAAGCAACATAAAGAGAATACGGCCAAAGTCAATTCAATTAAATCATACAAATTAAAGGGTGCTGTAAAATTGCTAAATTCCACTTAGGAGAGCGCGGCAAATTATACTATAGACCAGGATCTTCCTTGCATGATAGGCTCTGATCTAAAAATTTCTGTATCTGTAGTTGATATATCCTGTACCTGTATTTGATTCTGTAATTTGTTTACATGTACAAAAATTATTAATTGTAGGTACAATATGTGCTAACTGAATATATATAATTTTTGTATTATGATTCACAATATAATGTAAATTCGGGTCCATGGTATAACAATTGGCATAAAGGGGCTGCAGAGCATAAGAGAAGAGATAAAAAGTTTTCCAAAAAAAAAAAAAACAAGAGGAGATAAAAAGAAAAAATTGGGATCTATCTATAAATAGGGGCTCTCTCCTTACTTGGAAAGCCACAACAACACAAACAAAAATTCCTCTCTCTGATCTCTGAAAAGTAAGAATAAACAAAAGATTTGGTGAAGATGTTGCTGGGAAAGCTGGTGGAGGCGCTGTCGCCGACGAAGAAGATAAAGGGGAGTGTGGTGCTGATGAGGAAGAACGTTCTGGACTTCAATGACTTCAATGCCTCTATCGTTGATAACCTCACCGATTTCCTTGGCCAGAAGGTGTCCTTAGAGCTCGTCAGCTCCGCTCAGGCTGATCTAGGTAACTTTATTTCCTCCTCTTTCTTCCATCTTTGTTTTATTTCCTGCCATGCCCTTTCTCTTTTATTTGGGTCTCCCTCCCTTTCTCAATGGTAAAAATGAAAAGAAACGTCAGGCAGTTCATACAAGCTTAGTTCACTGGTTCAGTAGATAGTATTTGAAAAAATCTATAAAAGTCCTGCGAGATTAACTTAATTGGTTCGACTGATCATCATAAAATCATATTCCAGTTGTAGTGTGAGGATTCAAATCCTATCACTGGGATTAAGGTCTCTTATGTGCTAAAATCTTATTTTAGCAGAGGTGTGTGGATTCAAATCCCACCACTCGGATCAAGGTTACTTATGTATATAGTATATAGGCAAAGTCTGGGTGAGAATTTAGAGATTGACCGAACAATTGTTGCTTTTGAATAGAGATTTTGAGAGTATATATTACTATATTAGTCTAACGTAAACTGAAAACTTAATAATGTTGCATTCATTTATGTGTTCACGTGCTTTTCTTAGTCTCACCTACCTCAGGACCTATAAATGCTTCTACATGCACCAGCCAACAGTTAATCATTAAAAGTTTTATAATGGAAAAAAAGGTGAATTCTTGGAGGAATTCAATTCTAAGTATACAGTACAAACCAAATGCCATTTGACTAGTAATATAAACCTTTCATATTGGTTTAGGTAAACTAACAACATTGGTTGGCTTGTTCATCAAGATTGGAACAAAAGAATCTCACGTCACAAACACATACGGAGTTTCATAAAGCATGCAGTACTTTTTTTTTTTTCTTTTTCCTTTTTTGTTTAAAAATATTATTTGACATAATTAATTAGTAATTTATGCATATAAAAACTTATAATACTGAATTAACTCACGCTAAATACAATAAAATTTAACACAATAGAATTTGTTTCAGCCATTAGTGATACCAATTATCAACCGTGTGGAATGGGGCTAAAAAAATTTCCCTTCCTCCAAGGGTCAAGATCTCTACAGACTAGTAAATGTGGAAAAATCTCCACCACAGCTAAAAAAGGGCCCCCCAGCCCACACATGTATCTATATCTATGTTCCAACAAGGAAAAGAGGCATTGGATAAGCCATAGCTTGTAAAATGTAACGTGAGGTGTTTATATATTAATATATTATAACCTTTTTGAGTGTCTTAATCAAATTGAAATAATGCTATTAGCACTACATACTCTTTTAACTTATTATTAGTGACAATGTTTAAAAATTTTAAGTGTGATTGTCTACTTGTAACTTTTGTCTTGAATTTGATATCCATTATTGTGTTCATATTTTTGTTATCTTATTATTAGATTCAAAAATATTTTAATAATCATAAAACTCATTACATTTTTTCATATATCAAAAAAAAAAAAAAGAAAAAAGAAGTCATTGTTTATACATTCAATATGTAATACACACACATATATAAATACACACATATGACATATGTATGTGTATATGTGTATATTATATAATTTATTTATTTTTATTCAAATTCTTATTTACTTTCAAACAATAATCTTTGTTATAAAACCATTACAGTTACTAAGAATTTAATTCTAATTACAATTCCAATTCCCATTTGATTTGTAAATCAAAAGCCCCTTACTTATTAATATGTGCATAAGAAAATGGAGTGTAAATTTTTTATTCTTCAAATTTCGAAGTTCTTTTCACATTATAGGAGGGGAAGATAAAAATTAATTTGAAAATCTCTTATATAAAATTTATTTATTTATAGTAAATTAAAAGAGGGTTTCTAAAATTGATGAATTGATAGTAATGATTATATGTTAATTTTATTAGATAGAGCCTATTTTTATTTGTTAATTGTAAAATTTGCGTGTCACTCTTTTTATTGGATAATCAAAATTTATATTAATATTAATTTAAAATTTAAAAATTAGTTAATAATGACTTTATTATTAATTAATAGTACAAGTAATATTTTATCTTTTCCTTCAAATATCCAAAGTTGTCCTATTGGTGAAGTCCGTCTTGTGATCCTAATTGATGAATGACCAAAATGAGGTAAATCAATCTAAAAGTTGGACTTAGAATCTTATAGTTACTAAACTAAGTATATGTTTTATACTTTATACCCCAACCACCATGATCGAACCTATAATCACCTATTTAGAATTAAAATCGAAATGCCATCATACAATACAAGGTAATTGGCAAATAATAATATATTTTAGTATGTATACAATATAATATTATAAATGAATTGAATTCAAGTATTGTTTTGAAATTACACTAGTTTAATATCTCTGCCGCCGCCATATTTTA
This sequence comes from Ipomoea triloba, assembly GCF_003576645.1. Lineage (NCBI taxonomy): Eukaryota > Viridiplantae > Streptophyta > Magnoliopsida > Solanales > Convolvulaceae > Ipomoea > Ipomoea triloba. The sequence continues at coordinate 10,664,658 of NC_044930.1, forward strand.
AAATTGTATTAAAAAAATCTTAAAACTTATTGATTTTGCGGTATAATTATCAATATTTAATTAACATGATTGCAGTAGGTGCTAAATGCTAGTCGAACAATATAGTAGCGCTTAGTGCTTAGGTGGACTAAGCAGCGACTAGACGGCTAACTGAAAAAAAAAAAAAAAAAAAAAACAGTGTCGGACGCCTAAGCCTATTTTTGAAATAATGTTAATTAGACACTAAAATAAATAATTCCTTGTGAATAATTAAATTAAAATTTAAAATTTTAATATTTGCAGGAAATGGATTGAAAGGAAAACGCAGCAAGGCAGCATACTTGGACAACTGGGTGCTGAACAACACGCTTTTAGCCTCCGGCGAGTCGGCGTTCCAAATTGAGTTCGAATGGAGTGAAGATTTTGGGGTTCCGGAAGCATTCATCATCAAGAACAATCATCCCAATGAGTTCTACCTCAAAACCCTAACCCTTGAAGATGTTCCCAATCATGGCCAAGTCCATTTCGCTTGCTTCTCCTGGGTTTATCCCGCCAGTAAGTACAACTACGAGCGCATCTTCTTTTCAAACCAGGTACGCATTTTTTCTGCATTTTTTTTTGGAGTTGCCGTAATGTTCATCGGATTCGATGTTGATTTTCTTCATATTAGGTCAAATTTTGAATGGTATGCCTTTGCGATTAGCCTTAAATTTTTTCATTTCTTTTAATAAATAGAAACCGAGCATTTATAGAACCTTCAAAAAAAAAAAATTGATATCTGAGGAGCATGCATATGTGGTTCATTGTTCGAATTGTTCAATTTGGATACCAATATATATATATATATATATGTGTGTGTGTGTGTGTGTGTGTGTATATGTATATGTACTTTTCTCTAGTTTTCTTTTTGAATTATCATATACTCCGTATTCAAATTTGTGTTGAAGCGTGTGTTTAATGATTTCATTCAGTTTGATTTGGGTTTATCTTATTTGATTTCATGTCTTAATTCTTGTAGGCATATCTTCCAAGCCAAACACCTGCCCCGTTGAAGAAATATCGTGAGGAAGAATTAGTGAACTTGAGAGGAACAGGAACTGGCGAGCTTAAGGAATGGGACAGGGTGTACGACTATGCCTACTACAATGACTTGGGTGATCCAGACAAAGGTGCAGAATATGCCCGGCAAATCTTGGGTGGAAACTCAGAGTATCCTTATCCTCGACGAGGAAGGACAGGCAGAGCACCAACAAAAACTGGTAACACATACTCATAAATGTTGTCCATCTTTTGATCAGATTTAATTAAGTACCTTGATTTGAAGTTCCATTATCGCCTTGGCAGATCCTAATTCTGAGAGCAGAATTCCACTGATTACAAGCTTGGACATTTATGTTCCGAGGGATGAGAAATTTGGACACCTGAAATTGGCAGACTTTCTTACTTATGCATTGAAATCTGTTGCTCAGTTCCTTCTCCCTGAATTTGAGTCTCTGTTTGATTCCACCCCGACTGAGTTTGACAGCTTTCAAGATATACTTAATCTCTATGAAGGAGGGATCAAGCTGCCGCAAGGGCCTTTGCTTACGGCCATCGCAGATAACATTCCCATTGAGATGCTTAAAGAACTTATCCGAAGTGATGGGGAGGGACTCTTTAAATTCCCTACCCCACAGGTTATCCAACGTAAGCTTTAGTCCATTTCCTTATAGTGCCCTTTTCTTTCTCCTATAAGGCTATAAATGTCTTACTTCCTAAACGTGGATGATGCAATAGAGGATAAAACTGCATGGAGAACGGATGAAGAATTTGGAAGAGAAATGTTGGCTGGAGTGAACCCTGTCATCATCAGTCGCCTCCAAGTAAATTGACTTCACTAAATGATTTAAATTTCTTAGCGAAGGAAAATGAAACAAACGGAGTCTGAAGCTTAGGTTAAAGATTGATCCTTACATTGTTTAATTTTATAAATGTAGGAGTTCCCACCAAAAAGCAAACTGGACCCTACGGTTTATGGCAACCAAACCAGTACAATTACCAAAGAGCACATCCAGCAAAACTTAGATGGCCTTACAGTTGAGGAGGTAATTTCATTTTATTTGTTGCTTGCACTTATTTTCTACAATCAAATGGTAGTCTCTATCCATAAAATATTGAAATGTGTGATACATTTTTACAGGCGATCGCGAATAACCGGCTATTCATATTGAACCACCATGACACCCTTATGCCATATTTGAGGCGCATAAATACAACAAATAACAAGATATATGCCTCAAGAACCCTGCTTTTGTTGAACACAGATGGCACTTTGAAGCCTGTTGCAATTGAGCTCAGCTTGCCTAATCCACTTGGAGATAAATTTGGTGCTGATAGCAAAGTGTACACACCAGCTGAACAAGGGGTTGAAAAAGGGTTGTGGGAATTGGCTAAAGCTTATGTTGCAGTGAATGATTCTGGTGTTCATCAGCTGATCAGCCACTGGTATACATATTGCCTATTAAAAAAGAACTTTGTTATTGGATCTATTAACCATTCTTTACATTTTAGATTCTTAATGTTGAATGTCTATCACAGGTTGAACACACATGCAGTAATTGAGCCATTTGTGATAGCAACAAATAGGCAACTGAGCGCGCTTCACCCAATATATAAGCTTCTGCATCCCCATTTCCGTGACACAATGACTATCAATGCCTTGGCTAGACAGATCTTGATTAATGCTGGTGGAGTTCTTGAGAAAACAGTGTTTCCTGACAGATATGCAATGGAAATGTCTGCTGTAGTCTACAAGGACTGGGTTTTCCCTGATCAAGCACTCCCAACTGATCTTGTTAAGAGGTATGCCATGATTCCTGTATAAAGCATTGTCTTGTATCATTACCTTAACTTTGGAACCATAAACTCAATGGATGAATTGTAACAGAGAGGTTTCACTATTTACAATGATATGTCACTATGAAGCAACTAGTTGAACTTGTATAAGTTTTTCAACTTTGCTCTTAAGGCTTAACCAGTGTTGTAATATATTGCTATGAGTCATATGACACTGACAGTTACACAACTTGATGTTTCAGAGGTGTGGCTGTTGAGGACTCAAGTTCCCCAAACGGTGTTCGCTTACTAATTCAAGACTATCCATATGCTGTTGATGGGCTAGAAATATGGTCGTCCATCAAAACATGGGTACAAGACTACTGCAAGATCTATTACAAATCTGATGACGTGGTTCAGAAAGATACTGAACTGCAGGCCTGGTGGAAGGAGCTCAGAGAGCAAGGACATGGCGATTTGAAAGACAAGCCGTGGTGGCCAAAAATGCAGACAGTCCAGGAGCTGATCGACTCATGTACCATTATTATCTGGATAGCCTCTGCTCTTCATGCAGCAGTCAACTTTGGTCAATACCCTTATGCTGGTTACCTCCCTAACCGCCCTACATTGAGCCGCAGATTCATGCCTGTGCCTGGAACAGATGACTATAAGGAGCTTGAGGCTGATCCAGATAAGGTTTTCCTCAAAACAATCACTGCTCAGTTGCAGACTCTCCTTGGTGTTTCCCTTATTGAAATTCTGTCAAGGCATGCTTCGGATGAGGTGTACCTAGGGAAAAGAGAGTGCCCCGAGTGGACAAAGGACCAGGAAGCACTAGATGCATTTGCACGATTTGGAACAAAGCTCGGTGAAATCGAGGACAGCATAATGAAAATGAACACTGAGGGAAAACTGAAAAACAGGACAGGGCCTGTGAAAGTGCCATACACCCTACTCTTCCCTACAAGTGAAGCTGGTCTCACTGGCAAAGGCATTCCCAACAGTGTTTCCATCTAAAGCTTCTCAATTGAGTGTGATTTCATTTGGATGGTTGATATGTGTAGTGGTTTCGTATGAATAAATCTCCCTCCCGAAACCGTGTATGTTGGTGTGTGATTCATGTTAATAAATACCATCCTCTGCATTGTAATTTGTAATGTTGCATGAGTGAATATAAAAAATTCTCTTTCGTAAGGAATATCACAAATTGCTATCCTATGCCTTAATTGCTCAGACCCTAACCAATGCTGAACATCATAGGCTGTTTCTTTATCTTATTTTTAGTTCTTTTTAGTTTTTGGACAAGTACGTTTGATTTATTAAATCAAGATGAGATTAAACTTTTATAAAGTCCTTGAAAATTACAAAGTTGTGAAAGAACCTAGAATTATTGTCACCTTTTCTTTTAGATATTTTTACTAATTAAATTTTATCAAGCAACTGAAGCACAAACAAGATAGCAGGGGCACAAGATCAAGCCCCCCAACAAGTGTAGACAACCTCAACAAAGCAAATCAACTAAAATTATAAGAACATTGACAAGACTATCCATAGTCAAGACCAACAAGCAGATCTGTCACCTCGTTCGACCGCAAAACATCATCCTCGTACATTTCATCGTCCAATTCAGACTTAGACTGAGAAATCACCCTCGACCTGTGAATCCCTTCAAGCTCTCGGTACTGTCTAGGAGTTCTAAACAATAAGGCCCTTTTAGCACTACTCCTAGCTCGATTAGAGAAGGGAACAAGGTTACTAAAAGGAGGGAGGCTAGAGGGGGTAGCATTTGAATCAATAGTGGAGGAAAAGTTCGGAGATTTATGGTCAATACTAGCCCAACTCGTTTCTTTCAAAGGAACAATGGGCAAAGTATTTTGGTTGCGTTTAAGGAAAGGACTTTGGGTTTGAAGATTCTCAGTTGAATCGAGGGGAAAGATAGAAGTATTTGAATTGGAATTAGGAAGGAGAGAATTATCAATAGAATCTGCCCTGTGGCCCTTTCTCCTCATGGACCTGGTTTGAACACCCACACCCAAACCCAAACCCAAACCCAAACCCAAACCCAAACCAAAAGGTTGAAGGCTTCTTTTTTTACTTTGTTTAGGTGTAACAACTGGACCAGACCCAGAAATTTCACCACTTTTATTCCTCCTATCACTCCCAGTCCCAGATTTGCATGACGTAAAAAGGTGGCCAAGCTTGAAACATTTGGAGCAAAAAGAAGGAACATTTTCATACTCTAATCTTTGCCAAAACCCATCCTCTGGATCAACCCACACCGCCGCAAGCGGCGACTCCTTCCGCGTGCTCCAATCCGGCGACCAACGAGTGAGGCGCATTGGTTTACCGGCAACCATCGGGAGCCCCTTCGCTAACACCTTCTCACAATCGTCCTCCCTCGAGAACTTGATCAGAATATGGCGCAAATCCAGTGATCCCACGTGAGCAGAGCCTGTGAGTGAAAACGTTGATTGAAATTTCTCGCGGATTAACTCTAATGGAGGCCGACCCTTGGAAAACTTCCCAACCAAGGTCACTCGTTCTTCGATTTCAGCAAGTCTTCCCCATTCATCTTTGGAAAATCTCACCGCCGGCTTACCCTGATGGAATGAAATATCACAATATTTAAAGTGCACAGGATCAAGATTCAAGTGTTGGTCAACATACAGAGTGCAATTTTTTTTGATAAATACTAAAAACTAAACTAAAAAACCAAACACAAAACTAAACCATATGTTAGGAACAAGTGTATTTATTAGATTTTGATGATACCAAACAAGTTAGGAACTTTAGTCCCTAATTCTTTTAATTTTCTAAACTTAGTAGATTTAGCAAGAGTCATTCCCATTTTTGGTCGTACTGTTATTGGGGCATTGCCAATTTTAGTCTACTTCATTAATTTTTGCTACATTGTGGCCCGTCTTATTTAGTCCTTGCCACTTTTAGTCCACCGTTAAAATTCCTGTCCAATTGGCCATCTAAAACATGGGTATTTTCATCTTTTCATGCTTTGGTCATCTCCTTTACCCTTTGTAGTGGTTTTTCTTACACATTTTCATCCAATGGAGACCTAAATCTTTCTATGCGACGTCTCCTATTTTGGACGACTACAAAGGGTAAAGGAGAAAGGAGAAAGGGACGACTATAAATGTGTAAGGAAAACCACTGTAAAGGGTAAAGGAGATGACCAAAATATGAAAAGACGAAAATACCCCTGTTTTGGACGGTCATTTGACGAGAATTTTAACGGTGGACTAAAAGTGACAATGATTAAATAAGACTGGCCTCAATGTGGCAAAAATTAATGAAGTGGACTAAAATTGGCAATGCCCCAATAACAGTAGGACCAAAAATGGCAATGACTCATTCAGCAATGTAATTCCAGAAGGTTCACTTAGAGAATAGAAAATGAACTCTACTAACCTGAAAGTAAACTATATATGTTCGAAAAGTAACATCAACAAAATTTAGTCTCGAAAGGTCAACAGGAAAATTCGAAAAGTCGCCTTCGAGAAGTTGAAGACTCAAGTCCGAGAAGCTAAATATTCTAGAAGTCAAAAACCAAGAGTCAAGCGCCGAAGAGTTATAGACTAGAAGGTTCAATGGTAAAAAAAATGGAAGGGCCAACTTTACCGGAAACTTGGGGAATGAAAAGTTAACTTCCGAGAGGCAAAGGATCAACTCTACGCGAAGTTGAATCCCGAAAGGTTGCTAAGGTTTGATCCGAAAGGTTAACCACGAGAAGTCACTAGTTACTTTTCGAATCTACTTTTCGGACATTCTCTGAATGAACAATTATCAACCTTAAAATCAAAAGTCACAATAAGAATGTTGCAAGGAAAAGGAATCCTAGGTATACATGCCAAGAAAGATCTCCAGAATAAACCCTGAAACTTTGCATATATAGTTCAAAAAGTAAGAAGCACGCTCATAAAGTGGATACAATGTTTGAAAATCTGACAAAAGCAACCTAACATCCGTACCACTAGTCAATAATCAATGCACATGAACTCAACTTTTATAAATAGATCTGGGTAGTTATTTATAAGGAGATCTCCCTTTTTTTCTTTCTTTCTCAATACATATTAGCTTACTTACATCATTCTCAAATTTAGATCAATTCGAAGTAAAAGATAAACTCTTCAAATTCAAGTTGTAACAACACTTTAGTTTAGATTCAAGTTAAATACTTTCTATTTCCTTTTCAATTTAATCTACTTTTATTTCAAGTCTTCAATTTCAATTATGTCTTCCTTTATGCAATTCCTTTGTGATTTCACTTTTAAGTTCCAAATCATGTGTAGTAAAACTTTCTTTGGGATTTGGATTGATCTACTCTTGTTTTAGATGCTTTTATGAATTCAATTGTATAAAAAGGAGTATGCATTACATTAGTTCCTAAGACCAATTTTGGTCGTCAAGCTGATGGTCACAATTGTGACTATTAGCGTGATGACCGACTTCTGCAACTGGTTCATGAACATCACAGTGGGGCCACACCATGACCCTCATTGTGACAATAACCCTTGTTGTGATTTTCTTTTTTCTAAAATGCTATTTTACTATTTATGTTCTTTTTCTCTCAAACACTCTATCTCTTTGTATGTCTCTCAGTCTCTCTCGTTCACATTTTTTCTTTTCTCTTCTCTACGTCAATAACCATAAACCTCCTACGATCTGCTAGAATCTTCTTCCTCTCTCCCTTCAGGTTTCTTCCCCATCATCTATTTTTATTTGTAGATCACTTGCCTCAATTCTCATTTCCGTATAAATCCATAGAAACAAGGTAATCTCCTAGCCCTTGCTTGATTTTCTTAAACAAATTGATGGGATCTTTGGTTTAGTTACTTTCCACACTATTTGGAATATAATTGAACTTAGCTTCTTTTTTTTTTTCTATTTTTTTTTCATGATTTCCTTTGAAATTTGTTGAATGTGAAGAATGGAGACTCGTGTCTAATTTGATTGTATAATGAATTATTGCCTAAAGTTAAGGGGTAACTTTGTGATAATTTGTGCCCTAATGGTTTGAATTTTCATTTTTTCCTTAGTGAGTTTGATTTATGTTTTACTTACTCATGTATTAATTTTGGGCATGAAGTGTAGTTAGCTCTAGTTTTTGTGATTGTTGAGGAATTGGAGTGAAAACAATGTCGTACGCATATTTGTTGTAGGCTAAAATAGAAAGAATTTGTAAAGGAGAAAAAGAACTTATGTGTCGTGTTAATCAAAAAGCAATCTTAAAAGCAATTATGCGACTATATAGTCCATGCTCGATGGGTACACATAATATGAATCTAACATAAATTTTGGGCTTTAAAAGGAAGGAAAAAGTTGGTTTTGAAATCAATGTGGGACAACAAGTAAAGTCAAAAAACACCTTTTTTTGCTTTCAATGTTTTCCTAACAGTGATAACATGGCATTCTAATTGTTGCAATTTTTCAAGGTGTAATTATTTTAGTTGCAAATTAGAATGTTGGTTTCGATTGTGTGTCTGTTAATTGTTAGTAACCCAAGAAATCCCTTTGTATTGCTAGTAACATTTAATCATTGTATTAGAACCCTTTGATTTGGAATGTGAATTTGGAGCACCTTGTTAGTCTTGATGTTTTTTTTTTTTTTTTTTTTTCAATTGTGACATTGATTGGCTTTAGTATAAGCATGGTAGTGTACAAATTATAGATATAGCCTTGTAAACTCTTCACTTGTATTAGGTGCAGTTATGCAAATCTCTAATGTTTTCTTCTTAAAAAATAAAATAAAATTCTAGATGGTGTTTGTTATTGCTTTCCTAGAGTTGTTACTATACTTGCTATACAAGTTGATGAGGTCTATGATGTTTTTTCTTTGTTGTTATGCTCAAAGACTCATTGTGATACTTTTGTAGGCCCAAAACATGTAGCACAACCGTGGCTCAAAGCTAGCAACAAGGTGCTAAAACAAAAAGCATGAGCTCACCAAAGCATAGAAGTAACAAGTGCAAGGTAAAAGGAACAATGATGGGGTAGGAAACAATTTCAACTTTTGGAAGGAACAGTGACACATTTTTCTTGCACAAATCAAAGTCCTTAGAATAAATAAAATACTTTGATTATGATGCTTTTGACAAGTATAGGTTAGAGGATATGATTGTGGACTTGATCGCCACACTAGATTGGCAAGTGTTATTTGACATATGAGATTGCACGTATATACCAGATACATACAAGGTGCTTGCCACACTTTCCCATTACTACTTTGAATTATTGGACGGATAGGGTGATCAACTTCCAAGCTTTTTTAAAAATGCTATAAGTTTTCCCCGAACGACATTGTCATCAAGATGGGATTCTACAAATCAAGGGAAATTAAGACTCTCAACGTTCCAAAAAGCTTGTGGATAGTTACAACTTACAAGAACATCATTAACGCCACCAAATTTTGATAGTTCATTTCTATTTCAAGAGAGAAATTTAGAGGTAGCAAATCCAAGGAAACTAACCTACGAGACCCAAAAATAAAAGTCATCAATTCCATGTTGGCTCATTTAGTGACATGTCATAAGAGGTCCCCAACAGTGGTGGACCAAACACACTTGTTATGCTTATGAAACACATTGAGGTGTAGGTGGATTCACATGGGGATGCTCTTTGCTAATTTTTCCAAATCCAATCTCAATTAGACATCATGCCGGTTTATATACCGAGCACTACCTTGCTACTTAGTGGTATAGGCCTCGAGCAGTAGTTGGATCAAGAGAAGGCGAAAGGCGGGATGTCTTAGCTAGTTAAGTGTGCATTTTTTGGGAAGGCTTGGGTTTGAATAAGTGAAAGATGATGATTAGGTGGATGAAGATGAAGGTGGTGAAAGAACACAAGATAATAAAGAGAAACAAGAAGAAGCTCTAACTCCTCGAATGAGACCTAGGTAGGCCACATAGTAAGGCAACATAGATTAAGTTCAACTTTGCGATGATTTGCTCACTAGGAACAACACCACGGAGCTTAACTTCTGAGGTAACGTCACTCACAAGTTAGAACCGGTAACAAATAGGTTTATTGCATTGGAGACACAATGGTAGGCTTATTATTCATAGTATCCACCACCATAGCCACCATGAGAGAGAGGAGGTAACATGTCGGTGTCCTAGAAAGTCTGAGTCATAGTAGTTTCTTTTGGTTTAATTCTATGTGTAGTTATTTGTTATGTTGGTACTAGTTTATTGATTTGCTTGTGTTGACTACTTTTGCGTCTTTTGGATTTCTATTATGGTATTAAGTAGTATAATATAGTTATCTTTTGATTGTATTGCTTATTTTTCATACTATTCGTGTTTTTTATGCTATGAATTCTTATAGCTATCATTCATGTTAATGATAGGGTGATGAAAATTGGAAAAGTGTTACTCTATTGAGTGGTTTCATCATAAAAACCTCATAAATAGGGAATCACCCTCTCCTTACTATTTTCCCTATCTTTGCTTGTAAGTCACTTATATTTCTTGTGTCCTAATTGTTTCCTCTATCTAGTTTAGTGTTTTGGTTATTTAAAGTTGATAATTGAGGGCGATGCTCCATTCTAAGTGTGGGGAGAGGGGGTAACTCGTGTTTGACATAGGGAAAACTTGTTTTATTGTATGTGATATTGTGAGTTTGCATTTGGTTGTGCTTTGCTAGTTCATTCGGTGGGTTATCGATTGCATGTTCATTTGGAGTTTTTGATACTTTAAAAGGGATAAGCAATGAATTTGGTCACCTTGTGTTATAACTTGACTTAAGTGTGTGTTTGGAGGGGGAGGATGGGGTTCTTTAGATTGTAAACTCGTGGTGTTTAATTTTTAGCCTTTGTGAGGGTTGTAGAAGCTACATATGCATACTTTCATATTTAGGATTGAAATTGCTTGTTTGCATGATATTTTCTTGGCAAATGATCCATTTGACTTTGGCTTGTTCTCATGATGTAAGGGAAAGCTAGGTTTGATTGAAAGGTAAGGTGGAAAGGTCTGAAATTGAATTTTTTTCTAGTGTGGTGCAAAGCAAGAGGAGAGTTTTACACTCTTTCGGTGATTATGTGTGAACCTCTTCCTCCTTGAAAAAGATATGAGATTTGTAAGAATGCGAAAAAGACAATTTTAAAAAGCTTAACAATTATTTGGTTATCCTATGTTATGAGGGAAAATAAGATAGAAAGGACATCTTGTTGGCGGAGTCTTGGAGGGTTGACTCCAACATCCTACCATTGGAACTTAGCACTAATCGTTACGTAAGTATAAGAAAATAAAGTTTCACATTCGCTACTAGCTATAGTTGTTGGCGTAGTAATAAACACTTGATCTTAACAATTGGTATCATAGCAAGTCACTACTATCCCTAGCTATATATAGTTTTTTATGTTAATGGTAAGTGCTTGATCCTGACACTTCTCATAGGCTTGGAGGGCGCTAACTACCACGCAAGTATAATGAAATAAAGTTGCACCTTCATTGTTAGCTATAACTTTTGGCGTAATGATATGCGTTTGGTCCTAACACACCTCATAGGGACCAAGTATACAAACGTATCATAAAAAGGCACCAATATGCAAGGGTATAAAACTTTGTGTTTTGGTAGACATATTTGAATAGGTGAGAAGAAATGAGTGATTTGCTAAGCCAAAATGTGATGAGTGGCTTATGTCGCACCTTCACTATTATGAGATGGATCATTAGGGCCGATTGAGAAATGTGATTGTTAGCTTGCACCTTCTTTCCACCATGGAACCAATCTAAGTAAAGTTTATGGATCACCTGCTGCAACCTTTGATCACCAAGCCCAATTGCGCAGCATGCCTGACTCAGTCCTTAGCCTCCACACCCATTATCCCCTACATTTGATCACCAAGCCTAGTTGTGCAGCATGCCTAACTCGGTCCTTAACCCCCACGCCCACCCTCTCCTGGACTGGACTTGGCTCGACCTACGCCCACATCCCATCTAGGACTGGACTCAGCTTTCGCCTTAGCATCGATTCGACCCCGTGACCTCAGCTCTGATACCAATTGATGGACTATGGTTACTTTCCAGTGGGTCACCCATCTTGTGACTGTTGTAAGTCAAGCACGCATAACCACAGAGTTCTTTGACTATCTAGCTGTCATATCCTACTTAAAACCAATTAGTGATAACTAGGTAGACATTAACCATTTAACCACATCCTTCCATAGTAAGCTACAGTGCTTCGTCTCGAATCGAGCATGGGCTAAAATCGGCCAACTCGACCGACGCCCAATACGATGTGATGTTGAGCTTAGAAAGGCATGTAGTTTATGAAGTTGGGTGTCACACTAACGCTTGTAACTGTGACTATTAGTGTGACATTAGAGATTTATATTGAAGTTTGGGGTCACAACGTGACACATAGAAAACACTCTTTGAAGTTGGGCATCATGCTAATTGAGCATGGACTGAACTCGGCCAATCCGACCGATGTCCAACACACTGTGATGTTGAGTTTGGAATGGCATGTAGCTTTTGAAGCTGGGTGTCACATTGACGCTTATAACTGTGACTGTTAGCGTAACATTAGAGATTAGAAATTATATTGAAGTTTGGGGTCAATACGTGACTCACAAAAAATACTCATTGAAGTTGGGCATCATGCTAATGGTCACGGGCGTAACCGTCAATGTGATAATGGGAATCTGACACTTGAAGCAAGTTGTCACAATCCATGTCACAAGCATGATTGTTATCGTGACTATTAGACCAGTGCGTAGAGAACAACAAAAACACATACGTTCAGTAAAACTACACTTCATAAATAAATCATTATTATTATTTATTGTATGTATGTACGCATGTATGCATGTATGTTTTCTATAGGGTAAAAAAAGTGACTATAGTAAATTTGCAAAACTATATTTATATTGATGAAAAAAGTAAAGATAATACGAGATAAGGAAAATGACACTTTGCTCCCTAAGTTATGACCACGGTATAGATTTAACCCCTAAATTATTTACAATGTTAATTTAGTCCCTCAATAGATATTAAAGTGGCAAATTGTCCTTGAGACTTATATTCACCATTTCATTAAGTGGTATTTGATACTATGCCACCTTAATAATGAATAGCTAGAGAACTACATCTACATCTCGAATAACAAAAATACTAAATCTCACTACGGTCATGAATAAGGAGCAAAGTGTGTCATTTCACCTAAGAGATATTACCTTGTGTCTTAGAAGCACTTCATTGATGTCATTGGGGCAGCATAACCTACTTCTCTCACTTGGATTGTCCGATGATTCAAAATAAACAATATCTCTTCCCATTTCTCGTATTATTTTTCCCATTTCTCGTATTAAAGTGTGCATATGTAAACAATCATTTTCATCTATGATTATCAAGGACTTGTCAATCAAATCTTCAATTTCAATTGTTGGGAAGCACCTAGGGACCTCATCATATTTGCTAATAACCTTTTGTTTGTGAATTACTTCTGGAAGATGACAAGCAAGATCAAGGAAAATATCCTTTGCAAATTTACTGGAAAGTCCATCGAAGCTGATTTTAAGTTTTGTGTGAACCTCATTATTAGGAATTGTTATCAATCTCTCGATAGCACTTCTCCAATCTTCATTCTTTTTGTTAGATAGATGAACCCCCAACACTTCAAGAGCTAAGGGAAGTCCTCCACAATAACTTACTATGTCTTTTGATAGTTTAGTGTAATGTTCTGGAGGTTTTGGTTTTTTGAAGGCATGCTGGCTAAAGAGTCGCAAAGAGTTCTCATTGTCCAATTCTTTGACCATATACCATCCTTCCACTTTCAAATCTTTTAATATATGTTTGTCTCTAGTAGTTATAATAACTATAGTTCCTGCACCAAACCACTTTCGTTCTCCAGCTAAAGCATCTAGTTGACGAAGATGGTCCAAATCATCAAGCACAATCAGAGATTTTCTTGCTCGAAGTCTCTCTTTGATCAACATGATTCCCTCATCAACATTGTGCACTTTGATCTTCGATTGTAGTAGCTTATTAAGAAGTTCTTGTTGTAGTGAAATTCTCCCATCACTATGTTGATCTGAAACTTTTGATCTTATTTCAAGAAAGCAACTACTGTCGAAGTGTTCAAAAACATGGTTATAAACTGCTTTGACAAGTGTTGTTTTTCCGATACCTCCCATTCCATAAATTCCAATGAACCGAACATCATCATTAATATCTCTATGCATTAATTGGACAATGTCTTCAATGTGGGAGTCAAGTCCTACGGGATACTTGGCAACAAACATGGGTACTCGCTTTAGAAGTGACAATACCTCTTTGATAATTTTATTGATAAACCTTGATTCATACCTTTAAATATTCAAATGGAAAATTGAAGCATCATAAATATGTTTTGCAAATATATCAAACACATAATAAAATATCCCAACTATATTCCAAATTGCTAAATGGCCCACTTTTATACTATAAGCTAATTCTAGCACATTGAATTTTAACATGTTTTTACATCGGAAAAAATAGGTTTAGAGTGGTCACAAATGAGATTTAATTTATCCTAGACTAATCTTTTAATACAAAATATATTATATTTCCAATTTAATCTTAGGGTCCATTTTGAAACTCAAAACATGATTTTTAAAAGTAATTTATTAGATTAGATTTTACAGTATTTGATTATCCCAAGAAAATGATATAAATGAAAAATACACAGTGTGGTGGAAAAAAAAAAAGACTCATTTTGACGAAAAATAATTTTTGAGATTTTTTTTTTAATTTTGGAAGACATTTTCTAGATGCATATATCATGCTTTAATCTCTCTCTCTCTCTTTTGCTGTCAAATGAGCGGGCCAGTTCGCTATATGTCTAGTTACTATTTGAATTGTACCTAGTAAATTCAATATATAGCTGTGTGGACCACAGTTCAAGGGACGTCAGTTTGCTTAATTTCATTTTATCGCGCGCCCAGCTGTAACAATAACTCATAATATATATTATTCTAAAGCATAATGTACATTATTTTAAAACATAATTTACATTATATTACCTCAGATGTTTCATTATTCTAACACATAATGTACATTATTTGAAAATATAATATACATTATCCTAACACATAATGCACATTATTTTAAAACATAATATACATTATTCTAAAACATAATGTACATTATTTTTACTCATAATATTCACGATGATGTTTTGGACTATAGTCCACACAGTTGTGTGGACCACGGTCCACACAATAATTTGCCGAGTAAATTGGCTTGGTTAAAATTTGAATTGGACCAAACAATAAAGGGATAAAGTACAAATAAGACACCGTAGTATCATCGAATTCGAATAACTCTCAAATAAGCCACTAAATTCAGAAAAAAGAGCAATTAAGCCACTAAAACCTAAAAAAAGAACAATTAACATTTTTAACAGGTTAACTTCAGGTTAAAGTACAAATAAGCTGTTGAACTATTTGGAAAACATCAATTAAACCATCGAACTCAAATAACTTTCAAATAAGTCTTTTTTTTATTACTTTTTTTTATGAGTCAATTTCATTTTTGCCATAGATTAATAGATAACAGTCCACTTTTAGTCTCATAATATCTTTATTTTTTTCTTATTTTTTTATGAATTGTGGCCAAGCATTTATTTAATCAAATGAAAAAAATGAAAAAAATAAAAGAATAAAAAAAAATTAATTCGCCCCTGGCGAATTAGTTTGCCTAATTCGCCCAGGGCGAATTGATATTTTGTTTATTTTTTATTTTTACTTTTTTTTTCTTCATTTAATTAAATCAATGCTTGGCTATAACTCTTAAAAAAATAAATAAGAATGTTTCAATAAAAAAAATTAAAAGTGGACTGTCACATAATCTAGGATAAAAAATGGAATTAACCCATAAAAAAGTTTTAAAAGAAAAGTGATTTATTTGGGAGTTATTTGAGTTCGATGGCTTAATTAATGTTTTCCAAATAGTTCAGTTGCTTATTTGTACTTTAGCCTAAAGTTAACCGGTTTAAAATGTTAATTGCCTCTTTTTCAGGTTTCAGTGGTTTAATTGCTCTTTTTTTTTTTTTTCTAGTTTGGTGGCTTATTTGGGAGTTATTCGAGTTCGATGACTTAATTGTTGTTTCTCAAATAGTATGATGGCTTATTTGTACTTTATCCCAACAATAAAAGATCTTGTGGTGACCAACCCATTGCCATTAAGAAAAAGTTTAAGTTTTTTATTTTTATTTTTTTTTTCAAATTTCTTAGTTTAGAGTTATTATATTACATTTATCAATTTATAATTTTTATAATGATGTTATAATTTAAAAATTATTTATTAAATATAACTAATTAACTATTTAAGTATTAATTTAATACTTTATTTTAATATAAATAAAATCATAATATAAGTAAAATAATACAAAGTTTAAACTCTTAAAAAATAATAAATAATATTATTGTAGTTTTTTTTAGTACTATTGACTCTGTTACAATATAGTATATGTTCATAACTACTTTTCTCAACCAAATGAAGCACAAAGAGCCAATATCATCTCCACCGAGACTCAAACCCACCCCTCCCATGTGGGGTGCAACCGGGTGCCCTTATTGTAGTAATAATAAATAAATAATTTTACAAATTAAAATTACTTAGAAACGAACAAGTTAAAATAATCAATAATGTTAACGATTAACTAATAAGAGTAAGCTTATGCTTTCAAAAAATAAGAGTATGCTTATGAATTATAACTACTAAATTTTAAGACAAAGATTTCAATTAGAAAAAAAGAAAAAATTACAACATTAGGATGTTTTTCAATCTTCATTTGAAACGTTTTACTACTCATGCTAATATATATGCTTGGTTGGAGCATGACAAATTATTGTATTAAACTCTAATCTATAATTAATATATATATATATGATTGGTTTATCTAGTTAATATTATTTAAAAAAATTGGTATTACACTTATTATTATTAAAATTAATAATTTGTAAGGGATAAATTTGTAATAAAATTTTGTTCATTATTAGAAAATGGATAAAAAAAAAAGAGATAATTTTCTAACTTTATTTAAATTAAAATAGAAAAAAAAAGTTATTCTCCGAGTTAATTTTATGTTGTTATATGAGTTATTTTTCATAAATTATTTTTTGCAAAGCCTTTTCTAATTTCCAAACAGATCCTTAGTATTTTAATAAATTGCCAAGTTTTAAAATAGTTGCACTTGTATAACTACTATTTTATTTCAGTATTTATTGCCAACATAACCATAACTAGTTGAAATAGATTAAAAACTATATTATGCAAAAAAAAAAAAAAAAAGATTAAAAACTATATAAATAAGGTCGTACTATAGGGTCCAAAATTTTCACCATATTTTTGAAAATTTAATGTAGCAATATATGATTCATATATATATATATATATATATATATATATGATTAATGCATAAATTTATTTTTTAATTTGGGTGGGGTCAACAATTCATGGTAATTAATACGGGGTAAATAAAAGGAACTTTATTGCTATGTAAAATAGTGAACGAAAATTTAGTGAAAAAATTTGGGGCATGTACCAATATCCATTTAAGTATTGTTTAAAACTTTTATATACCAATAAAATAGAATATTTTTAAACTTATGTTTGAAAGTACTGTTCTTTTTTTGTCCCATGGTCCACGCAACCGTGTGGATTGTGTGAACCATACTATGAAATAATATACTTTTGTATATTATAAATGTATATTATTTTCGAGAAAAATACATTATTTGAATACTGAAAATACATTATTTTGTATAATATATCTTTATATACATAAATAATGTATTTTTAATATATAAAAAAATATACTTTTTATTATGGTCCACCCTCCACACAATAATTTGCCTTAGAGATCATATGTGTGTTGTTATTCACGCACGGTGCAATATGCCAATATTTGAACCTATCTTGCTTCATTTACATTTGAATAATGAATTACGTACTCCACTTAAATAATAAAGCACTCTACTATCCATCAATAACTTCTAAAAATTATTTGTGAAGCACTTTGTGCTCAATTGGCACATTTATGATTCTTTTTGAGGGCACACCTAAACACGACCCTATGTAATTATTATTTGAAAAAAAAAATTGGAGACGTTGTGTGATCGCCCCGACTAAACATGGCTAGTGCTCGGCTGATAAAGTTAATTTAAATGTTTTTAAAAAGTAAGTTTAAGATATCATATTTTAAGAGTAAATACCAGTGGAGGTTCTCCGACTTTGATGACACCGTCACTTTTAGTCCTCAATTTTTAAATCAACCACTTTTAGTCCTCCGACTTTGATGGCATTGCCACTTTTAATCCTCAACTTTTAAATCAACCACTTTTAGTCCTCTTACTTTTTGTTTCTAGCCACCTATGGTCCTTTCTTTACAATTGGACATCTAATGTCATTTTCTCAAGGGCAATTCAGTCATTTGGTCCAAAATTTAGTGTTAACAAAGGAGAGTGAAGAATAGAGTTTCTTCAATTATTCTGATCAGGAAACATAATACTTAATACATTAATTATGAAATGACTGAATTAGCCTTGAGAAAATGACATTAGATGTCAAATTGTAAAGGAAGGACCATAAGTGGCTAGAAACAAAAAGTTGGAGGACTAAAAGTGGTTGATTTAAAAATTGTGGACTAAAAGTGGCAGTGCCATCAAAGTCGGGGGACCTCCAGTGGTATTTACTCCATATTTTAATTATTCAATAAGATTTGAAAACACCTAAGAAAAGAAACACACTATGATTTCAGTTATAATAAGCTAATGCCACCAGGGCAGGAATTGACAGACCCGGCCCTGGGCAAGGGCAGGCTGGGCCCATACGTGGAGGGGGCCCATCCTACTCCCAATATACATATATATAGTATATATATAGTATAAGTACATAATATGCGTACATTTCAACAAATTGTTAAATAGCTTGGATGGCAACGTACTTGATTTTCAATGCCCCTATTTGAATGGTAAGGGATCGAACCCTTCCTTATGCATTTTATAAAAAAAATATTTGAATGGTAAGGGATCGGTTAATCGGACCCTTCCTTATACATTTTAGAAAAAAAAAAAAATTCTGAAAAACTGTTACTTGTTGCTTATTAAGTTATTTTCTAATGTATTTCTTTTAAAAAAAATTACTAAAATTCCTCAACTCTCACTTTTTTGCTCATTTTCTAATGTATTTTTATAAAAATTATTTTTAATTTATATTTTTTTTGTGCTTAATAGTATTTTTAATGTAGTTTTCAAATATATAAATTTTATATACTAAATACTAAACATATTATGAAAATTTAAATTAAAAATAACTTTAATCAAGTCACGTTAACCAAACAAGACATGTAAAATACGACGATGGGGGTTATATAATATATTTTGAGATTCAATTATGAAAAAAAATTAAATATAATTTAGTAATTTACTCCGTACTTTTTTTTTTAAAAAAAAATGAATTTCTAATCAATGTAATCTATAAGCTTCTATATTATGTGTCATTGTAATAAAATTAATCTAAAAAAATTTGAAAATTATCTAGCTAAAACAAAAGGTTTTTATAAAAATCATATCAATAGAAGATGTGTAATTTATAATATGCTTTCTATTCGAACTATTTTATCTAAGTAATTATATTTAATATTTTTTTATGAATATTTTATCACGTTTTGAAATATTTTAATTTATTATATATTAGGATAACAATGCTATTGCTTATAAGTTTACTCGATTTTAAATTCTTTAATTATTTTTATAAACTATAATTATTTAGTTATAAAGGCACTTATACGATTATTTATTATTTTACATTTAGGAAAGGACCTAGAATTTTTTTCATGAATATTATTGTGTATATAAAAGTGTTAAAAACTTGTTAACCTTATTTAAAGTTATTAATTGATATTAGTATAGTTTTCCTTATTTAGGGTGTGTTTGGTTCATGGGTTTAGACACTAAGAATTAGAATCAAAATCACAGTTAGTGTTTGGTTGACAACTTTTTAAAAACACAACTATGAGTTTTGATTACCCCTTCAATAAAAAATTACATTTCCTAATTATAAAGGAGTACCATTACATCTTATTGGATGTTATTATATTCGCCTTGATTTTTTTTTTTTTGTTTTTGTTTTTGCATTTTTAAATATTTATTCCAATTATAGGGTCATAGACAACCAAACATCAATATTGGTAATCATTTGAATTTCATCCTACTACATACTAAACATGCAAAATACGTTCACCAAAACTTATTACCATTACCAAGTATTTGATTCCCATGTGCGAACCAAACACACCTTTAATTTAAATTTTAGATATGAAATATATATTAACTAAGGGCCTATTTTTTTTATCGCTCCCCGGACCTATAAAATGGTTGGACCGGGCCTGGGAATTGATAACATAGTAAGAAAATAAGATGATTAAGTAAGAAATAAATACCCATTAGCCTCTTGTTGCAAGTCCCATCCTGACAATTGTCCAACTTTACTTAGTGCATCTCTCCAGCTCTCAACTTTTGCTTCTCCGAAACGTCCTTTGTGCCTTGCTAAGGCTGTCCCATACTCACCGGTTTGCTTAGCCACTTGGGAAGGGTTAACATTATAAAATATAGGAAGTACCACCTGATTCCTTATCTCCTTGCACTTGAGGATTTCCACAAGCTCATCCAGACACCACCTCGATGAAGCATAGTCTTTCGAGAAAACGATAATGGAAATTCTTGAATTTTGGATTGCTTTCTCAAATTCTGACGAAAGAGTTTTGCCTTTTCTAACTTCTTCCTCGTCTCTAAAGGTGTTGATTCCAGCTCGACATAATGCAGAATAAAGATGATCAGTGAAGTTTTTTCTGGTATCCCCTCGGAAACTTATGTATACATGATATTCCCACGGACCATGGGGATGGTTAAGGATGGT
This sequence comes from Ipomoea triloba, assembly GCF_003576645.1. Taxonomy (NCBI): domain Eukaryota; kingdom Viridiplantae; phylum Streptophyta; class Magnoliopsida; order Solanales; family Convolvulaceae; genus Ipomoea; species Ipomoea triloba. The sequence continues at coordinate 10,685,366 of NC_044930.1, forward strand.
GGACTGTGAATTGGAAGAAGATTCAGCTTTTATTTGTGTAGTAGTGGCCATAGACGAAAGAATATATTGGACTATCAATGCGCTTAGATGTAGATATGAAGAAACTAGTTACTTATTATTACTACATAATAATATTATAATAATGATACTGATAATAATAATAGAAAGATGATGAGACCAACTTGTAACTCGTCTTCTTCGAATCTTCACTGTTTGTCAGAGAAGCATTGTCTCCTTGTCAATCACTTCAGAAGAAAGTTCATGATACAGCTTTAGAGAAGTATGTAATGCATGCGTATTTTCAATAGTACTATTTTCTCCAACTTTTCTAAAATCCAAACACTCCCAAACAAAATGGTTAGGAGTTACGAGTCATTTTTAAAATGGTTAGGAGTTACGAGTCATTTTTAAAACCGATAAAGGCCAAATAGACCTTCCAACTAGATATCAAAATGTAATTAGATTCACAAGCATAAAAAATTTTCAATTAGATCATTAAAATTGTGTAATTAACCTATTTGACCTATAATAGCATATTACTTCAAGTAGAGCCACGTAGGATGTCGCATAAGATGTCATTTAGATTAACATTTTTTAAAATTATATTTTTATAAATATTAAAATGATATATTTATTTATTAAAAAAAAAAAAAACATGGCAGCAAGCTTCCATGGACGAAGGATCTTGGCGAGCTTCTCCATCCTGGACGGAGAAGCCCGCCATGGCAGCCTGGTAGTCGTCCATGGCAGTCGCCAAATCTCATCGGAAATTTTTTTTAATTAATTTTTTAAAAAATAGTTTAAAATAATTTTTTTAAAATTTTTGAATAGAATTCCACATAAGATGCCATGCAAGCAAAGTTGACAGGTTACCTTTTGATAACATGTTAAATAAGTTAATTGTACAAATTTAATAAGTTTAAGGGTCAAATTAAAAAAAAAATTAGTTCAAGGATCTAATTGAACATTGCTATATAGTTGGAGGGTCTATTTGACCCTTATCCTTTTAAAATTCAAGCTGTAATTTTTTTATGAATTTAATTTCAAATCATCTTCCGTGTGCAATTAGATTATATTGCAATTAATTCCAAAACCAGAGGAGTTGGAAGGGCATTTGAAATTAGATTCAGAAAGACGATTTGAAATTAGATTCGTAAATATTGCAATTAATCTATACCTTACAGTCTTACACGTTCAATTTCGACGTATTCAACATAATTCAAAGAAGAGTAGATATTAGATTTTTTAGGTTTTTTCAATTAGTATTTACAAATTAATTCCTCTGCAAAGCAATTAATTCATTGAATTTCAAATCTTCTTCCAACTAGTATTTAAATCATCTGTTAATATTTACAAATTAATCGAATTGATATTCAAATTTAAAAGACCAAATTAGTAATAATGAGTACTAATTTGATTAATTCATACTAATTGAACACTGGTCTGTTAAAGTAATACCAATTAAATTAGTACCATATTAAATACTAATAATTATGGTTAAATTTGAATTTAAATACTGATTTAATAAATTATAATATGGTACAGTTAAATTTAATAAATCCTATTTTAAATACTAATTAAAATTAGTAAGATTTATTAAATTAGTACCAGATTAATTAGGTGGTCTTAAATCATGCCATCTTGAAGGTTATGTAGGCTCAAACTTTTGCTCAAATTAAGCAGAAAAAAACCTAAAAATGTTTCATCAAGATTGTATGGTTATATATTTAATTGTTTCTGGTAGGATTCCAGAATCAATCGTTGAAGATGTAGCTCCAGTATCAACAAGTATTGGAACAAGTAAATCTGTACCATGTATTGAAAGTTTGGATGGAATAATTACTTGAGTTATCCTTGTATTATTACATACCAAAGGTATATTGGTGCTACAAGTTTTTTCAGTTTGAGTATTAATTATGTTTTGTTCTTCAGTAGTTATCTCAGTTATTTTGAGATCAGTTTCAGTTTCGTAACAAGCCTTGGTACAAAGTAGATGGTATGCTTTCATAACTAATGAGTTACTTTTGCAAAAAGTTTTTCAAAATAAGTTTTTTCTTTAAGTAAATGTTTGTAAGCATAATAACAGTGTCTATCATAAAGATTTTTCTTACTAAAGTTTGGATTCTCTTCAACAAGAGGTCTGTATATTTTAAGTTGCCTTATGACTTCTCTGTATTGTCTTTTCATAACAATAAAAGTATCAAAATAAGTATATTCCATTATAATTTGTCTCAGATATCGTAAAAGCTCTGATACCAAGTAGGGGGGGGGGGGGGTTTGCTCCCGCAGGAGTGAAGTATGCCTTTAGTAAAGGTTTATAAAAGAAAGTTTTAGTCTGTCTCTGGTCCACTGGAATAATTATTGTTATTCCAGTTTCCTCCAGTAAAGTTATCCCAATCATCTGTTTCGTGATGATTATTATAAGTGGGAAAGTTTACAATTTGGAGGTTATTACCAAGATGATAAGTGGCGTTTACCTCAAAAGGTCTAAGAAAGCCTCTAAAGTTGGATATGTGTCTTGAGGAAGTAACAAAGTGAGATAACTCTTTGAGTTTAAGTTCTAGTTCGTGTTTTTCAAAAAGTTGACCAGCAGATTCTTTAATTGAATCTAGAAATAAGGTTTCTTGAAAAGTTTGAAATTCTAGTTTTGAAAGTATATTGTTTGAAATTTCAGTAGGAAAGATTTTGTCTAATCCTTCTTTGATTAAGTTATGATTTGGTACAGTAATATCATAGTCAAAATATGTTTCTGAGTTTTGGTCTAGGTAAAAAGTATGAATTCCATCAGTTTCCTGATGTATCTTTTCAGTTAAAAAGTTTTTAGTACTTTCAAAGTATTGTTGAATAAGTTTTTTATCCATGGTGATAAATAGTTTTTCAAGAAGTTTAAGTTTTAAGAAAACCTTTTGGTTTAAAGATTCTTCTTCTCTCTTGCATCACAGATTGTAATATTAAGAGTTTTATTATTTGATTAGATCTTTTTAGTTTATGTTTGTTCTTACTTTTATTGCTTTATTATCAGATTTGTTCTTTTTATTCTCACCTTATCAACCCTAACCTACTAACCAAAGGATCCCATGACCCTCCGTCTACAACCTTAACAACATCTAAGCATTTAAACTCAGGTTTCTCTTTTCCCCACCTGGGTACTTTCTTTACCTGACATACAAACTTAGACTACACAGGTTGCTTCGGCTCAAACAGGTCTTACATCTTTTAAATATGAACATTAAGAACAATAAAGCATAATAATAAGAACAAACACAAAGTAAAGAGATCTAAGTTAAGTAATATTACCTCTTAGTAGCAATCCGTTTTGCAAAGAGAAGAAGAAAGTTTTTAGAAGTAGAGTGTTTTCTGAAAGGGGTTTTTCATTGCTCGCATAATTTTCTTGTGTTCGTGTGTTTTTACAAATGTACAAACTTCTCCTTATATAGAGGGGAGAAGAAGAACCTAGAACTAGCTTTACAGCTGTCTACAACTATTTACATTATTCCGAAGATAAGATGTAATCTTATCTCATATCTTCGGTTGAAGTGACAGAAAGATAAGGAATCTTATCTCCTTACCCTATAGTCAAAAAGTGTACAGCGAAAGTGGTACAGTTAAAGTAAAGTTGAAAGGGACAGGCCCCCTTATCTTAGCCAAAGTAAAGTAGTGCCGTCTTATCAAGATATATTCATATCTTCCGATTCAGAAGACGACAATGTTCTCGGCAGTATTCTCTTGGTTCTTGACTCGAACCTTCTTCTGTAGGAGTTGACAAGTCTTGGGTTGGAGTGAGTAACGTCAAAGGGAAAGAAGTGTCTGGCTGCAATGCTTGGATCACAGTAAATTTTCCCTTGGGGGTCTTCTCTTAGTATGTTTTTGTTTGCAAATTTGGACTTGGTCCAGTTGAAGTTTTCAGCAAGTATCTTGGCCCTGGCCTGGTCAAGTTGCTTCTCCAAAGCTTCTTCCAGTTTCAAAGCTTTAGGTTGTTGGTGTTCCACCTCAAAGCTTTGGTACTCATCATCAATCTTTTGGAAGTTAACCTCAACTAGATGATAAGAAGGTTTAGTTTCTTTAAAGTCGGGATAAAGAGAAGTAAAATCCAGTCTAAATTTTTTGGGGAATTAAGGAATGATAGTTTCAAAAGTTTCTGCCAAAGTTTCTGGGAGAATTCCAGAGAATTCATGAAGTGGTGACACATTGGCTGAACTAATCAACCCATGCTTTAAAAGTGTAATAAAGCTAACTGGATAATCCTGAAATCTAAAAGCTTTAAACTCAGGAATAAGAAGTCTTGCCCTTCTGATGGCAAATTCTAACTTGCATAGACATTCAAAGTCTTCAGATTGTTGGTTTTCAGGGCAGTCTGAGAAAAGTAAAGAACAAGTTTTATAAGGATTATAGTTGAAATCCCAGGAGACTGAGATTCCAGGAGTAGAAATGTTTGAATTAGCCAACTGGGCTAAACATTCTTGAAGTAAGGCAAAAGTTTTTAATGAACATTCTCCAGGAGAGACTGGAGTTTTGGTTAGTGAAGGGGAAGTGATAGATTTGAGAGAAGTGGCTGGAGTTGGGATCTTTCCAAGTGAAGGAATCTCCTTTTCCTTAAGTTTCGAGGAAGTTTTCATTACTTCTGTAAAAGTAATCTCAAGTTTCTTTTTGGGAGTTTGAGGTTCAAACCTCTGAAGTTTCTTTGAGCTGGAAGCTCCAGTTTCTAAGTTTTTCAAAAGTTCTTGATCAGAGAACTGATCCAAGTGTTTTAGGTATTCTTTATACCTAAGTATCTGTTCAGAAACAACAAAGTCATTTCCAAACTTCTGAGTTAACATAGAAGTAGCCTCCTCAATACTGTAATATCCTTTGTACAAAGGATTTCCAGATTTTGGATCTTTCTTAAGTTCCTCAAGTTCAATGATCATCTCCTCCCAAGTTAAGTATAAACCAGCATTCCTGCCAGTATAAAGTGCATAACAAGTAAATGGTTTCTTGGTCTTATGCCTTCCAGAGACCAAAAGTTGGATTAAGTAGTTTACGCAAGTAGCCTTCCTTCCGGAAGATTGGGCTATAGTTGACAGGCTCCAAATATTGTCAACTAAGCATTGTTCTTCTTCAGTAAGTTTCTCATGAAGTGGAGTTTTGAACTGATTCCTTTCGGGAATAACAGCAAGTTCATATCTGTCCACCTTGAAAGTTTTTTCCATAGTAAAGTCTAGATAAGTTCTGCAAAACTTAAACAAGTTGTTAGCATAATTTATGGGGGATCATAAAGTTTGTAATCTAAACTGTTTCTGGAAAGGATATCAGCAAGTCGATTATCCTTGCCTTTAGTATGTTCCCATTTAATATGGAAACCCCTAGTTAGCACAAATTCTCTGAATTTGAGCCATCTGTTTGCAGTAAGTTTCCTTTCGTTTTTAGTGTCTGCAAATTTTACTATAGACTCGCAATCTGTCCTTATAGTAAAAAATTTTCTTGAAAGTATAAAAAGTGCAAATTTTTCTAGTACATAAATAATAGCAAGTAGTTCATAATCCATAGAAGTTAAGTATCCTTTTTCTTTAAATACACCAGAAGTGGATCTACAGAGTTTTTCAGTAGATTTAGGAGAGTATTCAGTTGGTTTCTTAATAAGTATTCCTCCCCATCCATCTTTACTTCCATCAGTTTGTACTATTAAGTAATCTGAATCTAATGGCAATGCCATAGGTTCAAGTTGTTGAATTTTTTCTTTTATTTTTTGAACAACCTTAATGTCTTGATCATTAAAGTTTCTATATCCTTTAGTTTGGGATTTATTGTAAAGTGGTGTAGTGAGTTTTGCAAGATCTTTAAAATAAGGTCTAGTATAATTTACTAATCCTAAAAAGGATTGTAATTGTTTTAAGTTTTCAAGTTTATCTGGAAATTCAAGTATCTTCCTAGAGATATGTGGTTGAAGAAACAAAATCAGAAACTGAACCAATGTCTGTTAAAAACTTTGCAGATATTGAAACAATAAACTCTAGACAAAATGAAGCAACTGCTTCATCACATCCTTCTACTTCATATCCCAGAACTAATCCTGGACAAATGAGCTATAATTTGGGACATCCTCCCAGAAGAGCTGTAACTATTTATGACCAAAATAATCCTAACAGAAGAACTTTAGGAAAACAAATGCCTCATGAAGTACAGATACTCAGTAATGAACCAACTATACTTAACATAACTAGGGTTCATCCACAACTTTTTGATAACTATATTGAACAATGCGGCCTCACCACTATGTATAATACACCACTTAGTGTTAGAAAATGCACTACAAAAATATGCACCGTTAGGTACACATCACCAAAAAACACACCACTAAATATGGAAATATATACACCGTGTTTGGAAATGCACAATTGAGGCAGGGGGAGTTATGATACATTATTTTGGGTGTAGTGTGTTTTTAGGTGTTTTTGTGTATTTTCATGTGGTGCGTTTTTTAACATTGAGTGGTGCATTTTATAACATTGAGTGGTGTGAACCGCACCGATCGCACGGGAAAGCGCGGCCACATTTGAGCAGATTTCTACATATATATATATATATATATATATATATATATATATATATATATATATATATATATATATATATATATATATATATATATATATATATATAT
>NC_044930.1:10692706-10698488 GCF_003576645.1 Ipomoea triloba
ATATATATATATATATATATATATATATATATATATATATATATATATATATATATATATATTGCAATTAATTCCAAAACCATAGGAGTTGGGAGAGGATGTGAAATTAGATTTGTACATATTGCAATTAATCAATACCTTACACATGCAATTTTGATGTATTCAGCAAAATTCGAAGAGGAGTAGAAATTAGGTTTTTTAGTAGTTCCAATTAGTATTTAAGAATCATGAATTAATTTATAGAATTTTAAAACTAGAGGAGTTTGAAGAAGATTTAAAATTATATTCGTAAATATTGCAATTAATCTATACCTCACGCATGCAATTTCGACGTATTCAACAGAATTTCGAAGAGGAGTAAAAATTAATTCTTTTTTTTTTTGAATACTACTAACTCTATTACAATGCAGTATACCTATTGAAGCACAAGAGTCAGTATTGAAAGGGAAGGGTTTGATGCCACTGGACCACAAGGTCTTTGGCAAAAATTAATTCTTTTAGGAGTTTCAATTAGTATTTACAAATTAACTCCTCTGCAGGGCAATTAATTCATCGAATTTCAAATCTTCTTTCAACTAGTATTTTAATCCTCTATTAGTATTTACGAATTAATCAAATTATTATTCAAATTTAAAAGACCAGATTATGAGATTAGTACTAATTCGATTATTTCGTCCTAATTCAATACTGGTCTATTCAATTAGTACAAATTAAATTAGTAACATATAACTACTAAGTAATACAGGTTAAATTCGAATTTAAATACTAATTTAATAACTCATAATCTGGTACAATTAAATTTAATAAATCCTAATTTAAATACTAATTTAAATTATTATGATTTATTAAATTAGTACAGTTAAATTTATTGAATTAGTAAGATTTATTAAATTAGTATCAGATTAATTAGTATTAAATTAATACTAATTAATTGGTACTAATACTGGTCTGTTAATTTAATTGGTATCAATTGGTCTGTTAATTTTGCTTTCAATTAGTATGAATTAATCGAATTAGTATTCAAAACTTATTCCAATTAGTATTTTAATTCAAATCCTTTTCCAACTAGTATTTAAATCCTCTACAGAGCAACTAATTAGTATTTATAAATTAATATAACACTCTGCAAATTAATTCATGCAGTAAGTGGCTCTGTTTGGTAGAGCTTATTTAGGAGTTTATAGTTTATTTTAAGTTACTAATAAGCTATAAGTTCTGTTTGGTAATGTTCTTAAAATAAGCTAATAGCTTAGAATAAGAGTTTATTTTGAAAAGCTATTTTAGGTAGCTTTCAAAAATAAGCTAGTAGCTTTTTAACTTTTTTTCATCTTTAACCTTATTATATTTTAAATAAATGGCATCCTTTACTCCTCTCCTTTAAAACCATTTTGACATTTTGTCATCAATATCCTTTACTCCTCTCCATTAAAACCATTTTGACATTTTGTCATCAATATATTTGGTTGTAATTTCAATTTGACATTGTGTTTGAACATTAATTTTTGTATGAACTAATTTTATGAATTATTATATACATTTTATTTTACTTTATATATTTTCAAATATATGTTCTTACTTTATATTTTATTAAAATATATTGTTTTCATTATTTTATATTTTAATATGTAAACAAACCTATTTAAATTTAAAACTATTTTAATTTTATGAAGATGTCCTCTTTAGTCTCTTTACATTTATTAGATTATAAAAAAGTTAATTTACCAAACATTTTTAAGCTTAACAACTCTTCAGATTTCAGCTTCGAGTTTATAGCTTTTCAGCTTTCAGCTACCTTTTCAACTAGGTTTGTCAAACATAGCCAAACAATTTCTATAGAGATATTTAAATTTGAATACACATGGCAATTTAGTAAATTACACACATAAGTCCCATGCATTAATTTCTTGCTATTTCCAATAGAATAAATGAACCCTTATAATAAATTATTACGGAGTATTAGAGCATCCACATCTATGTATATTATTTGGTTTTTTCAGAACAAATAACTTGGGATGGGGTTCTTATTAGTGTGGGATGCGTTTTTTTTCAAGTTTCATACTTCTGCAAATGAATGGATATTTGCAGGTTTTGTTCGCATAGAAATTTGCAGACTAATGACGCAGGTGCGCGTTTCGCGCACCTGTTGCGCGCCTAGCTGACTCGTAAATCAGCAGCCCTTTGTTATTCTTATTATTATTTTTGCTTTTTCTGATGCTGTCAGCTTTCTTCTTTCTTTTCTTTTATTTTTTTATTTACTTCTTCCCTCCTCCTACTCTCTTTCTTACATGGACACAAAAAAACCACCAAATATCTTCAACTAGTAAGGATGCTCTTATTTATTCTAAGCATTGGGAAATAAACTCTTACAATAAATGAAAAGTACCCTTTTCCATTTTTGGAATCCTTCACGGTGCCTCTCTTTTTTTTTTAGAATTACTATTTTAAAATAATATTAATGTCATACTATAATTATTCTAAGAATGCATTGTCTTCTCTTTGCTTAAATCAAACGTTATTTGTGGTAGCACAAATTTTAATCTTCTATTCTAAATCTATTTTAATCTTCTATTCTAAATCTATTTTAATCTTCTATTCTAAATCTATTTGTTTTAATTAAAACGTACATTTTATTACAAGTTTTTTTAAAAAAAAAAACATTTTATTACAAGTTGATATACTATGTATGTGGCAATTTTTGTATATTATAAGAATTTAAATGCAAAAATTTAATTATCTAATCAATCCTATAGGAAAAAAAAATCAAAATATCAACGAGAGTTAAAAGATGTATAGTTCACATATAAAAACAATTGGGGTCTCAATCATATATACAGTAAAAACTTTTGAATTCATATGTTATAACTTGATTACATAACTCTTTAGTTATTATTCTACAACATTAATTAGCAAGCACATTATAATCATGTTATTTTTAACAAAAATAAATTAAGGGTGTGTTTGGTTCGCACATGGAAATCGAAATCGAAATGAGTATCAAATACTTGAATTGGTAATGGTAATGGGTTTTGGTGAAAGTATTTTACATGTTTGGTAGTAAGGTGAAATGAGAATGATTATCTATATTGCTATTTGTTTATGTATGACCTTATAATAATGTGAATAAAGATTTTAAAAATACAAGAACAAAAAATCAAGACAATTGGTTTTAATATAAAGACATCCAAAGCACCAATATGAACAAAAAATATAAAATAAAAAAATAAAAACAAAAATCTAAATAGTTATGGGTTGATGATGAATAATGGAATGAAACTCTTATTTTATTAGAAAATGAGTTTTTCAATTGAGGGGTAATCAAAAGTCATAATAGTGTTCTAAAACTTATCAACCGTTTGACAATAATAATGACTTTAATACTTATTACTGATAGCGGCTAAACATGTCAACCAAACACACCATAAGTTTTATTGGCTGATTAATATCGTATTAAAAAAGACACAATTTCTTTTAATATCTAAATTGTTAGAACATCATTACAACAATACTCATCATTACTACTACTTTTATTAAAAGTTAAAAAATACTCCTTTTAATTATATTGATATAATTATTTTTATTTCATACTAATTATTTAATATTTAAAAAAAATATACCAAACGTTATTTTAATTTCATATTGGACATTTGTTTAATTAATGGCACAGCAACAGTCCAAAGTTGTCCATATGCAACGCCAGTGGAGATCTGCCCCACCTTCTCCCAACCATCGCCATAATATGCATCGCTATCTACGTCTCGAGTCTCGACCAACGCACATTGCCGAGCAACGCGACATAAAACTATTAATAATATTCTACGTTGGTAGGGTACACTTGGCTTTTCTTGATAGGAAATGAGGACATCATCATTAAGCTTATGGTAGGATAGGGTCGCCGCTTGGCTTTTCTTGTCAGCAAATGAAATGAGCCTTTCGTGAAGGACGAATTTTCCTTGTCGTCTCTACCAAATGGGCATGTGAAGAAGGGTTGTTTTAATCTAACTAGAGGTCGTTTGGTACGGGATCCTATTTACCTTTCAACTTTCAACTTCGCTTAATTTTGCCCCAAAAGTGAAAAAAAAAAAAGATTTATTCAAGAAATTTTCTCATCCTTTAGATGATCCAAATTAAAATATCTACAATCTGGCATTTGCCGACAGTGCCATCTTTTTTACTTTTTTTGGGATGTCCTATTTGCTATGGGAAAATTAAAGTTTGGCTGTTTTCAAATATTCTCAATAAAATCATGAATAATTATTGTAGCAAATGGCAAGGATAGAATTTATAGTATTGGTGAAAGATGTGTTAATAGATAATTTGTTGGGAGCCAACTACTATATAGTGTGATTCCAAATGAGTAATTTCGGTGGTGGGAGCTGGCAGCCGTTCCGACATTAAACCGTTGCTTTCTTTTCTTTTTTAATTGTCAAATCTTTTTTTCTTCCTTTTCTTTTTCTCTTTCTTACTTGACTTACTAAAATGTTGTGCAAAAACTAAACTATTGGAGATGCTCTTATACCTAATAGAAGAGGTTGACTGGTTGAGTAATAATGTTAACAAAAGACATCATACTAGTAGAAGAGGTTTTTCACTAGAAGAAGTGACATATTTAGTGATAACTGATAGCGTTAATGTAAACGGGGTCTACGATTACGCTACGGATACGTGTGTTACGTGTAGTGAAGAATGTCGCTCGGCCGGTCAGACGGTCGGTCTACCGGTCAACGACTAAGCGGTTCGAAGCTATATCGCTCTACGGGTGACGAACAGTGATAAAGAGTAAGCAGGAGAAAGACAATCGGCAAATCGCAAGTGTATTAGTGTAGTACTGATGAGTCCCTTTTCAGTGAGGGGAATGGCCCCTATTTATACAAAGTGGATTCACTATGCACATGGTGTCTGGTATGCAAGTGGAGGGCATATGGGCTGTCACTCCGCAAAATGCGCATCGGTTTGCTCGAAGTGGTTGAGTTGCTCGAGGTGATGAAAACACGGATCCCCTGTTCTCGAAAAGTTGTCGGTCGTCACATCAAGCAACTGTTGCGCTCGTGAGCCTCCAATCCACAAGGTGTGTTGCTTCCGATCATGCCAGGCGACCGTCGACGGACCGTTGGGTGACCGTTGACGGACAGGTTGGGTGACCGACGGACAGGTGATTTACGGACCGACTAGTACATGTGCATATTTACCCATCACAAGTCCCCCACTTCTTAAATCTGCGAGAGTCGTCAGGTTCGAGAAGTAGAATGTGTTCCAGGCGGCCAACTTGTTGCGAGCAAAGCCTCCCCGGTTTGAATGCCTTGATAGTCCGTGATTAACCCCTCAAGTTTGAGTTGAACATGAGGGGCGTGATTTACGCTGGTTGCCTCGTTAAAAACCTTAGACTAAGAAAAACCCTATGGGAAAAAACCTAGCTAAGGGAAAAAGAGTACAACCAAAAAGGCGTAATCATTAAAGACGGGTTCGTCCTGGTTGTTTCCGATCGTCGAGCAATGGATCATTTAGCGGATTTTGTTCACATCTTTTCCATGGTTTGGAGATGGGTCTTCCCTTGGTGATACCTTGGTCGTTGGCGGACCAATCAAGTTCTCCACGGCTGGGGATGAGGAAGGTAGCACATACGAATCACCGAGTGGTTGACTTAACCAGCACCAGACCAAATGGGGTGATTGTTACCGGTCAGCTGAGTGATTTTTATGATCCGAGCACCTGTGTGTATATTTCTTCCAGTTTGACACTTCGGACTTGCCAAGAACAATGCTCCCACTAGTAGTCTTCCAAGCTA
>NC_044930.1:10699983-10711544 GCF_003576645.1 Ipomoea triloba
TGAGACTCCAGAGATTCACATTGCTGTTGAGAAGATTAAGTCTGAATGCTATTCTTGGGAGATTTACCACTCCGCAGAGGCTTTTGATGCAGCTCGACTCCCTGCTCCAACTTACGAGGCCCAAGGTTGGATCTTAAACGGTTAGCACATGTCTCCCATTTTTATCTTTGATTTCTCACACGATTTTGTTATTTCTTATTAACATCCAGGAGCGCCGGATATTGATCCTGAATTAAAGGAACTGTTAGGTGCAAGCGCAAGCGGGAGTAGTCGACCTGGATTGCCAAAGATTATTTTGAAAAAGAAATTTGTACCTCCTACTATCCCCCGTTATGAATTTGGTAGGCCTGGCTTTCCTTCTGCTCCGTTTCCCCCTAAATCACATGGGAAGCGTCCCATAGGTGAGGTTGAAAGTGAGGTGTCGGGGAACGCTTTTGCCACTTGTCCTAACCTCGACGGGGGGTCTCCACTTGTGAGCGCGTTGACCCGCACACCAGTTGATTTGCGAAAAATGTTCGATCTGTTACTCCAACTGAGTCCTCCACCCTCGGGCATCGCCACTTTGTCCAACGAAAAAGTTGCTGAGCAGCTAGCCCATCACCTAGCTAACGTACTTACTCCAATCATTGAATTGCTGGTCTCTCTTTTCTTCGTTTGGTACTTTCTAAACTGTGGTTTATGATCGTGTTTATGTCAGGTTGCTAGCACAGGCGCCGAGTTGTTCCTGCGATGCCATCAGGTTGCTAGCACAGGCGCCGAGTTGTTCCTGCGATGCCAGCTTACTGCTATAGGATGGGAAAAGTTGTTCCTGCGATGCCAGCTTACTGCTATAGGATGGGAAAAGGAAACACAATCACTCAGGGCCACCGTGAGGGATCAGGAAAAGGAAACACAATCACTCAGGGCCACCGTGAGGGATCAGGAAAAGGAAACACAATCACTCAGGGCCACCGTGAGGGATCAGGAGAACCAACTCGAATCTCGTCGAGAACAAATATCCCATTTGGACGCCCAACTCTATTCTTTGGGACAGTATCCAAATTCCGATCAGTTTCGTCGAGATGCCATTGCTTATTTCGTATCTCGACCATCCGAGGTGCCCGGTCTGTTGTCTGCTTTATGTCCCTCCGAGGATGCAGCCATTCCTTTGTTCCATATGTTCCGAGAAGACCCAGTGATATCAGCGATGATACGTAAGGTGACCGCATGGGGTTATCTCAAAGGAACAAGGGGCATGCAACAAACTTTGTATCACATATTACAAAATGCTCTCCCTGAGGATTGGGAATCGGTTCGTACCGTTCTGCCCGAAGATCTGACACCTCCTGGTCCAGAGCCCTTCAAGAAGCCTCCGACGGGTCCTTCCTCATCGCGTGGTCAAGATCCATGATTGTTTTGTCCTCCATAGTCGTAGTTGCTTGTTTGTGGAGTGTGATCGGGAGACCGACCCCGCTTGTGTCGGTTGTACTTTTAACTTTGCGTGTATGAATCATTTCCTTCCTTCACTTTGTCATTACGTAACATGTTGTTTCCTTGATTGGGTGTTTGCTCGTGCACGTCGCCTCTTACCCGCACGATTGGTTGATTTGTCGACAGATGCCTCACATCCATGTGGTCAATTGACATATCACTTTGTCACAAGTTACTTGACATCAGAGTGGTTGGCCAAGTGTACGTTGCCATCCAGGTGGTTGATCGTCCGTTGCTCCTCATCCAAGCGATTTGTCTACCGGTTGCTCGCCATACCGACATAGATTTTTTATCGTCCAAGTGATTGGTCCAAACACAGTAGATTACTACACACCAAGTAATCTGTCGATATGCAAGTGGTTGTTCAACATATCACTCTGTCAATGGCTTGATGTTGAAGTGGTTGTTGTCCGTTGAAGGTGGCCAAGCTTCCCAGCGGATGATCGACCGGATTGCATAACATTCAAGTTGTCGAATCGCCCGTCACACGAAGTGCTTAGTAAACAGGTGCAGGTTGATTGGCGTCCACAAATGCTTCACTCGTCGGTGCAGGTTGATCGGCATCCATAAGTGCTTCGCTCGTCGGTGCAGGTTGTGCTTGGTTGGCTGGTGCAGGTTGATCGGCATCCACAAGTGCTTCGCTCGTCGGTGCAGGTTGTGCTTGGTTGGCTGGTACAGGTTGATCGGCATCCACAAGTGTTTCGCTCACCGGTGCGGGTTGTGCTTGGTTGGCTGGTGCAGGTTGATCGGCATCCGCAAGTGTTTCGCTCGTCGGTGCAGGTTGTGCTTGGTTGGCTGGTGTAGATTGCTTGACTCCCAAGGTGTTGGTCGACTAATCAACCATCTTGCAAATTCCTTGACATAAGATAATATTCAAGCTTCTCTATGCTTTCTTGCAGTTTTTCAAGTAGTACATTCTCTTATCTCTTCAAGCTTCTCTATGCTTTCTTGCAATTTCTCAAGTAGTATATTCTTCCATCCAACTCTCGCTGCTAACAAACTTGCACAACTTGGCTGCTCTGATGGTTACATTTACTCGTGCATGTCGAACAAAACCCCAAACGAAGATTCGTGCAGGTTGAACAAAACCCCAAACGAAGATTCGTGCAGGTCAAACAAAACCCCAAACGGAGATCCGTGCAGGTCGAACAAAAAACCCAAACAGAGATCCGTGCAGGTCGAATCATAACCCCAAACGTGCAGGTCAAACACAACCCCAAACGAAGATTTGTGCAGGTCGAACAAAACCCCAAACAAAAAATTCGTGCAGGTCGAGCATAACCCCAAACGTGCAGGTCGAACAAAACCCCAAACGGATCCGTGCAGGTCGAACAAAACCCCAAACGGAGATCCGTGCAGGTCGAATAAAACCCCAAACGAAAATTCGTGCAGGTCGAACACAACCCCAAACGAAAATTCGTGCAGGTCGAAAAAAACTCCAAACTAAGAAGTCTAAGACTTGTAGGATCCCATGGTCAGACAGCTGTCCCACTCTTCCATGCATCTTGGTAGTCCACCCGACCAGCTGAGCCTTTCGTTCCGCTTGTAGTGCGTTCTTTGAGCCGCTTCTTTGTAATCATTCGTGATGTTTGTCGATCATGGTTACCTCGAACCCCCAATCGGAATTTAGCACTCTTTCGAATTCGATCGAAAACACTTCTGCGTTGTATGATGTCATCCTGTCGATGCTTTTTATGTTCTTCTCGATCTAGTCTTTGCGTACGATTCGCCAATCGAACTTCCTCTTGGTTGCTCCCTTGAGGTTGTGGATGCGACTGTTGTACATGGAAAAGTTGAGGCATTTGTTGTTGAGCGATAGGACTCTGAGGGTTCGTCATCATTCGGGGGGTGGGTGTCGTAACATAGTACCCAAGAGTTCCCAGCCCTGGTTGGCATATCGGTGTGGACCCATGTCGCGGTGCTCCTTGTATTTGATTCCCTCCCAATATTCCTGGTGTTGAGGTCAACGTTTGGCCTACTGGTAGCAACATGGCACATGTAATTGTCATTTGAAAGTTTGTTTGTCCAGCATGTAGGCCTTCGCTCGAACCAAGCGGTTGGGTTGGTTGTATGTTTTTTCTTGACGGATTGGACGTGAGCTCGTTGTTCAAGTTCCTTGACCGATCTAATTGTTGACGTAGATCGTCCTCTAGAAATGCTTTAGTCATCCGACGGGTTGAATTTCTCTTTCGCATGTGACTTCGGCTACGATTTCTCCTGCTGTTCGTCATTTCAAGATGGATAATAGTGTGAAGAAAGAAAAGATAACGGGATAGAACAGAGTGACTCGTTCAATCCCCCACGGACGGCGCCAATGATAGCGTTAATGTAAACGGGGTCTACGATTACGCTACGAATACGTGTGTTACGTGTAGTGAAGAATGTCGCTCGGCCGGTCAGACGGTCGGTCTACCGGTCAACGACTAAGCGGTTCGAAGCTATATCGCTCTACGGGTGACGAACAGTGATAAAGAGTAAGCAGGAGAAAGACAATCGGCAAATCGCAAGTGTATTAGTGTAGTACTGATGAGTCCCTTTTCAGTGAGGGGAATGACCCCTATTTATACAAAGTGGATTCACTATGCACATGGTGTCTGATATGCAAGTGGAGGGCATATGGGCTGTCACTCCGCAAAATGCGCATCGGTTTGCTCGAAGTGGTTGAGTTGCTCGAGGTGATGAAAACACGGATCCCCTGTTCTCGAAAAGTTGTCGGTCGTCACATCAAGCAACTGTTGCGCTCGTGAGCCTCCAATCCACAAGGTGTGTTGCTTCCGATCATGCCAGGCGACCGTCAACGGACCGTTGGGTGACCGTTGACGGACAGGTTGGGTGACCGACGGACAGGTGATTTACGGACCGACTAGTACATGTGCATATTTACCCATCAATAACAATAAGTGTTACTAAAACCATTAATTTTGGTCACTAATATGCCAACTTTTGAAGTCGTCACACATTGTCACTAAATCGATCATCGGTCATTATTATAATAATAATTACTTTTAAAAGATTGTCATAATCACTCAATTCTTTTATGACAATATTAGGTTACACCAAATTAAAAGTGTTATTTGAGTGAAAATAATAGAGCTCACAGTAAATTTATATTATGAACAAGTATGTACCAATTAATCATTTAAGCATACGATGAGCTTCTGACAAATAACTTTGTACAAATTAATCATTTTTGTGAACAACAACTTGGTCACATAATTTTACTTATTTGTAACAACAGATGTTCACTCACAAATAGTTATTAGTGACTAAGCTAACAAACAGATAATAGTATGTTATTTTGTTCTACTAACATCATGATTACAAATATTGTACTTATTCGTGACAAAATTGTCAATTCTTAAACAATTATTCAAAAGTGGCGATTAATTTGATTCATCCATCTAGTTATATCAACTGTTGAAGGCTGCTAAAAAATAGAGAAAAAAGTGCATTTTTTATGTAAATATTGAAAACTTGAAAGTTTTCAATAATTATAAAATTGATATCATTTTTTTTTTATAGAAATCCTCAATCATTGATGAAGCCTGATAGCGTTTGAGATTAATACTCACTTTTTACATTAGGACCTCGTTCTTATTTGATAAGCACTCTGGTCTAGTATGTCCTCTGGTCTGACAGTAATGACAAGTAGGAACATACTGTCTAACTTTGACTCTCCTACCATTCATCTTGGTATGAAGAGGTTGTCGTACTATAGCAGTAGTATTTGGAGCCGAAGTACTCCCTTTTACAAATACAATCTCAATGTTTGACTTTTGTCATTTTTGGAATCAAATACCAGATCTATTGTAATATTATTTCCTTCCTAAGTCTAGAATCTCATCCAAAGTAGAGGTAGTATCCATCATTTTGATGTTCCGTTTCAATTCTTCAAGTTCCTTCATTAGCTTTCTTTCTTGAGCTCTTATTTGATTGATCAAGTCATCCTTGATCAATAGGTCATCGTTCAACTTCTAAACCTTTTCTTCATGATGTTTCATCTCTTCATTTAGATTCTTGTTAATTTTAACAAGTTGTTCCCAGCTAGCAACCAACTTTGCATACTCCTACTCAAGACGAGTATGTCTTTCCTCAAAATCATTAGAAGACATATAATCTTCGTCTTCTAACTCTGATAGATCTCCTGCTAGAGTAAAGAATGCAATGAAGTCCCCTTTCATTTTGTCAGTCACTTGGTATGCACCATTTTCCTCATCATCACTCCATCTTGTGGTTGTTATAAACTTCTTTCTCTTGAGACAGGTTGGACACTCAGCCTGTATATTCCCATACCCCTCACATTCACGACATTGGATTGAGCGATTTAGATTCTTACGAGAACTTGATGAAGTGTTCTTCGACTGTCTAGAACGAGATGATTGCCTAGATTTTGAACTAGTTGAATAAGATGCAGATTTTTGGCTGAAAGAGTTACTTGACTTAAATTGATTTCTGCCAAATTGACCTTGTCCACGACGATTAAAACCTTTTCGGATCTTTCTAAAGTTCTTTTTCAGTAAGGCAAGAGATTCATCATCCAGATCTTCAGTGTTAGATTTATTCTCCGCATCAGTAGTGAATGCAATAGATTTACCCTTTTTTGAAGAACTTGGGTTATCTTCTACAAGAACTTGGAGCTCATAAGTATGTAGATTGCCCATAAGCTCTCCTACTGACTTCTTTTGTTATCCTTGATTCTCTTGTATAGTTGTGACTTTCATGCGAAACCTCTTAGGAAGAGAGCGAAAGATCTTTTTAACCACTCCTGACTCATAGAATGGTTCCCAATAATTGAAGCACGATTCATCAAATCTTGCACTCGGCTATGAAAATCAGTGATCATCTCGTCTTTGTTCATCTTCAAGGCTTCAAACTCAGAGAGTACCATTTGGAGTTTGGATCGCTTAACGTCATCTGTTCCTACGAACCTTTTTCCAAAATCTCCCAGGCACTCTTGGCTTCATCAACACATGTTACAAGAGTAAAGACAGATTCGTGCAGAGAACCCACAATCGAAAATAGCGCTTTGTTGTTGTAGTCGGATAGAATGATTTCTACGTCAGGCCAATCAGTTTCTGGCTTCGTAACTATTGCACCATTTTGATCATTCAAAGTTAGAGGTGTCTAGTCAGTTATCACTGAGCGCCAAACCCTAGTTCCTTGTGCTTGAAGGTAAATATGCATTCTGGCCTTCCAGCACGAGTAGTTGGTACCATCCATTTCAGGTAGTTTCATATTACTATCCATCATGTCCAAACAGATCGCAAAACACATTATACACAAAATAGAGATACACTACAAATTTCAAGAAACAGATTCCAATATCTATATTCAGTCAAGAATATCATAGAACAATCAAAATGAGCTTCTATACGGATCAAGTCACTATATAGACTTAAAAGCTCTGATACCAAGTGTGATTTTAGTGTGTATATCATTTTCTTATTTGACTGATTAAATTTTTGATTTAAGACAGTTTGTTGTAATTATCGCAAAACCCTAAACATATACTTCTATCAGTTATTGCAACAGTGAACAATATAGTGCGGGAATTAATATGCAGAAAGTAAGTGACACATATATTGATTACCCGATTCGATACAACGTGTATCTACATCTAGGGGATGACCAAGTCTTACAAAAGGTTAGAGAAACAATCTCACCCATTGTGATACACACACGGTCAGTACCCAATCTGTAGTGGTTATTAGTATATTGTTGAAGTCGGAGATCTGTGTAATCAGAAGTCAAGGATATCCCTTATGTTGTAGTCCGCTTCACTGATTCACTCTACACTATCCCACAGCTGCATTGTTTTATGCCTACTAATTCAACATTAGAGCTATCTTCTCAAGTTTCTCTCCATAACGCTTCAGATCATAAGTCTTGAGAAGAAGATATGTCAGAGTATCCCTTTAAGAATATGGAGAGAGTATATTAGTTATTCAATTGTCAATAGATATTTCGTTGTAGTGTCCCCCATTTCTTGAATCAACTCTCTCTTTTAAATAGACTCTCTGATTGAGGTAGACAAGTAATCTCAAGGATATTTCCATAAAGAAGATTATTGTCATACCCTTTGAGGTGTACCAAGAGATAAGGACTTTCTTTTAAAGTCACCTCATACGTTGTAACTGCTCAATCAAATAATCCTGGATTAGTTAGTGTAGTCCAACGAGTAGTTTCCAAAAGCCCTGGCGTAGTGTCTGCTCGATCAGGTCTTCACTCAGTACACTAACAGACGCTAAGACTTAACTTATCTAATTTTACCATAATAATTCGTGCAATTACAAGTTGGGGTTTATGACGTTTAAACACTAACAAATCACATCGATTTTCATATTTTTTGCGCCTTTTAATTTTCTTTTGTCAACCATTCCTAGCGATGCAAGGCGATCCAATGTAAGATAGTTGAAGAAGTTGCTCCATTGGGTTGTATCATGCAACACACATGATGGGTTTTATTATTGTACGTGACACTGGAACTAGAGTAAATCAGTAAAATAACTCTCAAAATACTATCGATACTTGGAGGTTGGTTCCCACACTAGTCAAATGATCATCACTAGAATTTCCAATTTACTATCATACCTCTTGTATAATAGAAATTGGAAAGATATGAAAGATCCCGCTATAACACCCCTGAATTCTAACACTAGTGCCTAGATTAGTTATGAACTTACGCAACATAAATAGATAGAAAGATACCAATACAACAAGGTGTAAAGTCTAAAACCCAAAAAAATCAAGCTGGGAGTGTTACCGCCACAACTACCTAGACCCGAGTAGTTGCTACAGCTAAATCCAAAACAACATCATACATCAGTCAAATCAGTAGGGGTTCTAGGAAATCAACCCCAATCCAACTACACTACAAGGGAATAATACATCTAGGAGACTATTAACAAGGGTCAATTTATCAATCGCCAATTCTAATATCGCTCTCATCATGCATCCACTGGACCTGAAAAGGTTAAGTTGAAAATAGAGAAAATAGACAGTTAGCATAAAATGCTAAGTATGAACCACTCAACCCAATAAAATAGATACATTTATATAAGTTTAGAAAATACGGGGTTTTGTAGTTAAAAATGATTTGGATAAGGAGTTTTAGAAATATTTGGTTGCATACACATCCAACTTAATATAACACAAAATAATAGCTATATAGAAGGTTACATGGGTATAACATCATAGATACATATATAATCATAAAGTAGTAGTAGTATGTAGTATAACTCATAAGATTTCCGATATAATGAATATCATCATCTCTCAAGATTGTATAGATAAGTACGAATTTATAGACTTAAACATATCATAATAGTTGTATAAAGTTATACTATTCCATGTCATCATAAATATCAAGTATATAGGTAAAATAATCATGTTTAGTAATAATAAAGGGATCATCACCGCAACAATGTCAAACAGGGAATAATAACTCTCTACTGAACCCAAAACTACTCTCGTGGAAACATGATTGCTACCTTAAGTGTGCACACCCCCTAACTGGGATTTCAAGCCCAGCGAGTAGTAACCCCGGCCCTAGAAACCCATGATATTTTCTACCAGGCTATTTGCATACAAATATCCAGGATGTTTTCTACCGGATACAATTTCTAGCGATAGGACCACATCCAAATAACATCCTCCAAAATACATACATTTTCATATATCATTACAAGTATAAGTAGTATATAGCTTTAGAAATCCTTCATTCCAAAATAGTTTGGTATTTGCACACACACACACACACACACACACATACACACACACACACACACACAAGTAGACATTCCTCAAATTAGGTTAATATACCTTTATATCATAATATTTCGTATATATAACAGTTTTCCAAATGATTTATATAAGATATATGGTAGAAAATAGATTAATCTCCCACCATAGGGTATATTACAAAAATATAATACTGGCAATTTGCCTTTAAAAACATTTGAGATTTAAAATCGATTTTCAACATTTATAGAGAAGTATCTAGACACACAGAAACCTACCACACAAGTCTCAAACACCCGTGGGCACAACTGGTCTGGCCTTGAAGGTGGGACCTGATGGTCCACCTTCTTGGCCTGTGACCACGTAGGGCTACGCGGTAGGATTGGAAGTTTGTCGTAGCAGCCTGCGGTTGATCACATATCAGAGTGGCAGTACCACCTGGTTTGCCGCTCTCAGCCAACCCAACACGCGGGGCTTAGCCAACAGACCTCTTTGGTCCGTGGCTAAGTCTGTGAGTGCAAGATCTTATATGAGGCACTAGCCTTGCCCGATGATTCCCCACACCTCTCGCCGGGAAAACTCGATTAAAACACAGTTCAAGCTTCACAAACTCCTCCAACAACACCAATAGAAGATTTACACAAGTTTATAACACTAAAATACACATATATGGCAACATACTCTTTATTTCAAGACTCAAACGAGTATTACAGACCCGACCCGTTTTAATCCTTATTAATATTGCGTTATACAATATAAGTATTATATTTTTATATAGACCCGACCCGACCCGGTTCACACAAGTTTCACCCTTAAAATGTAAAAGTATTTTTTTTTTATCAAAAGTATTACATTTTCCCTTATAAGTAAAGAAAATTTTATTCCTAATTGTTATTACATTTTAGAGTATTCCTAAATCATCAGAAAGTTTGAGAACCATAGAAAAATTCCATTGACTTGCATACTTGCTTTTACCCAACATTTGATTGGTTAACACTTTATACTAACTTGCTGCTGTAATTTTTTTTTTTTCGAAAAACACACAAAACCTTCATTAATTCATAGTAATAGTGTTCGAAATACAACGAGGAATACAATCAAAAAACTCAACAAGATCAAACCCCGAAAGACATAAAGCTTTATGCGCAAGCACATGGCCGTCCCATTTGCATGACGTTTCACAAATTTAAAAAGAACTGCATCGAAATCAACTAAAGAGGTACGAATATCATCAATGATCGCGCTGAAGGGTGTAATATTGTAGCCACCTTGAACCACATTTGTGACTAACTGAGCATCTGTTTCAACCACCACACGAGACTACCCTTTCCTCTTTATCCAACTTAACGCCTCCCTGGCTCCCATCGCCTCTGCCTCCCTCACCGAGTACACCCCATGGAGCTTCTACATACCCACGACAACCACCATAGCAGTCGTATCTCTCACCACCCACCCAAAACCCATCATTCCCCTTTCCTTGTCCAAGCCCACATCAATGTTTAGCTTTAGATAATCCTCCGGAGGAGGCTGCCAAGTCACATGGCAACCCCGCGTGTCACAATGCGAGATCACGTCTGCATGCCTTCGAACAGCTCTCCAGTTTTGAATATAAAGCCTCACACGACAAACTAAAGTTTTGGAATCCACAACATGCGAGCTCCAGACCCTCTCATTTCTGCCCTCCCACAGCGCCCAACACACAACAATAGCCGCCTCAATAAGATCCTTAGGAAGCTCAGACTACATTTCCTCAGCCCAATCAGTCATGGATGTAACAGAACCCAAATTCCAATCCTTATCAACCTCATGCCAACACTCCTTTGCATAGAAAAAATTAGCAAATAAATGCACAGTGGTTTCCGGCTTAGATTCACAGAAAACACAAAGGATCACAAGCCACCTGTTTAATAGATAACGCATCTTTAGTAGGCAAGCGTTGCATACACATAGCCCAAAAAAAAGCACTTTATCTTAGGAGGTATATCAAGATCCCAAACCCCTGCCCAAACTCGCTCTCTCCCACTACCCCTAGTCCGCGTTGCAAGCTTATACCCGCTCTTTACGGTATAAAATCCATGACTCTCCCCAACCCAATAATAACAATCATTTTTCAAGGACTTAGGAATAGGCATGCTAAGATTTTTTGAGCGTCCCTAAAGTTGAACATATCATGCACAAGTTCATAATCCCATTGGGTGGTCCTTACACAAAAAAGAGATGCGACAACCGGTTGATTTAAGTTAATAGGTTCAGGAGTGGTAATATAAGGGTTTTGCTCATCATTTAACTAAGGATCCCCCCAAACACGAACCCCTTCCCCATTCCCAACTATCCACCTCACCCCCCCCCCC
>NC_044930.1:10713050-10827201 GCF_003576645.1 Ipomoea triloba
CCTCCCCCCCCCCCCCTCAGCAAACCATGTGCCTCCCTAATACTCGTCCACACAAAAGAAGGATTTGAACTCGGTAACGCTTCCAAAAAAGAACATTTAGGAAAGTCCCGGGCATTAAAAAATTTTGTAACTAAGGTGTTTGGGTTATGGATAAATTTCCAACCTTGTTTTCCTAGCATAGCCACATTCATCTCTCTAACAGACCGGAAACCCATACCCCCATATTTCTTAGGTCGACACAAATCCAACCACGTACCCCATCGAATACCCTTACCACCCCTTCGCTCACACCCCCACCAAAAAGAATTCATTACCCGCTCAATCTCCCCACATAAACCATTAGGCGACAAAAAAACATTCATTGCATAGTTAGGGATACTTTGCAGTATAGTTTTCAAAAAAAAATTATATATATATATATATATATATATAATTGAAATAATTATTGATTGCTTCCCCAATGATGATGACTCTTGGTATTGGAAGAGAACTTGTGTGGTTTTTACAGGGTAAAAAGGGGCTATAGGCTCCTAGTCAGGAAAATTAATAATACATACCCAGGAATTTCAATACTGTAATAAATTATGAAATCTTATGGAACATTCCCCAAATGGCGCAACTTCCTGTGGTGGCGATGAGAAACATTTTCCCTACCACATCTCTTCTCTACCCATCCTAAAG
This sequence comes from Ipomoea triloba, assembly GCF_003576645.1. Lineage (NCBI taxonomy): Eukaryota > Viridiplantae > Streptophyta > Magnoliopsida > Solanales > Convolvulaceae > Ipomoea > Ipomoea triloba. The sequence goes on from NC_044930.1 coordinate 10,713,732, forward strand.
AGAGTAGAGGTTGATAACATTTTCCCTTTATGTAGAATGGTGGAGGAGACTACCCATCATGTATTTAGAACCTGTGTGTTCGTTGGCTTCAGAAGTATGGAATACTGCCTCATTACCTAATCCATCATGCAATATGAGTTCCTCCTGCTGGCTTAACATTATCGTGCAAAAAGAGGCGATAGAAAAGTTAGAAGTAATTGTGGCTATATATACTCCATGAAATGAAATTTGGATTAGACCCAAATCCATGACATAACAACTGTTCATGTAAAATTAAGCTTGAAATGAATTTTCAAATTTTAGCCCAAGCCTTGCTAAGATAGATGTGCCCCTATCGTATTGTGGATTTTTGTTAAAAGATTGTCTTTAACCTTTTAGATTCCATAGAGTTTTATTCTCTCCACTTTATTAATAGGTCAGCTAATGATAGCGTGTAGAACACATTTACATCTTCATTATGATGGCCACAATTCACATGCATGTGTTTTGTATTTACTGTTTATTTCTTTTTCCCATGCACTGTTATTTTCTATGTCATGTTTACCCTTCCCAACTTTCTAGCAGTTATTTCTCTTGCTTTCTCCCAGTAAGTCTATCTATAAAACCTCTTCTGTAAGCTTTTGATGGGAGATTGAATATTTTATAAAGAATTATCTTGAGTTTTGTTATCTCAGCTTCAATTACTCTTTTTCTCTTGTTTCGTCCTACATCAGTTTGGTATCGGAGCCATTAATTTCTTGGGCTACGAACGAGATAGCGATTTTTTTCCTCTCTATTCGTTGGTCTTGTAATGGCACATGGTAGCAACAACGAAGGAAACAATCAGACCACGAGCAGTGACCGTGGACTTGTTGCTCTTTGGAAAGCTTTTCAAACACAAGGAGAGAATGTTAACCGCGAGTTTCAAGAAATTTGCAACATCCTCACCAACTTATGCTTAAGACTCGATGGACATGGTGAAGCCCCCGCGACCGTACCCCAAAGAAGGAACCAACCTTCCGGTAGAAGAGCACAAGGAGTTTTACCGTTGGGAAATCCACCCTTTGGCGATACAAATAGCAATGACTCTTAAGATGAACTCCAAAATCAACATGCCCAAGTTCACAGACAAAATCATTATCGGCCAAAGGCTGATTTATCATGTTTTAATGGAAATTTGGATGTAGAAGCCTTCCTTGATTGGTGTTATGAGATTGAAAAATATTTTGACATGCTGGATATTCCTAAGGACCGCCAAGCTAAATATGTTGCTCATAAACTACGCGGAGGAGCCGCTGCTTGGTGGGAGGTCACTCAAAATAACAGGAGGATGCAAGGAAAAATGGCGATCACCACATGGAGAAAAATGAGGAAACTCATGTCAGGAAGATTTTTACCCCCTGATTACAGTTATTTCAAAGGTACCAAAAATGTTCACAAGGATCCCGAAGCGTGACCGAGTACACAGAGGAGTTTTATGTTATAAGTGGCAGCATAAGGATGTGCATTGACAGTCGCGCCATCAACAAAATAACAATCAAGTATAGGTTTCCAATCCCCCGAATTGATGATATGTTAGACCAACTCCACGGGGCAGTAGTGTTTTCAAAAATTGATCTAAGGAGTGGCTATCACCAAGTTCGAATAAAGCCAGGGGACGAATGGAAGACAGCTTTCAAGACGCGTGATGGCCTCTTCCAATAGCTTCTTATGCCGTTTGGGTTATCTAATACTCCACGCACTTTTATGCGGCTTATGAATCAAGTCTTGAAATCATTCATTGGGAAATTCGTCGTTGTTTATTTCGACGACATTCTGATTTATAGTCGGAGCCATGCTGAACATGAGAATCATTTGAGGAAGGTTTTAAATGCCCTACGAGAACACAAACTCTACGCCAACTTAAAGAAATGTTCATTTCTGACTACTAAATTGTTTTTTTGGGTTTTGTGATTAGCTACGAAGGAATCCAAGTGGATGAAGGGAAAGTGCAGGCTGTTAAAGACTAGTAAACTCCAAAGACTGTGAGTGAAATTCTAAGTTTTCTGGGATTAGCAAGTTTTTATAGGAGGTTTATTAGAAATTTTAGTTCCATTGCTGCACCATTAACAGATTGTTTACGAAAGAGTGGATTTGGTTGGGGTGAAGCTACTGAGAAAAGTTTTATAGAATTAAAGCATAAGCTCACTACAACGACTGTCCTCGCCATACCAGATATTTCTAAAGTTTTTGAAGTGGAATGTGATGCCAGTGGCAAAGGTATTGGAGCTGTATTATCTCAGAATTGGAGGCGAATTGCTTTCTATAGTGAACTTTTGAGTACCGCACGGGAGCGGTGGTCTACATATGAGCAAGAACTTTATGCAGTGGTTCGGGCCTTGCGTACATGGGCTCACTATCTGCTACATCGTGACTTCCTAATTTATTCGGGCTATGAGGCCTTGAAATATTTTCGCTGCCAAAAACACTTGAACAGAATGCATGCTCGGTGGGCATCGTATCTTGAGCAATTTTCATTCCACATCCAGCACAAATCAGGTACAGCCAATCGTGTTGCTGATGCCCTCAACAAAAAAAAAGGAGCTTATTAATCACATTACAGGGTGAGATTATTGGGTTTGATATCCTTAAGAACCTGTATGAAAAAGATGATGATTTTAGTGCCATATGGAAATAAGCTCTGCTTCATAACTGTTCTCAAGATTTTCATATTTCAAATGGATATCTTTTCAAGGGTAACCGATTGTGTATACCTTGAACATCATTACGAGAATAACTCATTCGAGATTTGCATGCTAGCGGACTTGGTGGTCATGTTGGAAGAGACAAAACTATTTCAACTGTGGAGGAGCGGTTTTACTGGCCTCAATTAAAAAGAGATGTTGGTTTATTTGTGAAACGTTGCTTTGTGTGCCAAGCATCCAAAGGTCATTCACAGAACAGTGGATTATACATGCCATTACCTATCCCTGAAGATATCTGGGAGGACTTATCCATGGATTTCGTCCTTGGATTGCCACGAATACAGTGGGGAGTGGACTCTGTCTTTGTTGTTGTTGATCGTTTCTCAAAAATGGCGCATTTCATCCCTTGCCGAAAGACTTTTGATGTTGTTCATATTGCTAGATTGTTTTTTCAGGAAATTGTACGTCTTCATGGTGTTCAATTCCACGTTCTATCACATCTGATCGCGATGCAAAGTTTCTGTCACATTTTTGGACTACACTATGGAAGAGGTTTGATGCAAGTTTGAAGTATAGTAGCACTGCACACCCACAAACAGATGGCCAGACCGAGGTCACTAATCGCACTGTTGGGAATCTTGTTCGCTGCATCTGTAGTGGCAACTTTAAACATTGGGACTTCGCCTTGGCTCAAGCTGAATTTGCCTACAACAATTCTATTCATGCATCCATTGGTCGCTCCCCCTTTTTCTGTTGTTTACAGGAAGACGCCAAAACATGCTATTGATCTTATCCCTTTACCTTCTACGGAGAAAACACATAAGGTGGTGGACTCTATTGTAGACCAGGACCAATCTGTGCAAGAAGAAGTCCGAAGAAACTGGCGACTTCTAATGTTAAATATAAAGTTGTTGCCAACAAGAAACGTCACCAACAACTCTATTGTTGGGGAAGATGTCTTGGTTTATCTTCGAAAGGAACGACTTCCGGCTGGCAACTATCATAAGCTATTCCCGAAGAAACATGGCCATTTCAAGATCCTGAAGAAAATCAATGACAATGCATATGTGGTAGATATTCCTGATTATTGGAAGATTTCGAAAACATTTAATGTTGCCGATTTGTTCAAATTTCACTCTGCAGATGACCCATTGTATCTAGACACTGTTAACTCGAGGTCGAGTTCTTCATCTGGTGGGGGAGAATGATGGCATGCATAACACATTTACATCTTCATTATGATGGCCACAATTCACATGCATGTGTTTTGTATTTACTGTTTATTTCTTTTTCCCATCCACTTTTATTTTCTATGTGATGTTTACCCTTCCCAACTTTCTAGCAGTTATTTCTCTTGCTTTCTTCCAGTAAGTCTATCTATAAAACCTCCTCTGTAAACTTCTGATGGGAGATTGAATATTTTATAAAAAATTATCTTGAGTTTTGTTATCTCATCTTCAATTGCTCTTTTTCTCTTGTTTCATCCTACATCAACTAATCTTAACTCATGTGCTAGTCACGACAGTTGGTGCGGTTAGTGATGCTACAATTTGGAAGTCCGCCCCTTCTATGTGTATTCATCACCTTATTCATTAATATAATTTGTCGTTGTCTTGGCTTTCAAAAAAATAAGCATAAAAAAGAACAATATAAGAATTTAGCAAATCTCTATTACTCTTTCTTTATATAGAGATTAAAAACAATGCTCCAAATAATAGAAGATAAATAACCTCAAAGGGACCATGACATAATCTAACTAAAATAGCTCCTATAGCGGACTAAGGATTCTCTGAAGACTCTTCCCGCATTGCCAATGCCATGTCTTTTAATATGAAGATATGCATACTTTTCAGAAGTTTTAATTAGTAAATCATCACCCTCAAAATCTGCATTAGTGACATATAATGCATGCACTCCTACTTTCTTCACTGAAATGGCATCATCAACATCAATCAAATCAATTTTCAAATTTTTTGCGCCTTCTATTTCTCTCTTGTCAACCATTCCTAGCGATGCAAGGCGATCCAATGTAAGATAGCATGTTGAAGAAGTTGCTCCATTGGGTTTTCGCATGCAACTTCCATTATTATTGTGACACTGGCACTGAAGTAAATCAGTAAAATCACTGTTAAAATAGTGTCGATACTTGGAAGTTGGTTCCCACACTAGCCAAAGGATCAACACTAGAATTTCCAGTTTACTATCATGCCTCTTGTATAATGGCAATTGAAAAGATATGGAAGATCCCACCTCCTGAAAGCTAAACCAACTTGGAATCTCATTCTCAGAAAAGGCTACTTTGAGTTTCAAGTTCTCAAGAAGTTCAGTTTGCCGCTGTAGCAATATAATAAATTAAACCATGTGTGACTTTAATGAAGGGTAATTGGGTTATTGACTTGAATGGAAAAAACTAAGTGGAGTGGATAAAGATGGAAAAATTTTAAAACTTTGATATTTTTAGGCAAAACTCCTTTTGGGCTTGCGTTTGTCGTCAGAAACGCAAGTCCAAAAGGAGTTTCTTCAATTTCTTAAAATCATTTTATTTAGTGTAATTTGTAAGTGTAAAATACGAGAAACGCAAGTTGTACTTGCGTTTGTCATATAAACGCAGTTCTCTTATTTCACGCTAAAAAATGATTTTAAGAATGAAATTGAAGAAACTCCTTTGCGACTTGTGTTTACAACAAAAGCAAGTCCCAAAGGAGTTTTGTCTAAAAATGTCCAAGTTTTAAAAATTGTTCATTTTTGTCCACTCCATTTGATATTTGCCCATTCAAGTAAATAACCTGATTAAAAATAGAAGGGAAGGAGAGAGAGAGAGAGAGGGGGTACCTTAAAGAAGCTTTCTGTAAAAGGATTTTTGACATGATTACAGTTCATTAAACTGATCTCTTCTATAGAATCAAGATTGTCCAAACCATCAACCTCTACCAGCTTTTTGCAACCAAAAAGATCCAGCTCCTTTAACCATTTCAAATTTGACAAGTTTGGTAGTTTTGCTAATGACCCACAGAGACGTGCACGAAGAATCTTAAGACTAGTAGGAAGTGGTGGCAGCATTTCAATGTTATTGCAGAAATCCAATTGGATACATTCTAGTCTAGAGAACTGGCAAAGGTTGAATGGCAAACAATGAAAGTCGCTCCCGCTTAGTTCAAGGAATTTTAGTGAGGATAAACTCTCCAAACCAATAGCAATATGTGACTCTACTCGATTGCGACCTCCAATTTCTAATATGCTCAAGGAGCATAAACTTGTCAAAGAAGTAGGGAGATATAAAGTACTAGAACTCGTGATATCTGAGAAGTCACTTGCATATAACGTGTTTAGAGATGTTAATCCTCCCAGTTCTTCAGGCAACCTTAATTTTGGGCAAGAATCTACACTTAATGTGTTCAATGATTTCAACCCGAACAAACTCTTTGGAAGCTTCTTCAATTTGCCACATAAATCAAAAAGTACCACATTTAGTTTCCCCAAGTCTCCAATTGAAGAATGCACATCTACCAATCTCGAGCATCCATAAAATGATAACCACTCCAGAAGTTGTGCACCAATGAAGTTAGGAGTTCTTGTAAGATGTTTGGAACCACTAAAACTCAGACACTTCATAGATGGAAAGTACTGTTTGAATTTTTTTCAAGAAAAAATAAAACAAATAAATTCTAATTAGGAATTTTTCTCCCATAATGCAAGTACTAAGAAAATTCCAAGAAAAAAATGTAATTCTAATAAAATATTTACCTTCAAAGGAGCTCGAAATTCTTCAATGCTGCTATTCTCTATGCTAAGAATAACAAGATTTTCAGAACGAAAATCAGATGGTATATATTTTGAACGATAATAGTTCAATTGCAACCATCTCAACTTCCTGGATAAATATTTAAAACTTCCATGCAACTGTAAATTATTTATTCGGAGCATTCTTAGATTCATCATATTTTTAAATACTTTCGTGTCAACACTCATATTTTGAATTGAGTACTCATCTAGCACTATTCCTTCAACTTTTGCCGTACCCTACACATTTAAGTAACATGGTTATAGATACATAAAAGTATTGTTACACACAATACGGAAAAATTTTATGGATTCATCACCAACATAAATAATGTATTTAATTAGAAGGTACTTGACGAACTTGTATCCACTATCCGTTATATCATTAAATTAGAAAATAATAAGTACATGATACAACTTTATCAAGTATATATATGCAACACCATAAAAATTTCCATGTAATGATAATTTATTATTTGGTCACTGCTTCACTGAAAATGAAATAAATCTTTATCCATCCCCTCAATTAAAAAATAAAATAAAATAAAATAAACATCAAAATAAATCCGTAGAAGGAATTCACCATCACTGAATGTGGTATTTAATTATTGAGATAATACCCAATTTGGTCCATCGATTATTGGAGTTTCACCACTTTGGTTCTCAACTATTAAAGTTGCTCAATTTAGTCCCTATCTAAGCGATTTTTATCTAAAATGATCCCTCGACAATTAGGATTTCACCACTTCAGTTCTTGAGTACTAAAGTCGCTCAATTTAGTCTCTAACTATGCAATTCTTACCTAAAATGGCCCCTCAACTATTATGATTTCACCACTTTGGTTTTCAACTACGAAAGTTGCTCAATGTAGTCCCCAAGTATGCAAATATAATGCTAACCTAAAATGTAAGTTTAGTCTGGATTTGGGGTTCTTTTTGGAGAGTCGAGGGTCAAAGTGCTGAACTCATAATAGTCGAGGGATCATTTTAGGTAAAAATTGCGTAGTTAGAGACTAAATTGAGCAATTTTGATAGTCGAAGACCAAAGTTGTAAAATCCTAATAGTCGATGGGCCAAATTAGGTAAAAATTGCATAATTAGGGACTAAATTGAGCAACTTTAGTAGTCAAGGATCAAAATGATAAAATCCTAATAGTCGAGGGACCAAATTGGGCATTAACTTTTAATTATTTATTATGATAGAGTTCAACTTGCAGATTAAGTGAAACATAGACGTGATTTAAAATGTATATATTGTGACTTCTTGAGTAATATATATATATATATGTCTCATTCAAGTGAGAGTACCTCTTAACGTAAGAACATGCAGACTTTTTCAGTAATGCATTGTAAGTTCTTCATGAATGCACAATAACTACTCCAACTCCATGACTACCACATGAACTGCATTCATGTAGTAGTTACGGAGCTGGAGTAGCTATTGTGCATTAATGTAGAACTTATTGTGCATTAATGTAGAACTTATCGTGCATTACTGAAGAAGTCTACATGTTCTCACGCTAAGAGATGTTCTCACCTGAAAATAAATTCATATGGTGGTTTTGGCGAGGCCAGGTCTACCATAAATCAGGTATGGAAGTAGAGAACGGGATAGGAAAATAGTAGTTTTATGGCTCGGGATGCTAGACTCAAAGAGTATGTACAATGCTTGAGATAATGACCCAAACAATAAATGAATAATGCAAGGCGTTAGCCCAAATAATAAGCTAGAAAAGACTACGGAATAATAGTGTAGCTAGTGGGAGTCAAACAAACCATGGTGTTCGCGTTGAAAGTTAAAACCACAAGCCACTAAGCCATATGAATGTTGTAATGGTCTAAGGGGTCATGTCTAAATTAAAGGTAAACATCAAACCCCCTTATATAGTACGTGTTGAAAGCCTTCCAAATGCTTGACAAATGTATGGCTCTGGTTTGCCTTCATTCTTAGCCACATATGTGTACCTCGACTATCTGGATGTCAGCGATCTTCACATATGTAAGTAGAGCATCCTGCCTTCTGGTATAAGAGATCTAAGTAACTCGGGTGGTTGCTGCTTGTGTTATTATCCTATAGGGTGCAAGTTCGAATCTTATTGGTTTCTCTTTACGCAATCAAATCCGAGATATGTCAAAATGCCTAAGCCACAAAGCGAACATTCCCTAGACCCACGGGAACACCTAAGCTGAAAAGGTGAGGGTCCATCCAGTGTGCGAGGGTCGGTTCCCCACCTGGAGAACACAAGAGGTCCAACTAGCACCATAGCCATCGGAGAAACACTACCATCGGCGGGACCAACAATGGACTCCCTAGGGGTTGGACCTAGCGTCTAGCCGTTAGCTATAGAATAGCTAACGTCATTACCAAATGGGCTACCCAACAACAGTGGGAGGCATAGCCTAGCACGATAAAGTAGTTTGCCACCGATCTAAACACTTAAGGAAATCTTCTTCCTTCCCGACTCAACACTCTACAAGCTAGGAGGTTAGCACAATGGGCGGCCTTAGGCCGCGACTTGGGGTAAGATGAGGGGATCTCTAAGGGAAAAGTCAGAACCTCCATTGAAGAAGCTGTAGATGACAACACTGATCGTATCATGACTGTTAGGGGCCCACAAATTTTCAATGCACACAACGAAACCCGAGTAACTTTTCCCGAGGGGTGGGCCGGCAAGACAAACTCTAAAATTGAGGAACTAGTTTGGTGGAAGGAACATTCGATAGATTAGGGGGGGCATAGGTATATCATAACCTACCAATTAAGTCACCACGATGTTAATGGGATCTAATAAAGTTGTCATGTGACAAGCTTTCTTTTCAACCCCAAAATGATTAGCTCGGCAAGACAAACTCTAAAATTGAGGAACTAGTTTGGTGGAAGGAACATTCGATAGATTAGGGGGGGCATAGGTATATCATAACCTACCAAATCATCACGATGTTAATGGGATCCACTAAAGTTTTCATGTGACAAGCTTTCTTTTCAACCCCAAAATGATTAGCTCAGTGATGGTTCACGAGCCTGACAAGGGGGATGGGGGGAGGGTGTCTATCAACTTCTTCCACGGCTTGGCAGTGAGATTCGCTACTAATTTTATGAGGGGCTGAAAAACCAGAAAGCACTTCACCTACCTAGCTTTCATGAAGTAAAAAACTGGCGAGACTCTTACTAATTTCCTAGCTCGTTGGTGGACGCGATGGACAACAAGTCTGAAATCACCATGTTTATAGAAGCGTTAAGGGATGGAGATTTATACAAAAGTTTTAGACGCAAAACCCAGAACACGTAGGTCAGCTTAATGATCAAGGTTGATTGATATGTTGAGGCCAACAAAGAAAACCAGACCAAAGGACAAGAGGAGGAAGGGTCATCCAAGAGGCCTCGAATTGAGGAACCACCAAAGTTGAGTGAGGAAACAAGATCAACCAGCAGTGAGGTACCCTGAATCAAGAAGGAGGGTCGCCTTGAAGCCAAACCCCTCATTCCAAGTGGGCCTCTGAGATTACACCCACCGATGCCTACATCATTGATACCTTTGACGTCATTACCATGAAGCCAAATTGTGTTATACTGTTGAATATAGTGTTACAAAACTCTGAATGTAGAGTTCTAAAATTGTTAATATAGAGTTATAAAATTGTGAGCATAGAGTTCTAAAATTATGAACATAGTCCCGAGTCCACCTTGCAAGGTGGACCCGGGTTAATAGCATAATTTGCCCCAAATGGGCTATTGGATTGTGTTGGTAGCCCAAGGAGGTAATAGAAATTAAACACTTTTTATGTTACTAGTTTTATCTTCAATGATGGGTTTGCAAGGTAGAGAAAATAACCTAAGAGGAAAATAAAACTATAGTTTGGCTTAGATGCTGGGTAGGTAGCCTGAGAAGGTAATTAAAGCATTTTTTTTAATTTTCCTTATCAAGCACGAAAGAAATAACAACAAAAAGAAGGGAATGTCGCTCAACAGCCTACACGTAGGGAAATCGTCCAATAATCTTTTTCTAGGCTTGCATGTAGAGAAGTAGTTCCAAGGAGCCTATAAGCATGGAAAGTGGTTCATCGGCCTGCATGTAGGGAAAGTGGCCAAAAATCATCTTCATTGGGTCCGCAAGTAGGGAAGGTAGCCTAGTGAGGCATCGTGCCTCAAAAGAAAAATGATAGGAGACAACGCGCCTCAAGAAAACAAATGAGAAGAAAAATGAGAGGAAAAATAAAGTCATACGGGTCCTCTTGTAGGGAAGGAGACCCAAGGAACCTACAAGCAAAGAAGGCGGCTCATCGTCTTGCATGTAGGGAAGGCGGCCGAAAATCATCATTGGTGGGCTTGTAATTATAGAAGGCAACCCAAGGAGGCACCATGCCTTAAGAAAAAAAAAAAACAAAGAAGGTAGTCGCTTCGGACCGGTCCACATGTAAAGAGGGAGGCTCAATAAGCCTGTACAAAGGGAAGGCGGCATAAAAAAATCCCTTTCTTTTTCTAGCAAGTAACGCGTAAGAGCTATGTCGTTCTAACAAAACACATGAGGGGAAGACGACAGGGTCCAAACTATCGAAAAGAGTGAAAAACCTTTCCGCGCAGGAATCTAGGGGTCAAGATGTGAAGAAGTTTGAGATTGTCTATATTTTCTTAGCTCATCAAAGGCAATCAAATAAAGTGAGATACTATTGATGGGACCATTGACCCCAAGACCCATTTTATTGGGGAGTAATTCTACATGTACTTCCAATTTGTACTCCCATTTTATACTCCCTATGATTTGGCATTCTTTGATTGCCCAATTTAGTATGTAGGGGGGCCTGATATTTGTCCATTCATTTTTTTCTTCCTCCAATCAAATTTAACACAAGTGGGAGTAAATATTGAGAGAGATTTTAGGAGTACATCAAGTATTTTTCTTTATTGGGAAGGTCTTGGTCCAAGAAGCGTGAAGGATGGGTCTTGATGGGATTAAAAGATGGGAGAAGGAAAGTGAGCAAAATATAAAAAGGTGCAATGAGTTGGGTTCAAACCCACAACCAGCCAAGCTATTGTGTATAAAGAGGTAGCAAACTATATATAGATATTCACATGAAGGACGATGTAGCAAGTAGTGGGGGATGAAGATGTTACACATGTATGGCTAAGACAAAATGTCAATGAAGAACACACACTTGTCAAGTCATGAAAATGTATTCAACACTATATAAGGTGCCTCATGTTTCTCCTTTAGACATCATTCTTTGCTTCACTATAATCTTCCTAGCTTAATTGGTACGTGGTCAATTTCCCTAACTTTCTACACAAAAATTTGGGTTCAATCCCCAATAACTGCAGTAGTAATTAGTACCCAGACCCAATAAATCATCATATATATATATATATATATATATATATATATATATATATATATATGTTCATATGCAATGCAATTAGTTTGTGCATAATATAAGATTCTTCTTGTCTTTTAATTTTTGTAATAACAATTTTTTTAAAAATAAATAAAAAATTTTGGGAAAAGCCAATATAATCTAACACAGAATTGAAATAGAAAGTAAAAGAGGAGAAATTACCGTGTGGTTTAGAAGAACTTCACGAATGTCATTAGGACAGCATAATCTACTTTGCTCACCTGGATTGTTTGGTGATTCTGAATGAACAATTTGCCTTCCCATTTCACGAATTAAGCTGTGCATCCTTAGATTATCAAATTTATCTATGGATATCAATGACTTGTGAATCAAATCTTGAATTTCCAAGTCTGGGAAGTACCCAGGGACCTCAAGTAAGCTAATAGCAATGTTTTTGTGAATTTCTCCAGGGAAACAACAAGCCATATCAAGGAAAACATCCTTAGTAAATTGGCTAGGAAGTCCATCAAAGCTGATTTTAAGCTTTTCATGAACCTTATTAGAAGGAATTTTCTTCAACCTCTCAAGGGCACTTCTCCAATCTTCTTTTTGTTTGTCAGACAAATGAGCCCCCAACACTTGAAGAGCTAAGGGAAGCCCTTCACAGTATCTTACTATATCCTTTGAAAGCTTTGTGTAATCTTTTGGGGGTTCTGATAATTTAAAAGTGTGTAGACTAAAGAGTTGCAAAGAATCCTCTTCATTCAATTCTTTAACCATATAGCACTCCTCTCCTTTCAAATCTTTTAGTATGTGCTTGTCTCTGGTTGTCAAAATAACTTTACTCCCTGCACCAAACCAATTTCTTTCTCCAACTAAAGCATCTAGTTCATCCAGATCTTCCAAATCATCAAGTACAATGAGGGATTTTCTTGCATGAAGCATCTTTTTGATCAACATGATTCCTTGATCAACATTGCTAACTTTGATCTCCTTTGATAGCAGCTGCCTAAGAAGTTCTTGTTGTAATGCAATTATCTTGTTATTATGTTGACCCAAAACACTTGATCTTATTTCAAGAAAACAACTACTGTCAAAGTATTCAAAAACCTTATTATAAACTGCTTTGACCAGTGTTGTTTTCCCAATACCTCCCATACCGTAGATTCCTATCAACTGAACATCATCTCCAATATCATTACACATTAATCGAACAATGTGTTTAATGCGGGAGACCAATCCTACTGGATACTTGGCAACAAACATCGGCACTCGCTCTACAATTGACAATACCTCTCTGATAATTGCATCAATAAATTTTGTTTCATACCTATAAATATTTGATGTAAAATGAAACATCATTATTGAGTTTTGGAAATATATTTGCAAACAAAAGAAAACATCAAAATTATATTCTGAATTGCTAAATAGTCCAAAAATAGGTTGAGTGGTCAATAATGTGCTCTATGAGGTTGAACTCATTCAATATTAAACTTTTCATTCAAAATATGTTATATTATAATATTTATTTTATGATATTTAAATCGTAACCTTTATGAATAACAAATTAACAAGTCTTAGGATAAACTAGTGTGTATTTATCACGAGCTTCGGTTTAATGTTTTTTATTAGCCATCTTGAAATGTGGTTTAATTTGATGCATGAATAATGTTCTTGTGCATGTAATTTTGGAATTCTAATTTTTGGTAGGATTTGTTAAAATTTTGGAGATGCGTGATCATCTTTTAATTCTTGGCAAAAACTTGTGTGAGACCGTCTCACCATGAGATGTGTCGGGTCGGGTCGGGTCAAGATGCAAATGTAACACTTATATGTACAAATGTCATACTTATATGCTCAAATGTAATACTAATAAGGAATACAATTTTTGTTACTTATAAGGGTAAATGTAATACTTTTAAGGGAAAATACAATACTTTTACATTTCGATTTAAAAGTATTACATTTTTCCACAAAAGTATTATATTTGTCCTTATAAGTGAGGGGCACTTGTCAATATTACTTATTATGAAAAATGTATTACTTTTTCTCTAATAAGTAACAAAAATTGTATTCTGAGTATATAAGTATGACATTTGCACATATAAGTATGAAATTTGCACATATAAGTGTGACATTTGCATGGTGCCTTGACCCGACCCGACCCGTCTCACGAATAAGGATCCGTGAGACGGTCTCACACAAGTGTGACTCTTAATTCTTAAGTTATGTGTAAAACGGCGATTTTAGTCTATTGGAACTTTCTGTCACCAATGTCACTTTATGAGATGACTGATTTGATAATTCAGATGCTAAAATCAACGGTATGCGTACAACTTAAGGGTTAAATATAGTCACACATATAACTCATGGATTAAAGTATGTACCATAGTATAATTGGAGGATAAAAATATATTCTTGTCTAAATTTATGATTATTTTATAAAATTCAATAGACTATTTAATCTCTTAAGTTCAGTTGTGATGATTGGTTTCATTCGTTCTAGATTTTTAATATGAATGTTTGGAGTATATTGTTAAAGGAAAATTCTGTTGTGAAGCCTTCTCATAAACTTTTATTCAGATATTTATGAGATAGGTTGGGTCTAGACAGAAATATAATCCTTATAGTTGTAATACAAATTAAGAATATATTGATTGTTACTTATGAGGAAGAAATTGTAAAAATATGTGAAAAAATGTGATACTTTTTAGAAAAAATGTATTAATTTTAAAATCAAAATTTAATATTTAGGAGTTGAATGGTTACTTTTGAGAAAATGTGTAATATTAAATCGGGATAAATTGATTGATTGTTACTTATGATGAAAAGTGCAATATTTACGCACTAATAATGGATAAATATATTGTTTGTTGCATGCTTATGAGGGGTAGTAGTGTAATACTTATGAGAAACTATACAATATTTATGAAGAACTCAACCCGTCTTACAGAATAGACTCATTCTTGAGATGGTCTTTTTGTCATTGTTAAATTATAAAATGATCTACAATAGGTTGAGAAAGTATAGATGAATAGATACTACAATGTAATAGAGTCAGTAGCATTCAAAAAAAATTATAAAATGATCTAATATATATTATAAAATATTGAGTCTAGTTTATATAATTGTGATTTTAATTTGTGTCATCATTTAGTCAATTAATTCACAAGTTTTATTGTTGTTAAAGAGATATGATGAATTTTATATTATTATTTTTTTCTTTGTGTCTTCAAGTATCAACTTAAACAATCTATCCAAATATTCTATTCAATTTTGTTCAATTTTAGGTTTTTTTTTATGTGACTAATAAAAGTATTTTAATTTCTAAAAATGGAGTGAAATAAACCAAGGAAGGACAAAGTGAGATCTCAACACTGCATTATGCTTACTTCTTCTCAATAGGTCAAGCATGAATAACCATGGAGTAGTTATTTGGTTATGTCGTTGTCATATCTTTTTAAAATCAATTGGCGATAAGTAAGTGAAATAATAGAGTGAAATAAATCAAGGAAGGACAAATTAAAGTTATGGACATTAGTCATTTAACCACATCTTTTCATGGTAAAACAACGTCATGTCTCAAATCAAGTAAGGACTTAACTCGACTGACGCCCAACACAAAGAGAAATGAATTATATTTTTTGAATAAGGTATTTTTTTGTTGAAAAAATTTAGTAAAATTGAAATTTTAAGTGGTCGCTTTGAGATAATAATTGGAGTATAGTTCACTTTCAATTTGGGTTAGATAAAAGTGAATTTAGATTCTCGTAGTTGATAAGATGAATTTTATATATTATTAATATGTTCAAAATTAATAATATGTAAATAAGAAATTGATTCTTAAATTATACTCATAAAGTTTTGAAAAATTTTAAAATCTTTTGTTTCCCATTAAAAAAAAAGTTCACATTGGTACAAATACATTATAATATTTTAAGAACTTTGAAATGTGATGCTAATAAAATTTGAACTAATACTATTGAGACACCCATCAAAGCAATCATTATACCATTTCATGGTCCACTTTGTAAGGTGGATTACTGACATAAAATTTATTTTTAATATATTGAATATTTATCTTTTAAGATTCATTATTTGTGTATTAAATATTCTTTATTTAGTATATGTATATTATCAAATAATTAACATTTAGTACATATAAAATGAACTTTTATATGAACTGAATATTGATTCATGGTCTACAATATAATTTTCCCACCAAAAACATTTTATTCTAATCTGGATTGGGTCAAGAGTTCACGAGACGCACCATTGAAGAAATTAAAACTTCATTTGATAATTTTTTATTGGTTAATACTTTGTACCATCGTTATTGTGCGGAACGTGATTCACACAGCTGCGCTGACCATAGTACAAAAACATATAAAATATATTATTACAACTAATAAAATATATTATTAATTCTAACAGATAAAATATATTATTTTAACTCATAAAATTTATTATTTTACCCCAGAAATTTCATTATTCTAACACATATAAAGTACATTATTCTAACACATAAAATACATATTATTCTAATTTATAAAATACATTATCTTACCTCAAAATATTTATTATTCTAACATGCATGTGGAGAAAAGAATTTTTTTAACATCAAAACGTCGTCGTTTAGACCGCGGTCTACACAATAATTTGCCTACTTTATAGGCAAATTATATCATGTACCAAAGTTTATCTTGTATTGTGGACCCTAATCTAAAAATGACCTTAAGATTTTGTACATGCAGTTATACATTTCTATATCTGAGTTAACCGTTTCTATACTTGTAAACAAATTGAAGTTACATCACATGGAAATAACAGAGCCATCACATGATAACTACAGACACATAAACTGTTAACTGTACATAGAAAATATGTTAAATGCAAACACATAACATGTTAACCAACATCTGATGTGTATGCAATGAACATATTCTCTACCTACATTTAACAATATATATGTATGTAGTTATCATGTTATATGTTAGTAATAATTATGTTATCTGCCTTCAATTTATTTTCAGGTACAGAAATTATTAACTGTAGGTACAAAACATATTAATTTATACATAATTTTTATATCAGAATTCACAATACAATATTAACCATGGTCATGGTATACCATTGTAATTTATACTAACTTGTTGTAATTGTTTAAAAAATAAGAAAGTTAAAGGATAGTGTTGCTTAAGGAATTCAACCATTAGATGTAAAAACAATTAATTAGCAGTCAACGCTTGGTGTGTAAAAAAAAATTATAGATTACTTGCTCACAAAAGAAAAAATTTACTTTCCCAGAACTCTATACTTCTATTGATATGATAGAAAAAAATTACTTTCCCAGAACTCTATACTTCCATTGATATGATAGTTGAGGGTACATCGTACATAATTTCATTGGACAAAGGTGAGATGAGCATAAATAAAATAGAAGAATTCTGATCGACCCAATTTTTAACTTAAAGAATGGCTACGATTCATCTAGAGCCTAAATAGAGCATGCTATCAACCTATAAAGTAATGGACTGTGTGTAGAATATTTATTGGGGCTTGAAGATGAGAACATAAATTTTTAGAGAGAGTTTTATTAATAATTAATTCAATTTATAAAGTACGGGAAGAGAAGTATTAAGAATACAAAGAGAGGTTAGAAATGATAAAAAGTAGATTTACAATGACACATAGAGAGAAGAATAAGGTAACTAAAATTCAGAGTTGGACTAGTAAATTTAAAAATTATTGAGAAATAGGTTTAAAAAGAATCTAATTTTACTAAATTATTTTTTAAAGTCCTTTAGAATTAATAATGATCTTGTTTTAATTTTCTCTTGTTTAAAGTCTAATCTAATGCTATGCACCAACAAAATGAAAGCATAGTAACAAACACCATAACAAAAGCAACTAATAAATAAGCAAGAAATACTTTACCCGTTAGCGACTTGCTGCAAATCCCATCCTGATAATTCTCCAACTCTTGTAAAAGCCTCTCTCCAAATCTTTACCTTTTCTTCCCTGTAACGTTCTTCATGTCTTGCTAAAGCTTCCCCGAACTCACCGATTTGCTTGCGCATTTCAGAAGGGTCAACATCATAAAAAATAGGAAGAACAATTTGTTCTCTTATATCTTTGCACTCAAGTATTTCAACCAATTCATCGAGGCACCACCTTGATGAAGCATATCCTTTTGAGAATACAATAATTGAAATTCTTGAACTCCGGATTGCTCTCCGAAATTCGGATGAAAGGGTTTCGCCTTTTCTTACTTCTTCCTCGTCTCTAAATGTGTTGACTCCAGCTTTATCTAATGAATGATAAAGATGATCCGTGAAAGTTCTTCGTGTATCTCCCCTAAAGCTTAAGAATACATCATAAGCCCACCGTGAATGAGAATGGTTAAGGAATGATGGTTGTGAATTGGAAGACTCAGCTTTGACTTCCGTGGTGGCCATAAACAAGAGGATTGGGTTAAACGTTGTAGCTAAGCTTTTTCTCTGAAATTGATATTTGAGATGGAGAAGTGAAAAAGAAGGGAGAGCTAGGTACATATATATGAAGATTTTACTAGGATCACGTATGTCCATTGACCACAAAGTCTTTGACAATATATCAAATACTAGGGTGAGTAATTTGATTCAATATCAAACAACTGAAAGTAATAAATTCTTGTATACTAAATGATTCCATAAAAAATCTAATGATTTGATAAAAAAAAAATAACCGAACTAATACCATTTTTTTTTTGGTAAATTCACGGGGTCTTTTTCCGTACGTTTAACAATCCGGGTCCTTCCACGTTCGCTCCGAGAGACACTCCCCACAAGGAGAGCTCATTTGCCACTTAAACTATCCCATTGGGTTTCTTCAGGTTCCGCTGCCACCGAACTAATACCATTTAGTTTATGATGATGATGATTATTATTATTATTATAAAAAGCCAAGGTCACACACATCCAATCGAAATGGTCGAACGCGTGTCCATATGTGGTACGTTGGGCGGCTAAAGATTAGCAATGTTTAATTTTAATTTGCTAGTATTTTGATAAGAAGATTCTATTCAATTATTGAAGGACCGGACCGTTGAAGGCAAATTAAATCATGGATTTGAGCACACATTTCATTTTAGACTTTGGACATATATATATGAAGATTTTACTAGGATGACCTATGCCCTTTACCACAAAGTCTTTGACAATATATCAAATAATTAGAGTGAGTAATTTGATTCGATAATATATCAAACAACTGAAAGTAATAAATTCTTGTATACTAAATGATTCGATAAAAAATCTAATGATTTGATAAAAAAAAAACTAACTGAACTAATACCATTTAGTTTATAATGAAGATTATTATTATTAGGGTCACACTTGTGTGAGACCGTCTCACGGATCCTTATTCGTGAGACGGGTCGGGTCGTGTCAAACCAACATGCAAATGTCATACTTATATGTGCAAATCTCACACTTATATGCTCAAATATAACACTAATCAAAAATACAATTTTTGTTACTTATAAGAGAAAAAGTAATACATTTTTCATAATAAGTAATGTTGACAAGTGTCTCTCACTTATAAAAGCAAATATAATACTTTTGAATAAAAATGTAATACTTTTAAATCGAAATGTAAAAGTATTGTATTTTCCCTTAAAAGTATTACATTTACTCTAATAAGTAACAAAAATTTTATTCATGATTAGTATTACATTTGAGCATATAAGTATGACATTTGTGCATATAAGTGTTACATTTACATTTTGACCCGACTCGTCTCATGGTGAGACGGTCTCACACAAGTTTTTGACTTATTATTATTATTATAAAAAGACCTTGACTTCCAAGCTCACACACATCCAATCGAAATGGTCGCGATGGAACACGTGTCCACATGTGGTACGTTGGGCGGCTAAAGATTAGCAATGTTTAATTTTAATCCTTCTATATTATTATATAATAAAGCCATATATATAATAAAGCCATAACTCTTTGGCCAATCACATTTTTTGGTTTCCCGCCCAAACATTTTAGATTTTTTTAATTCTAAAATTACTCTCTTCAATGGACAGCGAAAAATTCCCGGTCAAAAAAAAAAAAAGGGTGTCGTATTAATGGGTATATATTCAGAATGGAGAAATCCAACTGTACTCAACTTTAGATGTTTAATGTAATATATACTACGTATAATAACAATTTAATATATTATAGTGGTACACAAAGCACAATGCGTTGAGCTTTATGCACGTTGCATTAATGGCTTGTTTGGTTGGATGTATTTTGGAGAGAATTGCAATGCAATTTAATAAATTTTCAAACTACAGTGTTTGGTTGGATGGAATTACAATTTCTTCCAAATGAGGAATTGCAATTCATGGGGTGGAGAGAAGGGGCAATTTGTTGATGTAAAGACAATTTCCCCCTCCTATCATTCTCTTTGTCTTTTTTTTTTCTTTTAAATTTGAAAGAATTATTATTATTATTATTATTATTATTATTTTGAAAGAATTATTATTATTATTATTATTTGAATTTTTAATTATTATTATTATACTTATTATTATTAGTATTATTATTTGAATGAATTATTATTATTACTATGCTTTGATAATCTCCTTAACCCTTTGCAGTAATTTTCCTTAGACATTTTCATCCAATGAAAAGGTCCGACGAAAGCCATGACTTTGTAATGTGGCTCACATGGCTTTCGCTGGATCTCTTCATTGGATGAAAATGTGTAAGGAAAACCACTGCAAAGGGTCAAGTAGATGACCAAAGCATGAAAATGGACTATAATGAAGTGGACTAAAATTGGCAATGCCCCAATAACAATAGGACCAAAAATGAAAATGGACTATAATATACATTAGCACATAAACAATGTATATATATATATATATATATATATATATATATATATATATATATATATATATATATTTTTTTTTTGAGTACAAATAATGTATATTTAATATATTAAAAATTTACTTTTTATTATGATTCACATAACACTATGGGACCATGATCCATACAATAATTTGCCACTATCCATATGGTAGACCCCGTCTACGATAACAAAACAATTGGTGATTGAAAAACAATAATCAATGTGTTGAAACCTTCAATAGAAGACCCACAAACAATTGGCAATTTTTATTTTGGATCATTTCCATGTAGCATTGAAAATAAATAAGTAAAAAGGTGTCCTTTAATTTTAATTCTAAAAAAAAATTACCATTATATGAGCTCTGTTTATAATTTTGATTCTAGTTTCATTATAGTAATACTTTAAGTATCATTTTAACTACATTTTATACATATATGTTATCCAGTTTCATTTTATACACACAATGGTTTCATGTATAATAATACTCACACTTGTGTGAGACCGTCTCACGAATTCTTATTCGTGAGACGGGTCGGTTCGGGTCAAAGTACCATACAAATGTCATACTTATATGTGCAAATGTCATACTTATATGCTCAAATATAACACTAATCAAGAATACAACTTTTGTTACTTATAAGAGAAAATGTAATATATTTTTCATAATACGTAATGTTGACAAGTGCCCCTTACTTATAAGGACAAATATAATACTTTTTAGGAAAAATGTAATACTTTTAAATCGAAATGTAAAAGTATTGTATTTTCCCTTAAAAGTATTACATTTACCCTTATAAGTAACAAAAATTTTATTCATGATTCGTATTACATTTGAGCATATAAGNTTACATTTACCCTTATAAGTAACAAAAATTTTATTCATGATTCGTATTACATTTGAGCATATAAGTATGACATTTGCATCTTGATCCAACCCGACCCGACCCGTCTCATGGTGAGACGATCTCACACAAGTTTTTGCCATAATACTAAAGTATCATTTAATTATACAATATGTTTATTTGACAATATACATATATGTATGAACTCTTCTATTCTGTTTCATTTTATACATATAATTGGTTCATTATAGCAACACTAAAGTTTCATTTTAATTATATTACCGGTTCATTTGATAATATACATATTTGTATAAGTTCTACTATTTAGTTTTATTTTATACACATACTATGTTCATTATAGCAACAGTAAAGTATAATTTTAATTTTACTACAAGTTCACCATACGCCATTGAATTGGTACATGGACGACACTCATTTCTTTTAATTAAAAGAAGGAATAAGGGTGAAATAGGACACACAAAATTGCAATTGGACCACTAAACTCAAAAAAACTGCAATTAGGTCCTTATTATACTAACCAATATCATGCAAATCTTTCAATTTTCCAGTTTTCCAAGTTATCATCCGGTTAGGATGACAACTCGTTGCCACGTGGCATTTTTAATTACCTTGTCGCGTCTCTTTCTTCTTCGTTTCCGGCCTTCCTCTTTCTCGTCCTTGTACCACATTGTACTTCGAAGGCCGACGCCCAATGCCTTGGGCGGAGGAAGTATACCAAGTCTCCGTTTTAGTCGTTAGTAGCAATATGTAAGATTTTTTGAAACTCTGATCTTATGAAATATACTATAGAGATGCATCAGTTGGTCTTCCTTTCAGGTGGGAATTTTGCCCACGGACACCGAAAGTCAAGTAAAGCCGTAAAGGGAAACTCGGTCTTCCTCCTCTCATGCCTCCACTTTCGTTCATGTCAATTCCTGCAATGAAAGACACTGCGAAAAATAAAAAATACAAAGAAAGCTAAGGTTAACCTAGCCTTTTACAAAGTCTTCTCCCCAAACTCACAGTCAAGAAAAGCCTGTTGCAGCTGCAATCACGGCCAGCTTCATCATCACCATCGTTTTCCTCTTCTTCATCATCATCCCTCTGGTTTCATTCATGGCTCACCTTCTGCTCTGAACTCAAACCTTCATGCTAGATTTTCCAACACGAGGCCATCACCCTATTCAAGTATATATATATGATGAGTTAATGATGATGATGGTAACTATGAATCATCTGTTTCAAGCCCATGTTTCTCGATCTGTTCGTCCAACTGCAAAATTAAAGCTAGATCTTGCAGATTTGTCATCAAACATGCTCAAGCTTTTGTTCAGAGAATTTGCATGAACTGTGTTGTCACAATGTTTACTCTGCCTTAGCTTAATTTTGCCGGCCAGGCCAACATCTGTATGATCATGAAACATAAAAGAAAATTTGCTCAATTTCCTATTTCATATGTAATAACTCATAGTTGTAATTCATAAATTATAGAAGAAAAAATCATTATATTGTTAAATCAAATACTTACCACTACATGAGGAATCTATTTCTTTAATGTTTATCTGAAAAGTGGTCAACAGTATTTGTAACGAGATTGTTCTATCAATCTGACGAATAATAACTAAAGCCGGTAATAATGCAGTTTATAAATGTTCTGTAGCTCTTGCAGCAGTGGCTCCATCATGCAATGCGGAGTCTTTCCTCCACCGAAGGCGTTAAGTTGGTCCGGGGGAGTCTGCCGGAGCATTGGCCTTCGAAGAACATGATGTTCTTGTGGAGCGCAATGTGGGACAAGGATGAGACAGATGAAGGCAGGAAACGAAGAAGAAAGCGACAGACAAGGTAATTAAAATGCCACGTGGCAACGAGTTGTCATGGTAACCGGATGATAACTTGGAAAACTGGAAAATTGAAAGATTTGTATGATATTGGTTAGTATAATAAGGACCTAATTGCAGTTTTTTTGAGTTTAGTGGTCCAATTGCAATTTTGTGTACACTTCAATGGCCTATTTCACCCTTATTTCTTAAAAGAAATGACAGTTATATTGGACCATGGTCCACCATA
This sequence comes from Ipomoea triloba, assembly GCF_003576645.1. Classification (NCBI taxonomy): domain Eukaryota; kingdom Viridiplantae; phylum Streptophyta; class Magnoliopsida; order Solanales; family Convolvulaceae; genus Ipomoea; species Ipomoea triloba. The sequence goes on from NC_044930.1 coordinate 10,737,303, forward strand.
TAGCGATCTCAAATAACTAGAGGGGTGTAAATATATTTAGTTTTTATTTAATATATAGCGATCTGTAGTTCATATTTAGTAATTTTTATTTAATTTTTAATTAAAATATTAATAAATGTATTAATAAATTTATTATAAAATGAAACATTTTTATGAGAATAAATAATAAAAATTAAAAAACTAATTATAATTATTATATTATTATAGTGTAAATATATTAATTATTTTTAGTTGGAAATTAAAAATAGAGATTTAGATTAATTTAATGATATATAAGTTTATATTTATTAGTGTAAATATGTTAGCTTATACTAAAAATGTTAAAGTGATATACTAACATGTAACATCGTTTAGGCATTACAGAGTTAATTAGCTTTTTCAAATCTATTATAAGATATAAATTAATAAATGTGTAGTGTCATTATAAACATATTTTTTGTTGAGAATTAATACATGTCTTTGCTTCTCTTGTTTTATTTTAATTAATATTTGATTAGGTATAATACAAATGTTTCATACTTGTGTTGTTATATTTTAAATTCATTGATACATTCTTCTATTATGTTTTTGAGTTGAAGTTTGAAAATAGAGATTTAATTTTTTTTAATACAATTGACCCTATGACATTGTAGTATCTATTCATTTATACTTTTCTCAACTTGTTGAAACACAAAGAGTCAATTTCAATACCTCCTCCATTGAGACTTGAACTCATGACCTTTCATTTGAGGGAGGCCACTACATGCCATTTGGGCACAAGGTGCTTGGCAAATAAAGATTTAATTAGATTCATTAAATGATGTTTAAATTTAATATAATTTATATTTATTAGTGTTTAAAATGTGTTAATTTGTTAAAATTAAAAGTTTAGAATAACAATTTTAAAATGTCACAAATTTTAGTTTTGTCTGTCTAATAAACTCATTAGTAGGAGGTTTAAGGTTAAGGTAAAAACATTTGAACCCAACCAAAAAAAAAAGTGATACGTCCAACCCAATAAGCTCGAAAAGGCTAGCCTGAAAGCCGAACATGTTGGCCCGATTGACATCTCTACAAACAACGAGCCCAAATTTTTATTGATTTATGAGAAAATTCGTTGCTGATAGCCGAAATTATGCAAGGAAACAAATTAAATAAGCAGCTTTCACAAGAAGTCAAACTTGAAACTTTATTGTTACGAAGACAACTGCTCAACCAACTCAATTAGGGTTGCCACAAACTTCAATTGAAGAACGTGAACTTGTACAATTTTTTAAAATCACTACAAATAAAATGTGGAAATAGCGATTGGATATTTCCATCGCTAGAAAGGAGAAAATCCGTCGTTAAGGTTATTAGAGACGAAATCGGTCCGACGCTAAAGCTTTGCGACAAATTTTAATTTCGTTGTTAAATTTAGCGACGGGAATATCTGTCGCTAAACCAAAAAATATCAGTCGCTATTGTCCTCTCCATGATGATTTGATGACAAAATTTGCAAGAAAATATCGACCAACATTTCTGTGACACCCCGAAATTTATTCACCATTTTTTTGTTACAAAATGACTTTTAGCCAAAAATGTTTCTAACTATTCATTTTTCAGAAAATTTCAGCTCGGCGCAGTCCGAAAGATTTATTCGGTAAACATACTTCCCGAACTCCGTTTTACCTGAAATTTTTATTTTAGAACCCCAACCTATAGTACTTGATATCCTTAAAAAGTTTTGGTCATTTGGATATTTGAGTAAACACAGAAAATTACGTTTTTGCCCTTGGCAGTATGCTGTCCAGAATTTTTCTCTCTGGACTAGTTTTGGAAAAAAATTCGAAAAGCATACTTCTACTCCTTATATTTCTATGAAATTTTATATGTAGGTTCTAGACTTGCTTAACTACATATTTGAAGAAAATGGTATCAAAATACCTTACCAAATACTCCCAATAATATTTTTAATCCGTATCCAGTGTTCTGCCAATTTCTTTCTGCCAGCACATGTATTCTTCAATTTGATACCAATTATTTGACTGATATCATCTATGTTTTAATTTTATTTTGTCTCTTCTAGAACCTAGGCAGCCACCCTATTGTCCCTATATTATTTTTCTACCGTAACTATATCTGATTTAATCCCAAACTGGCAAGGAAGTCTTATTCTTCAAGATTTACCATAGCATTGTGACAAGTGTCATTCTTTCTAGCCACATGCTAATATTAAAATAATTTTTGGAGATGATCTAAATAGAAACTTGATCTCCAAGTTTCTTCATTCTTATCCCATATGTCTTTCTCTTCAAGATTTGTCTTCCTTTCCCTTTTGCCTATAAATAGAGGGGTTGTGTGGTGAGGAAAAATCAGGAGAAGTAAGGAGAGAAATCATCTATGTGTGGGAGAAGAATTGGGGAAGTGAAGTAGAAGAGTTGGTTATAGGTAAGATTTATGTCTATCCAAAATTTATTTTACCCCAAATCAAAATATTTAATATGTGCTTATGTGATATTATGTTTAAATGATTTTGTGAAAATGTGAGTACATGTCTTATGAAATTATTTGATGTGAATACATATTGTTTGTTCTTGTGATTGTTAGTGAAATCATTAGATTTATAGAGATTATGATAACTAATGAAATTATGATGTTGAAGAGATTTGGTGATGAAATTATTGGTATATGGATTATGAAAAGGAAAATATTGGTATGTGGATATTATGAATATGAAGGTTATAGACATAAGATATGACATTGAATAAGTAATTTTGGGTTATAGATGTAAGATATGATATTTTGAAGGATATGGTTATTTATATATTTTGTCCCGGAGGGTGGTGATACTTGGAGGTTTTGAACTATCCTTTATGACTATTATTATTATGATTATGATTATGATGATGAGAGTTGAGATCTCTCTATTTGGTTTTGGCCACCGGTTCGTGGATTCGTCCGGTTGGTTTGGATTTGGTTTTGGCCACCGGTTCGTGGATTCGTCCGGTTGGTTTGGTATTGGTTTGGAAGTTGAAACTTTCCATTTGGATCCATTCCTCCTTGATATTTTATATAATAACTATTTTTGGATATATGAAAAGTTTAATCAATTATTTGAAGAATTATCTTTGGTGGTTATTGTGAGAGTTTGGATACTCTCTATTTGGTGGTTATTTTGAGATATTGGAGTTATTCCTTTGGTATTTATTTTGAGAGTTGGAAATCTCTCTATTGGTGAATAAGTTTTGGTTTAAAGAAATTTTGAGTAGTGATGATATTATGATATATATTGAGGAAATTGTTATATGGAAAAGTTAAGATAAAGATATTATTATGATATGTATTGAGGAAATTGTTATATGGAAATATTGATATAAAGATTGTATATGGTGAATCTTGAGGAAATAGTTGTTGAACGATTTTGGATTATGAAATAGGCAATGACCTTATCTCCTGGAAATTTTATAGATATTTTTGGTATGTATTTTTATACATATTTGAATGTGTATCATTTCCTCAAGATATACTTCTAATGGATTAAAGATGATTTATATTGATGAGATTAAAAATGCCATGTTAAGGGGTTGAAATTTATTATGTGGAAATTTATGTGCTCCAAAGTGCTATGTGCAAAATGTTTTACGGGGTAGAGTATGTCTTACCAGCCGTCGTGCTGACTTTGTTTCTACCATAAGTGTTTTGCAGGAAATATTTGGCATGGCACTTGGCATGAGAGTGAATCATTGTATAAAGATTTTATTGTACCATTAGGAATTCCACCATTGTAATAGTAATTTTGGTAGTAGGTTTTGCCTGTGCGTTTGAGTATAAGAGAGATACTCGAACGTGGCATAACACCCCTTTTTCCTTTTAGTTGTTGTTTAAGCTTCCGCTGTTGTAAAAAAAAAAAATTAATTATACTCGTATTTTCGGTAGTGGAAAAAGTGGGGTGTTACAATTTCCGTCAGTAAATATAGCATCGCTAAATATCCGTCGCTAAATGTAGTGACGGAAAATTTTGTCGCTAATTTGTTTTTATTATATTAAAAAATTCAAACTCAATAACAATAACAAAAGTATAGCATTATGTAACGTTACATCATGAGAAACAGTACCAAATATATTAATAAGCATAATCTAATCAACTCCTAGGTTTTTAGCATTTGAATAAGCATAATTACATCGTTAGAAATAGTACCAAGTATAGCATGCCGTTGTGACGCAACTCATCCATCAAATTTGTAATCTAAGCTTGCATGTGAGCATGCATTTGAGTTCTTTCAACTTATAGTTGAGCATGCATCTAAGCTTGTAGTTGAGCCTACATCTTATCTTGAATTTTAGCGTGCATCTCAGCTCACATGGTCTCTAACTGTTGGGCCACCATCTCCTTCAATGCATCTTGATGAAGTTGTGAAGTAGTAGATGAACTACAGCTATTCTAAACGAGGATGTCTTAGTCCCTCAGCCATAAATACGTTTTTTCTTTACCCACCAACAACATCCACATACATGTGTGATATGTTTGACTAGTAGCAAATTGGATGAAAGTTTCAAGACCATCCGAATACTCCTCCGTGAGAAGACCATTTCTAATTTGAATATACATCCAATGACGATTTGAACTCATTGTATTTATCACCAATTTCAAAATATTTTTCAATGCTACATGTTATTCAAAAAGAAAAACCAAAACTACAATTCACTGAGAGAGAAATCATTTAAAGAAATTTTTATAGAGATTCAAAAAAACAATCATATTCTCATAAGCTTCTGGTACCTATAGGCAGTCTAGCTTAAAAAACACAAGTGCCGATACCCACAGGTGGTTTAGCCAGCAAATAAAAAAACATATGAAAATTTTATAAGTTCAAACCTTATCAACTCAAGAAGAACTTGAAGATTCTTGTAAGTTCAAATTTGTTAACTCGCAATATCAAGTTGTTAACACACTAGCACTTGGTCACCATAACCCTACTAACATCATGCAGAAAATGGACATACTTAATTTTTATGGAGGAATATGTTTAATTAAGCCTACTAACACCATGCTTTATCAATAACAAAAATAAATAAATAAATAAATAAATAAATAAATAAAATAATATATATATATATATATATATATATATATATATTTAGTAAAAAAAAATTCTAAGATCAATCACTACTGGAAATTAGCAATTTTCTGACTACTTTTTCGACCAGCTAAAATTTTGGTCGCAAAGAGTGCTTTCTTTTTCTTTTTTGACAAGCGACATAGTCGTTGGAAACGTGGTTGGAAATTTCCGACCACCTCTAATAGGTGGACGGAAAGTTTCGACTACATTTAGTTCGTGGTCGGAAATCTTTAGAGACTTTTTTGAAGTGCCTCCGCGTGTTTTAGCGGCCACTTCGGTGGTCGGAATATTCAACCACTTCTGAAGGTAGTCGGAAACATATGCGATTGTTTATTTTTTAGAAATTGACTTTTTCCACCACCTTTTTGGTGGTCAGAAATTCCTTTACATATATACGATGCAACAGACTTCCTGACCAGTTTCCTTTCCGTTCTTCTATTTTTTTTTATCCATTTCTACATATTTCTTCAATTCTCGAAGCGATTTTTTACTAAACCACTCACAATAGTGTAGAAATCAAGCTAATGTATGTGTATATATACTTAGAACTTTCATTTTTGTCATTTTTTTTTATATCTTGCTAGTTTGAATATTTACACTTTTGTATTTTTTATTTTTATTTTTGTAGGAGATATTTCACTATAGTGTTCAAATCAAGCTAAGGTATGTGTGTATATTTTTAGAATTTTGCATTTATGTCATCTTTTTTTTTTTTTAGATCTAGCTTTAATTATTTGTATATATTTTTGTGAATATACTTTTAAATTATTTATTGAATGATTGAACACTATGTAGTGTGCGTGTGTGTGTCTAAAATTTATTTATGTGTGTGTTTAGAATTATTTCTATATTTATGATTTTTTATTCCTTAGCTTGCATTTTATATGTTGTCTATTACTTTATTAGTATGTTGATATATAATTATTTAAAATTTAAAATATTTATATTACTTGTAATATACTAATATATTTATATATGTTGTGTTCGTATTATATATACTTTTTCAGTTGTTTTACATGGCTAATATATATACCTGAACATCGAAAATGGATCTATAACCGATTGTTACCAGGAAGAATGGGGTACACTTATGAGTTTTTAGCAGGTGTTGAGGATTTTTTTTTTTTTTTTTGGAAACAGTGTTGAGGAATTTATAAATTATGCAAACACACTTCATGTGTACGAGGTTTCAATGCAAATTAGGTGTCCATGTAGTAAGCGTAGAAACAGAGTACACTTGTCTACAAATGATGTTTGTGTTCATTTGTAGAATAAGGATTTTGATCGAATTATTGGGTTTGGACGTATCACGATAAACTTCCCCCCTTAATGCAACCACATATGAATGAGGGTCCTAGTGAAAATAATCGGTATGAATAAATGATTTTTTTTTATGTATATGGTCTATCATTTTTCCACTAAATGCCGAGAATGACCAAGATGCCGAGAATGAACAAATGTGAAGTTAGATAACCTTTATATTCTATTAAATTTGCTAGTTTTTGGTGATGTTACATTGTCATAAAAGTACTACTTATTTTAAAATTACAATTATAGGTAGATAATATGCATTAAATTAATGGACCAGGTAATTTTTTAAAAATTATTTTTGACACTGGTGGTGGGCATTTCCGACCACCTAGTGGTCGAAAATCATATTCCAAATAGCGTGGAGTTCAAGTTTTCGACCACCAAGTGGTTGGAATTTTTAATCACTTGGTGGTCGGAAACCTTAACTCTGTAACTATACGGAATATGATTTCCAACTACTAGGTGGTCTAAAATTCCCGAGCAGTCAACTTTTCCACACAACAAAAATATTCGACGCCACTATTTTTGTAGACGGTATTTCTGACCACTGCATGGGGTGGTCGAAAAATCGATGAGTGTTTTTCTGGATTCCATAAGTTGTCGAAAATTTGGCCGAAACAGTGGTTTCCAACAACATTTTGAGGATTTCCGACCACTTTTCAGTATTCAGAAAATCGATTTCCAATGGTGAATGATTTCCAGTGCACTTGGAACTAAAAACATGTCTACAAACATTTCCCCGTCCCCGTCCCAGAATTAGGTCCCCATTCCCCCCGTCCCTCCCCCCACCCCCCATCCCTACCCCGTTTTCTTATAGGGATTTAAAATTTCCCCCGTCCCCGTGGGGATTTTTCAGGAACATATATTTCCCACCCCCATCTTTTATAAAATGAAATTATATTACAGTAGAAACAATTGATAACCAAAGAAACTAAATGGCATAAAAGTTGACTGTCAACTATAAATTTAGGACAAAAAATAAAATTAATTAACTCTTCTTCTTCTTCTTCTTCTTCTTTTGCCTATATATTAGAAATAAATAATGTATTCCTCAAAATATTTAAATGAACTTTAATGCTCTAATAACGTAACTTTTAAGAAATTTAATAATTATGTTTATTGGATAATAACAGAGAATATTTTTGCTCTCTCACCAAAACCCTCCTCCTGCTCTCTAACCATCCCTCACTTCCGGCTTCCCCTTCTTTTTTCCAGCGGTCGCCGCCTTTGCTAGTTTAGTGGAGGCGGCGCCTGCACTCCTCTTCCTTGTCACCGGCGTCCCTCGACTCTCCCCTCCACCATTACCGTACCTCCGCAGTCATCAGCAGCTCTCTGTCTTTCTCCACCAGCCACCGCCGCAACAACTATTCCGATCTCCACCATCGGTTCCTCGTCGCAGCTGCTCATCTTTTCCCTCCACCGCCATCGCAGATCTCTGACCTGCCATCGGCTTCCACCCCTCCCTCGCCGTTTATCCTGTTTTCTTTTCTTTTTTGAAATAAAATTATATATATATATATATATATATATATATATATATATAGGGGATAGGTTTTGACTTTATGTTTGGAGGCGAGACCCGTGAGTTCCTCCTTTTGTCTTCTTCTATTTTTATATTTTCATGTTTGTTGTATTTTATTTCCCTCTGCATCTATGTTGCAGTTTATTGTGTTTTCCCTCTCGTTTCTCCCTCTCGTTCTTGTGACGAGGTTCGTGCTTCTGGAGTGCACTAGTATAAATTTGGTCTTGACTCATGTGAAACTCATCCTGAGCAAAGAAGATGACAAAGTATCAATGGACTTCAGTATGAAGATAAAGACTCAGGTGGTATGCAAGACCTTCAAGAATCAAAACTTGTTTGATGTAAAACAGTTTGCGAATTCAAATTTTATTAGCTTAGCTAAAAAATTGGATTCTATGTCAGATTGTATGGAATGGTTTTTCATTCCTTTGAACCTTGTTGTAATCGTTCTTAATGTTTATTAATGCAATTTATCCTTCAAAAAAAAAAAAAAAACAAACAAACACGTTTATTACTTTCTCACATACCGCATGCAAACACATCCACTAAAATTATTTCCTCGAAAATTTAAATGGTAATTAGTTTAAGATGGAATTTTTGTATGTGCGGGGTTGCAGTAATATTATTTCACTAAAATCATACCAATTACATTTACATTCTTGTTATTACTAAAATCATACCAATTACATTTACTGTATTGGGAAAACAAGGTAGCAGAACTATGCATGATTGTGAGTTCTTTGTGAAACTGTGAGCTTCAGTCCATGTGCATTGGACAAAACTGTCATTATTCTATACTCCATTGAATGGCCTTCAACCAGCTTGAACTTACAAAGATAAAGAAAGAAAAAGAACAATAGATTAATTAGCAAAGGACAAAAGGAAAAGTTAGAGATAACATACAAGTCCTTATACATAAACTATACTTGACTTGACATATATGGTATACTCATCTCAATTTTGATCAATCTGACTTTCAAAATTTTTAATTTAAATACCTGAGTTTCTATTCAATAGCAATTTAAGTCCGAATTTAGAAAAAACTACTGCAAAAGACTATTATATTTTGCCTTTATATAATGGCAAAGAATACAGATTTTAATCGGTGGTCCTTTAATAGCTCATCGGAAAGACAAAAATTATTACAAAACTAAAAATCCATAACCAAAATATTAGATAATGAATACAGTCATCCTGACATGGAAAAAAAAAGTGTGAAAACTCTTTTCAACAACAATAATAGAGTAGGATAGAGTTGGGCGGCAGTCAAAAAAAGAGAATGAAAGTGACAAAGGAAAACCAAAATGATGGAACATATACTTATACCAGATGAGAGAAAATATAATAATATGCAACAAATTAATACAAGCTAAAAAGAAGAAGAAGAAGAAAAAAAAAAAAGAGCAAAGGTGGGCGGCAGTAAAAAGAGAATGGAAGTCACAAAGGAAAACCAAAATGATGGAACATATACCTTATACCAGATGGAGAGAAAATATAATAATATTAACCCATGGTAAAAAGAAGAAGAAGAAAAAAAAAAAAAGAGCAACCTAGTAAAGTCAATTGTTTACTTGGTAACCACAACAAAATTACAAGTTTGATTTTATATGATCATCTCAAATCTTTTAATTTAAAAATAAAATCGCAACTACATTGGACGAGAGGTCGGTTACAATTGACCAGCCTAACAGCAGCTTGGTCATAACATATTCTTATTTCGATAAGATACTAATGGCCTCCATGAAACGTGCATACCATGTCGACATCTAACCCTTACAATATTTCTAATTTGTCTAAGAATGTCTGAGGATTTAAAAGATTGGCACTGAAAAAATTTGACAACTTGATAGGATGTTCATTATATTGTATGTGTGATAAAAATTTATAATTTTTCTAAAATAGGCAACTTATTTGAACAAGTTGTAAGAAATTGCATCGTGCTCCTCCTAGCTCGTGTGCCCATAACCATTCATCCGACCTTCCTCCACCATCAATTAATATATAAGAAAAAGGAAAAAATAAAGAAGAAAGAAGAAGAGACACACCATATTAGATTGATACGGGTACCTACGACCACGTGGTACTCCTGAATTATGACCACCACTATTGTAGGGCCAAAGGCTATTAATGATGAATACCTCCTTCGCATTGTTTGAAAAGCAGCTTCCCTTAACATGACAATAGCTTGACGGTCAGAGCAAGGATAATGAGAATCCCACCCATGAAGGATGGGATGGTGACGAGGGCAGCGACCATTTGGCTCGTTGGCCTCCATCATTGAAGTCAAATTATTATTATTTTTTTTTTCAGTATGTACTGAATCTTTCGACTCTTTACTCATGCACAACACAAGTAAACATGTTTAGAACAAAATAAGTATAACTAACTTCATTTTTCCTTTAATTTCTCCTTTATAATTTGATTTGATAATAACGGAATGTAGGTAGATTATATTGTATGTGCCTTGTGTCTTATATAAAAAATTTTGTAACAAACTCACCATTAAATCTAACACGTAATGTGCAAGAGTTAGTTTGTTACAAATGTTATAATTCTGACACATTACGTGTTAGATCTAATGGTGAGTTTGTTACAACAATTTTTGTATAAAGCACAAGACACATACAACATAATCTACATACATTCAGCTATCATCAAATCAAATCATGAAGGAGAAATTAAAGGAATAATGAAGTCAGTTATACTTCTTTTATTCCTAACATGTTTACTTGTGATATGCACGGGTAAAGAGTCGAAAGCTTCAGTACATACTAAAACAAAAAATAATAATAATGCTAGGATGGAGGCCAAACGCTCGCCATCCCCATCCCTCGTGGGTGGGATTCTCAATCACTAGCCCTGCTATGGTCGCTAGGCTATTGTCATGTTACGGGAAACTGCATTTCAAACAAAGTTCTCAATCACTAGCCCTGCTATGGTCGCTAGGCTATTGTCATGTTACGGGAAACTGCATTTCAAACAAAGCAAGGGATGTATCCATCATTCATGGCCTTTGGCCCTACACTAGTGGTGGTCATAATCTAGGAGTATGTGGTTGTATGTACCCGTATTAATCTAACTTGGTGTGCATTTTCTTCTTCTTTTTTTTTCTTTTTCTTATATATTACTACATATACTCTGAATGTTTTTTGAGATACAGATGTATCGAACTTTAATGGTGGATTGGCCAAATTATGAGCAAGGAAGTTAGGGGCACACGAGTAGGAAGCGCACGATGCAATTTCCTACAACTTGTTCAAACAAGTTGCCTATTTTAGAAAAACCCTAGACCTTTATCGCACTTAAAATATAATGAACATCTTATCAAATCATCGAATATTTCCAGTGCCAATCTTCTAAATTCTCAAACATTTCTTAGACAAATTAGAAATAGTCTAGGGGTGGATGTCGACCTGGTATGCACGTTTCATGGAGGCCATCTGTATCATCGAAATAAGAATATATTTTGACCAGAATATATTTTGACCAATCCGCTGGTCAATTGTAACCGACCCCTCACCCAATGTACGTTCGCGATTTTATTTTTAAATAAATTAAAAGGTTTGAGATGATCATATAAAATAAATTTGACTGACTATCAAACTTGTAATTTTGTTGTGGTTACCAAGTAAACAATTGATTTACTTTATAAGGTTGCTCTTTTTTTTTTTTTTACATTGGATTAATTTGCTGCAAATTATTATATTTTCTCTCATCTAATCTAAGTATGTGTTCCATCATTTTAATTTTCCTTTGTTGATGGCCGCCGCCCCCGTGACCGTCCCCATCCCTCATGGGTGGGATTCTCACTATCACTGCTCTGGCCATCAGGCTATTGCCATGTTAAGGGAAATTGCTTAAGGCAAAGGAGGTATTCACCGTCCATGAGCTTTGGCCCTACAATAGTGGTGGTCATAATCCAGATTACTATATATACTCCGAATGTTTTTTGCGATACAGATGTCTTGGAATTTAAAAGTCAATGTCTATCATAGAAGACAATGAGACTCACATTATTTAGTATTCTATGATTTTTCTATGCACTTCTACTGGAGTACAAGGTTCATCATGTACTTCTTTTGGAGTAGAAGGTCACAAACCTAGAAGGCTGATCTAATGGAGTTTTTTGCTGTATTAACAATGTCTTTCTATAGTTTTTCTAATATAGTTTCAGTGTGAAACAATACTATATTATAGTGATCATATTCAAAGATGGCAACATCCTGAAATCTCATATTTAGTCAATAGGGGATTATAACAATGTATTAATCATAACAATCCATCATGGATTGATTTAAGGTCTATGCATACCTTTCTATAAAATATTCACTACTAATGTTTTAATTAGTCCAAAGGGGTGACATAGGAATGGTTAGTGCTCTTAATTTACCTTCTGGGTAAAAGTATATTAAAAATTAAGCACTATCAATTAGTTAAGTATTCTACCTAAGACTTATGTGAAATAATTTCAATTACAGATTAGCAACATCAATAAATTAAACTTGAATCAGGATCAAGCTAGTCAATTTGACACGAGTCATAAAACTTGTCCTAGTGCTATGAATTTGCCTTCTAGGCAATGCTTTCCTTCAGGGACTATCATATAATAAGTATATAATTCAATGACTTTAATTTTAATTTGTCATCCGAACAAAGCCGTTAAGATTAAAATAAATCTCAACATATACGACCTACGACAAATAATTGTTATATAGGCCACATCTTCTTTTATAATAATTTACATTGTCATAAAACATATTTGAGTAAATAGACGAATGTTCTCAAATTCAAGCAAATGATAATGTCAAATTATAATTACATACATGATGTGAATTATGATATATACATACACAGTATATACCACATACAAATTTACATGTAAACATTATAATTATATTTATTAATAATATAAGTGCACATCTCAAAACTTAAATAATACGGAGTATAACATATGCATACACATTGGCGAAATTTTCAAGGAGCCTATTATACATACACATGGCAACCACATGCAATTAAGGAGAATAATTAACTAAATTAAGCATACGTGTGGCATGTGTTGTATAAATATTCAGCATGATTAAGCAAGCCATTTTGTGAGTATAATATTACCATCGAAAATAAATTAGCCGATAACGTAAAACAAATTAATTAATTAGCACAATGGAATTGCCGTCGCCTTCAAAACGGCGACTGGAAAACGAGATCGCAATTTCGCAGTTCACGAGATGCCGTCGGTGGAGGTCCGGGCATAACCAATCAGAAGCACGGAGAGAAGGCCAATCTGGTGTGGTCTGGATCGCCACAAAGAGATAGAGAGCCACGACGCCTCTTGAAACGTGGCCGATCGGAGGCACGGAGATCGAGAAGGCCGTGACGCCTCCTTGGGCGACCGCTGTTGATCTAGTCTGCCACGCTTCTCGCCGATGATAATGCGAACGCCAACGAGGGGAAAAGGAATAAAGCAAAAACAAAAATATACGAGGCACGGAACACGCAATTTCAACAGATAGATTACGCAATTTGGCTATGTAAGTACAATCATAATCACAATCTTATAATTGCAATGCCATATAATAGCATGCCTCGCACATAAATTCACATAAGACAGCTCCTTATAATATTAATCAGAATCCAGAATAATCGGTAAATAATCAGAATCCAGAATAATCGTACCGTTCACCGAGGAAGGAATAACTGAGAGCTTCGTGATCGAGTTGATGCTTTCTTTCGTTATTGATCTCCAGTGATCGTCGATATCTTATCACGCAAAGGTCAGAGAACGTATCGAAAGAAGGAGGGAGAATAAAACTGAAATTGAGAACAAAGGGAAAATGTACGCAAAGGTCAGAGAATGTAGAGAAAGAAGAAAGGAGAATAAAACTGAAGTTGAGAATAAAGGGGAAATGTACGCAAAGGTCAGAGAGTAGAGAAAGAAGAGGCAGAATAAAACTGAAACTGAGAGCAAAGGAGAAACATACGGGAATTCTCATTCATCTTCCATTAGAATAACAGTATTAATATATATACACTTTCCTATAAACTAGGAAAGATAACTAACCACTATATTTTAATGGCCACACATATAAATCTTCATAACATAAATAACAATTATTTGATTACTAAAGTTTAACTATTATTTCATTAAAATTTAAATATTAAATAATAACTTCAATTTTAACTATAACAATTGTTTTTATTTTAATTTAACTTTAAAGTATAAATATTTTATATAACTATTTTTTAAAAAAATAGAATAAAAAATTAAAAAAAAATAATAATTATTGAATTTGAACTATTTTAAAATAGAAAATATAAATTTTTATTTTTAAAAAGTTCGAAGTACAGTTCAAATCAGAACCTTCCCGATTTTGATTCGTCAACATAATTAAAGAGAAAAATTTGTATAAGGTGTGCCTAGCTAAGCACTCAACTTATATCAAACAAATTCTAATTTTAGAAAGATTTAAAAATTTTGAATACATTATTTTTTATATTATATTAAAAAAATTGTAATATTGTGCTAATGGTTGTCGGTTTCGTCCTCTATGCACAACAGCAGAAGAAGAAGAAACATAAATAAGACGATATATAGCAGATTTCAATCATTTTTTTCTTAGGTAGGTGTGCATTATACAAGCATCCTGTTGGACGAAAACGACTGGTAACAAACTTGCGTTTTGAATATGCATGCATGTCAACAATCAACATCCATGATGGCTTGGAAGTTTTTGCCAAATGCAGAGCATTATCAATCATGCACTCAACCTCCATTTCAATCAACTTTTCACAACTTATAATTCGGGTAAATAATATAAAAATAACACAAACGATAGTGATTTTATGCACTTACTGTCGTGACTTGCATAAGTTAGTACATAAAAATAATATTGCAGGTACATAAAAATGACACAAACGATAGTGTGATTTTATGCACTTATTATCGTAACTTGCATAAGCTAGTACATAAAATGACACAAACTATAGTGAATTTATGCACTTTCAGTAGTAAATTTATGTACTTATAGTCTTTTACACTTAGTAATAGATGCAAGTTGATTCCAAACGTACAATAGGAAGGCATTGATATATAGATACATACAGGGCCGTATCTGAGCATGTCTAACATGTGCACCTCACAGGGCCCCCAATTTTTGGGGCCCATATTTAAAAAAAAAAAAAAAGTATATGTATATATAGTTTACAAAAATTTAGGCTAAATGTGTGAAGATTGGACCAATTTGTGACAAGATGAAATTGAATCCACCGTACAATTGCTTTAAGAACCCAAAATATATATATATATATTCCTAATCCTAAAACATTGCCAATTCCGTTTGGCAATTATATTTCATAAATCATAATCACACATCTCAATCTCAAAAAGAAGCTCTTGAAAAATTCATTACAAATGAGCTTTTAGAAAAAGTTGATATCAAAAGTTTGATTGATGATTTTGCGTCTAAATGTGCACGACGCATGTCACTTTTTAAATAAAATTATATATGTATTTTTTATACAATATTTATATTTTGATACAACTTTTTGAACAACTATTATTTATATATACAAATTACTCGAAGAAAAAATCCAAATTAAGATATGGTACAGGGCCTCAATTTTTATTGGAACGGCCCTGGATACATATGCTGCTGCTAATACATTATATTATTATTGTTTCCAATGTTACAATTGTAATAACTAGAATAGTGAATACTATATATGTAGCATGAGAGTTATCTCCATTGCTACCATCCAAAAGGCAACACAATTAATGTTTTGTATCTAAGTATGAGAAGACTAATATTATATACGAGGCTAGCTAGCAAACCTGAATACTAGCAAAGCCGCAGCAGAGTAATTTAATTGATCTTAAATGCTTCAAACGTTAAATGGCAACTTCCCAGACCTTATAATCACTACCCTGGAGAGCCAGGGAGCAGTTGTGGGGTCCACTTGGGGGTTCGTAATAGCCTGGTCCAATTTTCACCACCAACTTTTCATCAATCATTGCTGCATAAACATCCCTTTCTGCCTTGGTTATTTTGACCTGAATTACACGACAACGGCGCAAAGATTATAAACAAAATTGGATGTCTAACAATATATATATAATAAGTTTGTTTCATTGGATGATCAACTTTTATAAACAAAAGTGGTGCTAAAATTAAGATTATATTGTGCACTTACCTTGCTCCGACAGTGGATCTTGTTCCGCTTCCTGAGGGAGAGGAGAGATCCTATTTGAGATTGATACCCAGAGAAAATATGGTCGTAGAAAACGGATGGGGTTCCTGGGTGTGTAAGGATGTAAGCATATCCTTGCATTTCCTTTCCACCTGGAAATCTCCAATGACCCTTCAGGGGGAATTGAAACCAGATGATTATATTGAATTAATAAGATACATTTACTTTAATTTGGTATAATTTTACTATAAATGACAAGAGGTGATGTGGATTTTTACACCCATAAAACACAAGGCAGGTCCAGCCTGAATAGTGTTATAATTAATTATAATATAAAATTAAAAACTTAAAAAGTCAAAGAAAAATTGTTGAAATTTGTGTTATAACTAAATTTTTCTTATAATGAAACGATGTAAAAGAGTGAGGTATGCACCTGTGTAGAACCCGTATCGTGATTTTCTATAAAGGTCACAGCACGAGATGGCCACCACCCAACAACTCCTGGAGGCTTACCTCTGGTGTCTGATAATCTCCAGTATTCACATCTCTCAATTGCCTATACAGTGCAGTGCATATATATTATGAACTAACAGATTATAATTTAGTAAGAATGGAATTTCAAATTGGCCTGGGTTGAATAGAATGCTTACAGAATGAAGAATTCCCTTTGTTGTGATATCAAATGCAGCAGCGTTTCCATTAGTTGCATTAATCCAGTCAACAATTCTCTGTCAATGAGCATCTTGATTGTGATCCATCTCTCCATAACTATAACTAAGGGAATCCCAATACTCACCAACAGCAAAGTAAGGCTCACTTGTTTCCAAATAATCCTTCACATACCCACCCCAGAATCCCCGAACAAAATCAAGTCTCCATCCATCATAACCAATTTCTTCCCTGATCAACCATAAATTACAAAAAGATCAAATGGTCACATTTTCAAGTAACCTATTCAATTATATGATTCACAACTAAAAGGCATAAGATATTAAGGTCCTGTTTGGTAAATAATCAGCCTATCAGCCAATTTTAGCTTATTTGACCACTATTAGTTGTTTGGTAATTAATAAGCTTTTTGTAACTCCAAAATGCTAAAATTCAAAAGGTTGCTCAAAGCAGCCTTTTCATTTAGCTTTTTTAGAAAAGAAATTATACCAAACAGCTATCAGCTAACAACTAATCTATCAAACAACTTTTTACAATCAACTAATGTTATCAACAAATCATACCTTCTAACCCAAACAGCCAACACAATCAGCTAACAGCCATTTACCAAACAGGACCTAAATCTATCAACAATACCGCCCCAAAACAGGAACTGAACATGAATAATATATATATTGTTATTTCTCTGATCCTAGCAAGTTGAAAAAAGATTTTGTTCCATGATGAATTTTGACATTTATACTGACAATTGCACATATGCTTGTAGTTAATGAAAATGGGGCTAAGAAGTGCATAAATGCAACTGTTTGATAGTCATAAACAATAGGTCATCATTAAACAAGACTTGCTCTAAAATATTTTACATAACCATTCCTTGAGATCTTTCCTCACAAATTCTTGGGAATGATCAATATTTGGAGCAGCATGGAAATTTTCTCCACTACTCTTGTTGCCCCTTCCCTGTAAACAAGAGAGGGAGGACAAGAAAGGTTATTTAGGAATATATACTCAGGCTACAAAAGATCAGATTTTCATGACTGATTAAAAAAAAAAAAAAAAAGCATCATATCAGAGAAAATTATAAACCTGGAAATGTGGATCGTCAGCAACAACTGCACGATCATCCCAATTAAGACGACCACCAAAGATATTCCAGACACCATTTTGATTCTGGAAACTAGCACACCGATGGTTTAAAACAGCATCCCCAAGAACCCGGATTCCCACTTCATGGAATCTCCTCACAATAACTTTTAACTCATCAATACTTCCATATCTGAGCATTCATGGCAATGAGACATTTATTTGGAAGTTAGGAAACAGTTCAAAAACATGACCAACTACAAGAATGCACAACACTATTGCAAATATCCCCGCCTAGGCCGCCTAGCGCCTAACTCGGCCGACTGGGCTGAGTTGGCGGCCGACTAGGCCGAGTTAACTCGCCCAACTCGGCAGAGTTAGCCGAGTTAACTCGAGCGATTACGCCTTGTTAATTTTATTATTATATTTATATATATTTAAATTTATTTATTTATATAAGTAAGAGAAGTAAGAGATATATATATAATATATATAATAAAATATATGAAATACACCCACACACATAAATTAATTTATTGTTTTTATAGGTCGTCGCCTAGAACCGCCTAAGTGCCATTCAGACTGCTTAGGCGCTAGCGCCTAGCGCCTACTGCAACCATGATGCACAGTTTGCATGAACGACAAAGTAGATGCATCGCATACAACTTAAATTTGCATTTTATTCTTTACTAATAATTTTTCCTTGTAACGTAACATACCTAGAGTTTAAGTTATATAAATCCTTGGGCATGTAGCCTTCAGGTGATACTGAGTCTGTAGGTGGAGGTAACCACACTATGGTAAAACCAAGCGATGATAACAGTTCAGCCTTTTCTTGTAGCTCCAAATACCATCTTCCACATTTATGAGACTCCCAGTTAAAGCCCTGGCACAAGATTTCATGTCCTGAACCAGTTCCTGAACATATTTTGATGGGAGGTCGTCGTTTCAAATCCAAAGTCTCTTTGAAGACGACGTCGGGAGTTTCGATAACGGTGGAGCTAGCTCGGACAGCAAGAGGTTTCCTTTGAGGGCGATGCTTGCAGTTGCAGAAGCTCGGAGAAGGCTGTCGGTGATTTAAGCAAAATTTCGGTGTTCGCCGGAAAGAATGGTGGATTAGAGGTTCAATAGTGACCGTCGGCATGATTTTTCCGGCGTGTTGATCCTTTTGAATCACCTGAACAGCGTGATTCTGAAAGAAAATGGTGATGGAAGTGGATTCGTATATATGGAGATATATATACTAGCTTTCTAGTGTGGATAATGAGAATCGTATAAAATGTATGTCTGTATTAATTGAACACTTATTACAAAAGTAGAGAATATACAAGAGAGAGTTATACTGAGACTCAAATACATAGAGTCTTAATACTTCAGGTATACTTGTAACATGTAGTTTTGTAAAGGCATATTGATCTTTTGTTGAAATAATGTTGACTTGAATGTTTCCAATACAACCTCTATCTCTATCAAAATGATAGTTAATCTCAACGTATTTAGTTCTTGCATGAAAGATAGGATTTAATTTGAACACATACACGTAACACCAATATTTGTCACACCAGAGTTTGGGGACAGAGCAATACTACAAATAAAGCTTTTAACGTCGATTTTTTTGACACTTTTAACGTCAATTTTCTTTCGATGTCGTTATTCTAGACTTAGTACATCACCGAAACAACGTCGATTGTAGAACCGACATATAGTATATTATCTACAACGTCGGTTTTTAACTCATAACCGACATTGTATATCTTTTAAAAAAATTAGGCTAAAGTGTCATCCCGCACCATGTATATATATATATATATATATATATATACACACACACAAACGCACGGTGTCACTTAATTGCTATTAACCGATGTCGTATGTTTTTAAAAAATAAAAAAATATATATATGGCATTGACCAACGCCGTATGTTTTTTTGTTAAAAAACAAAAAATTAACATACAGCATCAGTTAATAGCAAATAACCGATGCCGTATATTTTTTAAAAAAATTATATACAGCGTCGGTTAATAGCAATTAATCGACGCCATATATATACACACTATACAGGTGAACAGATAATTTTAGCCCTTCATTTGACCTCAATTTAACCAAAATTTGACAAAAAGACCAACATTAGAAAGAATTTGAAAGTCAAGGGACTTAAATTGTCCAAATTAAAGTCGGTGACTAATTTTGAAAAATCAACATATTCGGAGGACCATTCCTAGAATTAACTCTGAGTTGATATATAAATAAGCTATAACAGGTTCAAGAATTAAAAGCAATTTCACAATTGGTATAGACTTTGATAATTAATGATAGTACTCGAATTAAGGAGAATAATCTTATAGATGCAATAACAAGATTAGGGGAAAACTATTAATTCAAGAGTTCAATGAATTGCACAAAAGAATCTTTAATCTAAATTTCATTTCCATGAACTAAAGATAAAGATTAGAACAAGGATTTGCTCCACTTCCGTGACATATCAATTCCTAGTTCTTAAAGGACAAAAGCAATTTAAAACCTCAATGTTCTTTACTTTCGTAAATTAAATTGGGTGCATTCAAAGAGTGGCTTGATTTCAATTGCTGGTGATTTTCTTTTCATTTTGAAATTTTGATCCGCAGTCCACAGTAGATATAATTAGTTTGTCATAATTCTTTTTTTTTTTTATGATCCTCTTAATTTACAAACACGTCTTTCCTTATGGATCGCCACCTAAAGAAGCACAAGGCTAAGAAGTATGAGCCAGTCATATCAGAGACAATGGAATTAGAAGACCATCCACAAATGCAATGAGGAACTGGCATTGCTGAAAAGATACTAAAAGGAATTGATTCATGAGAAAGAACTTCAAGAAAGCTGCTCTTCATTTGGGGGAGAGATGAGGAGAAATGCCGCTGCTATTTCAACCAAGCAAAAATCTGAACACGTCGCTCAATGAAATGATCCCTTCTACCCGCTTGCTGCCAGCCTCCACTATAACAACTCTTCTAACCCCTGGGTAACATAGTCAACATTTTGCTTTAGTGTCTTCGAATGTTTTTACTTAAGACTCCATCAGGCCACAAAGTTTTCATGGTCTCAAAATTTCAATACTAGAAGCAAATTAAAGAAAACTGAGCAAATAAAGAGGTAGAGAGGATCTGAATAACTAAATGCAAGGATGGATAGATAGAGAACAACATTCACCCTCAATTTGTGCTTTAAAAGAAAAAGGAAAAGTTTTTTTTTGAATAGGAACTTGTTCATCACAGAGGTTATGGATTGTTAAGAAAAATGTACAGACTTTTATGGATACAACTAGAAATTTTAAAGCAGGAAGCTAATCAGGGATAAGTCTGTGACTTAGCCTACATTCAAATCATATCAGATAGTCAAAACTAAAGTGATAACTTGAAAAGAAACCTCAATAATAATAGTAAGCATTAGGAATAGGAGAATTCAGAAATGATGAAAGAATGGCCTACCAGGAACTGCTAACCGTTCCATCACTTTGTGCAAAGGATCAGACCTCAGACACATCTGACATCTCTGCCCATTGAAAAGTTCATTTGAAGAACTAGCATCTTGTCGCAATTGTAATGCCTGTGTTAGAAGGAAGATAAGATGTGTAGTTACAGAAATAGAAGTAGTGCAGCCACCAGGTCAAATAATAGTTGACAGCCTAAATAGGCATTATGCAGTTTCTTTACCTTTGCATTTGAGAACGGATCTCAAATTTTGTGGATAAGCAGATTCCAGTAGTGTTTACTATAGAATGGATATGGAGCATACTATCAAATGAAAGGTGTTATATATGCCAATAATATATGCATTACTGGTATAACTTCCTATTGATGAGGATATTACACAGTGATCCACATAAGAAATAATAATAATTATATATATATATATATATATATATATGGGTTCCCGTGTGGTTGGCCTTCTCGGGTGCAGTTGTTTAGATGAGTGGTTTTCCTTCTTAAGGTGCGTTGTTTTCCTTCTTAAGATGTGTGATTTGTATGCTTAAGGTGCGCCATTTTAAAACTTTAGGTGCGTGGTTTGTGTTCTTAAGGTACTTTGTTTGTGTGCTTAAGGTGGTTTGTTTGTGTACTGAAGGTGCAACATTTAAAAACTTTAGGTGCGTGGTTTGTGTTCTTAAGTTGTTTTGTTTGTGTGCTTAAGGTGCGTGGTTTGTGTACTTAAAGTGCGTCATTTTAATGCTTAAGGTGCGTAACCGCACAACTGCACGGGAAGCTATACCCGCACCTGAACCCTTCCCTATATATATATATATATATATATATATATATAACTAAACTATGCTATCAGAAAGGATAATGAGCATAAAGGAGACCAAAATTTATGTTGATTTTGTTTGCCAAAGCATGAATAGAGCCCAGTTGAAACTGAACAAGATCTAATCAGTTACCGCTCAATACAGTGTTTGGAGTCTCCAAATAAGAAGCGTTAATATATAAGCTTTCATCATCTCATCTATTCCTATTGGCGTAAATATTTCATTTGTGTTAAGATCAGAATATAAACTATAGCAAGAGTAGATCCGCACAACCCAAAGTTTTTATTGCTTGCA
This sequence comes from Ipomoea triloba, assembly GCF_003576645.1. Lineage (NCBI taxonomy): Eukaryota > Viridiplantae > Streptophyta > Magnoliopsida > Solanales > Convolvulaceae > Ipomoea > Ipomoea triloba. Next base: position 10,759,733 of record NC_044930.1, read on the forward strand.
ACTAAATCTCGCCTATATTGTACTGGATCTTTATTTCTTCCAAAAAACAGGGGATGGCCTAACCATTAAGTTTGAATGTCCAATACTTATATAAACAAGTTCTTGAAATTGTTAGTCTATACCATTAAAAAATAAAAAATAACACAGCCACACACATACTTAAAAACACAATTACCTGGTGAATACTCAATTCATCAAGATGAATTTGTGCATAAGCCCTATCTTTTGGCAAAGCAGTGATATCACTGTTGAACAATGACAAGCACAAAGAGTTCTATATCAATATCACTACGTAAATAAAGCTTATTAAATGCATTAGAAAATGTTCGTAGTTAGCAATTAAAAATTTAAAACTTGCCTTCGACAGTATATATCCAGCAAAGAGTCATTATCATCCACTATTGGTATTGAACTAACTTCAGCTACAATGAATACATGTAACATTTGGTTAGCACTAGATGACATAGTTTACCAGATGAGAGTTGTGAATCATTTTTTTTTGGATAGTTCAATGTCTGCTACCAAGGAATATGAAAATAGATCAATATTCATTTTTATAATTCAATAGGTTCACAAACATAATTACTGTGATATAGACTAACCATTATTACTACGTATTAAATATCCTGTCACAACTTCTATAGTTATAGAAAGGGAAAAAGTAAAATATCAAAGACAAAAAAAAGGGTGAAGAGAAAAGGAAATGAAAATCCCCAAATGTCAAAGTTGCCAAAGCCTAAGAGCAGTGTAAAAATAAAACAATAACAATAATAATAATAATAACTGAGCAGTCCCTTAAATATCAGGAAAAGATGAAAATGGATATGCAGCTCAGTGATTATGAATCGCATTTAATGAAAAAAAATACCCTGAACTAACAAAGACAATGCAGCACCAAGGGAGGCATTTGGTCTAAGCATTGCAACTGGCTTTCCGTTTGGTTCTCCAATTTTTGGTACCCAGGTACCCACAGGAATGGAGCAAATTGGTTGCTGAAGAATGGGTAAGGAGCCAGAAGAATGTCTGAAATGCCGGCAGATACCTGAACATTTTGAGGCATGCCACACATTTAGTGCAAAGCAGTTTTTTTCTTTTTTATTTTTCCTTAACAATAGCAAATGATTACTTATCACATGAAAGAGAAACTCACATTTTAGAATCCCAGATAGGGAAGCCAGATGTAGCATCTGAGGAAATGAGCCATCAGGTGAAGAAGAATGAATGATGGGAACTGTGGATACCTTGTTTTGCAAAAGCCTTAAAGCAACATCTTTCAAAGAATCATAAGGCCCACTCTGCACATTGCAAGATGGTGTAAAAATAAGAGTGGATATAATTGTTCAACCAGTATGTAATCTTGCATTGGAATTTGGAAAAAGCAGGACAGAGAAACATAATTCATGTGGTAAAGAATGAGGATATGACTAAGATCTATAGAGTGGATTATTAAGTTAAGCATTCAAGCAGAATATCAGAACCCATAAGTGCAAGAAGTTAAGAGCTAGAACAAACAGTTAGGCAGAAATATAACACATTGTTTTTCTTATTTTTAAAATGAAAATTTCCACCGATAAATAATACTCCGTAGCAGCCAAGGTACAAACACAGGAAGGTAATATTTTAAAGACAAAAGATTTGGAAGCAGAATGTGCTCCACTGGAAGAGTTGCACATCAATTACACAATAGCTATACTGCAAGTTAGGTACCCAGCTTCCGATAATCTGCTACCACTATGATAAACTAGTGGAGGCTGTGGAGCACAAGATTTTACATCAACAATGTACTTGATGCACTGGTGAATCACCACTTCAGAAACCTATTCTGCTGGATCCCTCCTGCTCTAAGATCTTTTGTGTAGTGTTTCATAACCCCCCCCCCCCCCCCAGCATTACTGCCATTACTATACCTTGACCTATTCAAGTTATATTTAGAAGAATCGGAAATTGTTGTCTAGGCAACAAAGGTTCACCGAAACCAGGCGCAATTGCAAGTTGAGCAGCATTTTAGTCTTTTTTACTGACCAAAACTGCAGATCACACTAATGAATGTAATAGTTCTAATTTAGTTTCCTGGCTTCAATAGCAGGCATTATTTTTATGTAGTGTATAAAAATTGTAATACTAATGAACAACCTTTGTATTAAATAAGTTACAGTTTCCTTACACAACTAAAAACAATCAATACAACATATAAAAAGATTTTCTCAACAGTCAAGAATTTTTTTCACCAAAGTGCCGAGTTATATTTTCCTCTGTTAGGAGAAATGGTTTTTGACTCATGATTGCATGGTAATATGGTTAGTATATTGGTCAATGGTAATGTTTGTTGTATTTACTTAATTAGTTGAATGACTTTATTGGATGGAAATAACAAATATCTATGCCAAAGGAAAAGACACTTTTTTTGTTTTCCAAATTTTTCCAAATACAGAACCATACATTCATCTATAATCACTATTATCATTACATACAAACTTCACTTATCCATCTACTTATATCATCTACCCAGCCACCTATCAATATACATCTACCGCCACCTACCTACTATATCACCACCTATATCTACTTATCTTAGCATCACCACTAATAGAAATGACAATAGGTAGGTACTTTTCTATTTAACCATTTTCAATTTTGAATCAAAATACATTTAGAATTACCCGAACAAAAATGAATATTACCCGCATCCATTCCAAACTCGTTTGACATACCCATATAGTACTTGAAATCACCCCGAAACCTATTTAATGCACACGCATACTTGTACACACACAATTGAGTATTGGGCACGAGAATTTCACAACTAGCCAAACCCATCATATTAGGGTTCAGATAGCCAATATTATTTTACCCATTGTAATCCACGGGTATTATTCATATCATCTGAATTTTAAAACTCAAAAAGTAACACTCAAAATTTTCAACATCCTTAAAAATAATATATAATAAAATCATTACGAATAGCAAATAATGCCTAAGAATATTTGGAAAAGTGCTCATCAGAAGGCTTTTCAATTTCAATAAATAGCACAAAATTAATTTTTGACTTGGTCAAGTTTTTAAAAATTTAATCCTTACCTTTATGGAGCATATTTATTCAAATAATTTCTGAATGTTTGATCCCATTACTTTAAAAATAGTTGTGATAAATATATATCTAGATATGTATTAATATGTGTGCAGCCTTTATTAATTTACATTGATATTTTATGGAATCTGCCTAACCAATTAATATTTGTGCTGCTCAATGTATACTTATTGGTTGAATTTAAAATTGACCTTCAGTATTTAGCAAGCTAAATTAATTTATCAATAAATATTTTCACTCCCTCCCAAGGTTATTCATAACATAAAAATTATTACAAATTGAAATGTTTATTCATAGACTACTAGTACTAGTGAACATCGCTTTAATTTATTACAGACAAATCATTTACTTGTCCCAAACATAAAGCATATAAGACTCAAAATATAACAAGCCAGAGGATAAAAACTCTTTTATCTGGTACGTTCTTTCCAAACAGTAGACCTGTGTTCAAATCCTGCCAACCCCCTATGTCCCATCAGACGTGCCCAACCAAAAAAAAAAAAAAAAAAAAAAGAAANCCCAACCAAAAAAAAAAAAAAAAAAAAAAGAAAACCACTAGGTTGAAGTAAATTTATTTGAAGATCATTGTCATTTCATTTAAGAATTTACTTACATGGATAAGAGGCCTTGAGTAGGATCTCAAATTTCCATCAATTTGTCTGTTAAGACGAAGCTTTCCATCTTTCCAAGCAGATATAGTATGGGTCTCCAGCTCTTCTTCTGTCAAGTTAGATCCATGGTTCCCAAGCTGTATTTGCAGAACAAATTATTTTCTAAGACAGTAAGAACTGATCAGACGTAGAGGATGAATTAAAATATGATGTACCACAGACAAAAAGACTTCAATATATATACTTAATGATGCCAAAATACTAAAAGAAAGAAAGGAAAAAAGGAAAGGTAACATGAAAAATCAAATAAGGAATAGTCCTAAATAACCCTTTGCATCATTAGAGTGTCAGGTTTCAATTCTACAGCATATATAATGAAGGACAATGTTGTCCTATACAGAAAAGACAGCTGTCTCATAAATATCCAATAGTAGTAACGGTTTTGACAAATTGAAAAATATATGATATGTTCTATGAATTATGCAATGGACATAATTGTAAATAACACTGAAATATAAAAGTATTGATCCAAAGGATATTTTTTTAACATTTTCAGTCATGCCATATATATATATAATATATCATCATATCATCATATCATGTGAGAATAATGGCTGGTGTAAATATGAGAAATATATATATCAGAATAAATCAATGGTTTTAGATGCACTGGAAAAAGATGGTGGTATAATTGTAAGTATGCAGAAATTTCAAAAGCTAACTGAGAAAACAATCTAACGGCACTACTTTTATGGGCAAAACTATGAAATAAACATCCCTCCCACACTCGTCTTCAAGTACAAGCACATCACTTTAATTGTAAAGAGAAAATGTGCATAATGTTCAGGTTAAAAGTGCACCTTTTGGGAAAGTGCATTAGCTATGTTTGATTTTGGGTTCTTTATAATTAAAGATATATAATTGTTAAAATGCACTTTGTGTGGGAGAGAGTGCAACCATACACACATACTTTAATTGTATATTTATTTCCTACATCCATGTCTTCAGTCCATGTAAGTGCATGATACACTTGAATAAAAGTACAGCATTTTAATCGTAAATGTAAATTGTACGTGAGAAAATGTGCATAATGTTTAGGTTAAAAGTGCACCTTTCAAGAGAGTGCATAAATGGTTGCATACAACTGGTTGCACCGGCATCTAACAGATAAAATGTCAAGTATGCCCTAAAAAAGCTAAATTGACATATTATTGCACATAACCGCAACCATTAAATCAAGCAGAATGGATCACCGATATGATTTCTCATTTTTTAAACCAGAATCTATTCTCACATAGTCACATGATCCATTCTCTCTCTCTCTCTCTCTATTGGAAAACAGCATGGAGGGGGGTGCAGGTGTTGGTGGTTTTTATTGTGTGTTTATGTGTGTAAACAGAATTATTCACACAAATTCAAAGCCACAGGTTGTAAAGAAGAAAAATATTTACACAATAAAAAGAAACATAAAAGCAACACATTCTTTCTTAGTAATTCTAACAAAAGAAATGGTAGTTGAGATATTCCAAAATGTAGTCATTCGATATGAAATTACAGAAGTATAGCTGAATAAGCTCCTTGAAATGGAAGGATAGCAATAACTAGTCTGATGCATACCTCCCTAAGGATTAAGATGAAATCTACAGCACTAAGAACTCCAACAAACTGACCCCCACAAAGGTCCCACAGTGGAGCAACAAAGATTCCCTGAAAACAGCTTTAATTAGATATTATCAAATTCAAGTTGTTAATCCAAATATAGAAGTGTATGCATGTGAGAATGATAAATTCCAAACTTATGTGATGCTGAGCAGAAAACTCAAAAATGGGATAAGATTTTTTTTTTAAAAAAAATACTGACAGGAGAGTCAGAGAAGTTTTTCACAACTTGTGTTCTAGTCAAATATTGATCACCAAAATATTAGTAATTCCAAGCAAAGTAAATAAAAGGTTTGGCATAATATAGCACAAGCCCCAAAACTGTAAAAATACACATTCACTATTTTTGAGTGATGTAATAGTTTACAGTAACTGTAAGGAGAAACTAACTGCACAAAATTTCCCCGCGAAAACAAAAATATGACCTTGATAACTTTTCAAGCCAAAAATAGGAAAAGCAGAACATATAAAAGCGGAATACATAAAATAAACATGCCTTTGACTTAAATCTGACCATTTTCACTCAAGCACTGAAGAGTACCTGTTCATAGAGGATATGAAATGCTTGTTTTACTGGCAGATTTACATCCAATGCAACAACCTACAGAAAAGAGTCCAATCCATGGAAAATAAACTATAAAACATATTTAATAAATTAGGAAGCAAAGCTGAAAGAATAAACAGCAAAGCATTCTTGTAGTAGGCAAAAGAAGCAATGAAAACAACACCTTGCCAGATTCAGGGAGCAGCTCATAAGCGGTATGTAGGGACAAGAAGGTTGAAATGCGATTACGAGATAGGTCTATTTCAGCTTGCGATATCCTTGGAAGTGTTTCCTGCAAGGTAATACCTAATTATGTGATTTATATGTTCCTTCATTTCAACATATTTAAATAGGAAAATAGGGTCAGAAGTTGACTGTTTCCACATTCAAAGCATCTGCTCTAGATCCCTTATCACTGATAGGACTAAGTGCACTAAAGTGTTCAAGAGGAAATATCCATAAGAACCTTCTAGACATTACTGGCACCCCTGTCATTACATAAAGTATAGATAAACTACTCAATCCCTGCACAAAATAAAAATTGAATTTACAGCTACAGAGCTACTATGACCATTATATAATGAACCATAACAAGAATCTCGAGGATCACTCTAATTGAATAACCTTAGTTTACACAATACTAACAAGAATAACAATGTCAAAGACATCATGCAATTCAAGAATACACACTAACATAACAACACAATTACTGCTACATATACTATTATTTATTTGACTTATAGGACAAATCTTTCTAGCACATTCAAATAGAGAGGAGTCTATATTAACCCTCAAACAAGAAACTGAGAAAAACTCAAAAAAGAGCACTCAGATTGCACAAAATGGTATGCCCATGTATTACATATTCAGTACAAATGGGGAGGCAGATTTAAGTGCATCAGTGAGTAAAATACTGCAGTTTTAAGCACTAATTAAAGTTATTTACCAGCGGAAGGAAGACATCATGATCCACATCCATACTAGATCTACCAGGCATTTCCGAGCTAAAAAATGCAGGAATAACTTCTGGTTCTCTGGCTAAGAAAATAGTGTTTACTACACCATAATTTCCACTTACAAATGGCTGCCTCTCATCATGCCGCCACTCTCCATCAACAAAAAACTTGTACTGCAAATACAAGAAAATGCACATCAGCTCTGTAGTATTCACATAGATTCTTCTGAACTATATTTATTTCCATAGCCGATGCCAGTTTAGCCTGGTCCAAGCAAATGTCTATTATATATAATTTATAAGAGTGCTTATCAGCTTATGTCCATTTTACTTCAAACAATGACCAGCAAGAAATAAAATAGAGCAAGAGTTTTCCGTGATGAAAAAATAGAAGGGGAGACTGAATGCCATTTCCTATTATGAAGACAAGCTTTCTGTAGAACAGTACAAAAATCTGCAACCGCTCACATTTCCCAAAACAAAAACAAAATTTTTCTTTATGTACCCCAGTAACCTTCACATAACTAAAAGCATACTGCAGATAAAACACTAAGCTCAATTGACAGTTAGATAGTAAGCAGCCCTTTTTTTTATGGCAATTGAATACTAAATAGTATTGCATTTTATCACTGGGTTTATCATGATTTTACATGGACATAGGTCTACTTCTTGGGAGGATAATACAAGTATCTTAATAAGGCAACACAAACCTGATGATATCCTGGAGTCAAGTTGTAGATGACCTGAAAAGCAGTTGGGCATCCCTCCATTGGTGACATTGGGATGTGATCCTGCCACCTACACATTCGGAGATTCCATTTTAGACCATGCGGAATTGCATTCCGGACAAACTAAAGAGCACAATAATAACACCAGTTCAAATGAATAGTCAGCTTCAAAACTTTAGGAATTTGAGATACTCACCTAGTAAACGAGCCACTCAGCAACACCCTTTGTCCTCCATTTGGCCACACGAACCGTGTGGGTATCAAAACTGTGCCTGTAACCCCACTATTATTGTTCTCCCCACTATCTCCAGCACCGGCATACATCTCCTCCGCTCAGAAAAAAAAAATTGGTCCGTTCCTTGAAACCTAATCCTCTCAATTTCCTCTCCAGATATAGCCAACGAGAAAAACCACGCTTATCGAAATGATGACTCCGCAATCCACCGCGCAGCTTCGAAATAAACCGCGATTTCGGGATCCTCCACGCAACAGTAGCAGCAGAGGACCCCACTTATAAGTTATACATGCAACCACAATTAACAAGAAGCATCAAAAACCCTAATTACACAGCACTCAAATCTCAAGCAAAGACGTCCCACTAGCCACAATTCCGCGCCTTGCATTCATTAAAATGCCTGATTTTCAGCTAATTTTATTTTCAAGAACGGAAATTCTCGTAATTATTGAAGAAAAGTAAATCGAAACTCTGATCCGCGATAGAATTGAGACTCCTTTGAGGATTTGGAAAGGCAAACGTATAAACTCCGGAGTTTTGATCGCCGAAAACTAAAAGCCCTAATTTAGCATGCAAGGTCAGGGAGTGCCATCGACATTGGTGGATGGATCTTCGAAGCTTTCTGTTCTGCAATGTGGAGGAGGGTGGAAGGGAGGAGATAGTAGAATCATCAATGAAAAAGAAAGGGAATTAAAGAATAAAAAAATAAAAACAAAAATAGTAAATAAATGAAAATCATAATACGTGTCTATATGATATGTATTATAGAGTATATAGAGTACTAACCATTAATATGCTACGCGCGTAATATAATGCTTTATTCGATATTGTTCGTTGGGATGTTGGCAATTTTAGTATATGGAAAATGCTCATTATTTCTAATTTTATCACTTATAAATTAATTATTAGTTTTAATTTTTTTTGAGAACAAATTATTAGTTTTAATTTTAAGTATTTATTTATGGTTCGTTTGTAAATTTGAAAAATATTTTTCAAAAGATGACTCATTTTTTGTATAATATTACTCTCTCTCCCTCTCATTTTATGTGTATAGTTCAGTTAACGGGGATTAACTAAATTTATTTTTAATTAAATTTTTCATAATATTAAGTTTAGTATTAGTATACGAAATTTATACATTTTAAAATTACACTAAAAGTACTATTAAACACAAAAAATTAAATTTAAAAATAAATAAAAAATACTAAAGAAAATAAACAAATAATAAAGAGTTGGTTTGACTAATGAATAGTGAGTATGATAGATAAAATGGAGCAAATGGAATATAATCTTCTAGTGTTTGGATAATGTTAGAAAACTATCTTTTTTTGTTTGGCGGGCTAAAAGCTAATAAATTACAATTTGTTTGTTTGGTTCATTTTCCGTTACCCTTAATTTAATTTTAAATTTACTAATATTTATATTTTGTCACATCCCGAAGTTGTTAGTTGTGAGGGGTAAAATTAGGAGCATATAGCATGGTCCTTTATATTGACGAACTGTGTTAGTTATTTTGATGGGTAAAATTAGGAGCATATAGCATGGTCCTTTATATTGACGAACTGCGCTAGTTATTTTGATGAGTGGATAATATTAACAATTTGTAAAATAATTTTTGAAAATATAAATTTATTTAATTAATTTATTTAGTTATTCTTAAATTATTTTGTTTTTAATATAAATTTTAAAAATTTTAAGTTTAAAGATTATTATTTAGTGTTTTTATGTGTGTTATTATTAATACTTTCATAATTATAAAGAAGGCATCTTGAAAAATTTTAAGGGCAAATTAAACTTTTAAAAATAAAATACAATCAATTAATATCAAAAAGTTACTTTTAGTGTCCTTTTAGAAACTAGAAAAATAATTTTCAAAAGTCATTTTCGAGATTTCCTAAGTTTTGGTTATTAATGAAAAATGAAATCAAAGGAAAATATTCATGTTGATCAATGAAAAAATGACTCATTTTTGCAGAAAATGTCTTCAACTTTTTTACTAAAATATTTTTGGATTTTTATCTCATGCTCATTTCTCTCTCTTTATAACGCTTTGAGTGGTGTCAAATGGGCGAGTTAACACAATATCTGTATGATTATTATTTAAATTAGATTGGGTTAGTCTAATTAAAATATGGGTCTGAACAGGCTGAGCTAAATAAAATAAAATAAAATTGATTCGACCCGACCTAGAACCCAAAACATTTTTTTTAAAAAAAATTCTTCAATTTCTTTAGTTTAGACTCATTACATTTATCGATTACCAATTAAAATATTGATTGGGCTAGGCGGAACGAAATTTAAAAAAATAGCATGGCCCACATCCCAAAAAAACTAATTTTATTTTTCAATTTCTTTAAGGGGGTGTATTCAATCATTACTTTTATCACACACTAATACAATAGGGTATAATAATAAAATAAGGTATAATAATAATAATAATAATAATAATAATAATAATAATAATAATAATAATATAACCCACACACCCCCTCAAGCGCAAGGCTGGTGAGCAACCACATTGAGCTTGTCTCGGAGAATGGCAAATCGCGGGGCTGGTAGCGACTTTATGAAGATGTCTGCTAACTGATCCTTTGTAGACATAAAATTGACCAACAAATTCCCAGATGCGACCTTATCTCGTACGAAATGATAGTCGATCTCAACGTGTTTAGTCCTTGCGTGGAAGACCGAGTTAGCAGCTAGATATGTAGCCCCGAGGTTGTCACACCACAGGGCTGCTGGCTTACCGGTATGCAACCCGAGTTCATGTAGCAGCGAAACAATCCAAGTAACTTCAGCGACCACATTAGCAAGGCCCTTGTATTCTGCTTCCGTCGAAGACCGAGCGACGGTACGCTGCTTGCGAGAGACCCATGAAATAAGATTAGACCCTAGGAAGACCGCATAACCACTGGTGGACTTTCTGTCAACTGGACACCCAGCCCAGTCCGAGTCGGAGTAAACATGAATGTCGGTAGACGAGGACGTAGACAGGCGTAATTCGTAGTCTAGGGTGCCTTTAACATACCGCAAGACTCGCTTTAAAAGACCCCAGTGATCGTCAGTCGGGTTGATTCCTTTAATATAAGAAGAACACCCAAGCCTTGAACACTAAGCCGACCTTGAGTTTCTTAGGTTTATCAACTCTACATGAGCTTAATCTCCCTCCTTCTACTTCTACCGAGTAGAGATACAAGTTTTTAAAGATAGATTCTTTGATCTTCCAACTAGTAAACTTGGCTTCTTGATGATGAAACGTGATCTTCTCTTGAACAACACAAGTCTCTATTTTGGATTTCTAGTTATAGCTCTAACTCTCTCACTCTGGTCACTTGGAATAAAACTTTGAAACCTTTTTGGATGCTTGAATATTTTCTCCTAATCGACCAACACCTTCTTCAGTCTTGAATGAATGTATTTATAGGCGTTTTGAAATGAATCCGTTTGAGGGAAACCCATTTCAAACGTCCTTTAGCCATCAGGTAATGACCAACGAACCATTCGAAAGGTTACTTTTGTGTGCCAGATTTTTCAGTCGTGTTAGACCACCTTTTTAGCTGAACTTTATTTTTTTTTCTACTACTTTTGTCTAGGCTTTTTAAGGGAAATCTTCATTGAGATGTGTTCTTAGGACTCCTTTTGCCTTGGTCACATTTTCTCTTAGAGCTTGTTTGTTTAAGGTTTCGAACTGTTTACTTAGAGAATGTTTCAAGCAGTCTTTTTGAACAATTAACTCTTACCATTCAAGTTAGTGCTTGAAACCTTAAAGCTTATAACCATTCGGTTTTGAATAGTTGTCCTTACTATTCGAATTCCTTTTATAATTCCCTACTATTCAAAAGGTAGGCCCTTCCACTATCCGGTCTTGAACTCTTCATCTCGAACTCTTCAGGTCTTCAACTCTTCGAAGCTTTGCCTTCTGACTATCTGTGATGTAACTATTCGAGTTACTGTTTGGACTATTCGAATCGAACAATAGAGTTCCTAAGTCTAAAACTTAACAAGAATTGGGGACTAAAATTCTTGACTTTTGGTATCATTAAAATCTAAATTACACGTGTTCTTAACATCACTTTATACCATTATATCTGTTGCATTTTTGAGATAAGAACAATACAATAATTCATGTAAGAAATGTCTTAATTTACAGCAGGAAAATGAATGTAACGAGACAATAATTGTACGTGTGGAGAAAGAATGTTGTATTACTAATAAAGATTCAATATAAATGAATTGAGTGTCTAATTTTTACATTTCACTAGCTATTTATATAGGCATGCAATGAACATAACCACTTAGCTTGCCCACCGCTTAGTAATTAACTCTAGGTCTTCCATACACATTAACATCTTAATATCCAGTACATGTTTCCAGAGTTCCAGATCTAAGCTATCTCTGCATATTGAAGTTGACTCAATGAGTAGATCTTATAACTTGGAACAAGTGTAAGACCAATTAACCTGTCAATCTTCGAAATTGTTTATATGTTTAGAAGCAACAATATCATTTTTAGATTCTTAGAAGAATCAAATTTGAAAAAGTGATGAATAAGAAGGACTTAGAGCTCTTTCCTTGGATAATAAAGACCAAATTCTTGTAAGAATAACTCTACATTGATAAATATTTGGTGTGCTTCTAGAAATAATTACTTAAGCTACGTGCCTACATGGTGTGCTTTCATATTACTCCCTCCGTCCCATTTTATGTGTCGGGTTCGATTAACGAGGTTCGACTGAAGTGAATTTTAATTCGATTTTTCATAATATTAAATTTAGTATTAATATACAAAATTTATATATTTAGAAATTACACTAAAAATACTATTAAACACAAAAAAATCAAATTTAAAAATAAGTAAAAAATAATAAAGAAAATAAACACATAAGAAAGGGTTGGTTTTACCAATAAATAGTAAGTATGACAGATAAAATGGGACAGAGGGAGTACTATATTAGATGAAGAAAATGAATGAAAACTTTGTGGCCCTATTTGTTCGAAACTAACTGATGTGTACCCATCAACAAGAAGTAAGAAATGAAGTGAAAACTGAAAAGTAGTATTATTACTCATTTTTATATAATAGAATTTGACACAACACTAATCCATATCCTTGAAAGTAACCAAGCTAAGCGATTTAAAGTGAATTTTGATATACATATACACATGAAAAACTCATAACTCATTGGTACATTAGTTGTTAACCTCATCAACTTTTATTATTATTATTATTATTATTATTATTATTATTATTATTTGCATATAAGTGCTAAAACTATCATTATAGGGAGTATTTTCAACTATAGTTATTATCATTTTTTGTGTACTATTGTACAAATTAAGTGAAAATACTAAATTTGTCATGTACTGCGTACGAAAATATATTGGCCTTGTTTGATAAATAATCAGCCTATCAGTCAATTTTGACTTATTTGACCACTATTAGTTGTTTGATTAATAAGCATTTTGTAACTCTAAAATACTAAAATTGAAAAGACTACTCAAAGCAGTTTTTTCAATTAGCTTTTTGAGAAAAGAAATTATAACAAACAATATCAGCTAACAGCTAATTTACTAACCAACTTTCTACAATCAGCTAATGTTATCAACAAATCATACATTCTAACCCAATCAGTTAACATCCATTTACCAAACAGGGCCATTATCTACACATATTTATGTATGTTAATGCGATTCACAACTTTTTATATTGACCTTGCTACACTACTTTACATTTATCACTCACACACTCACTTCTTAATATGATAGTTTGTAGTTCGTTGAAATTAAAAAAAGAAAAAAGAAAAAAAAAGAAAAAAGAAAAAAGAAATACTCCTTCCGTCCCGAATTGGTTGTCTCATTTGCTTTTTGCACGCTTTTTAAGAAATTAAAGTAAATGTAATGTACTTTCCAATTATACCCTTTACTTTTTCACTTTTGGAAATAAAAGAAATAAAGAAAAGCAAAAGTCATAAGGGTAAATTGGGAAAAATAGAATGATGATGATGTCCAATTTTAGAAAGAGGACAACATTTTGGGACAAACTAAAAAGGAAAGTAAGACAGGTAAAATGGGACAGAGGGAGTAACTAACTACACAAAATTAGACACATTAAGTAGTGACTATAACTTGTGTGATTTTGTGTAGGGTGAGAACCGAGAAGCATTTCTCATTTTTTTTGAAAGCCATTTATCATTTTTGTTTAATTACTTGTAAATTAAATATTTTTGGGATCGAAAATGATACTTTTTCTCATCTGAATTATATGTTTATAGAATTTTTTCTCTCTAAATTATTCATGTATCTAAATTAGTCCCCTCAATTATTCGAAAAGTGACAGTTTTTCCTCTGATACATTAAATGGACATTTTAACCCTTAAAATAAATATTTCAACCTTTATTTTTCTTTTCCAACAAATTATTGCTTATATGTAGTGATGACCACAGTTCGATTCGAATCGAATCAGACAATGTAACAACTATATCAAAAGGTTCTGGCTATGATTTATAACTGAAATTCAGTATTTGGGTTTCAGTTTATTAAATTTGCGAATTGAAAAAATTGATCCTGAACCATGAGCAAACGGATCGAAATCGAAACAACTACTCGCTTTAGTTTAAAATTAGAATTATAATATTTGCAAATTGTGTACGTTCTTCTTTGTATTTATTCTGATTCTTACATATAAGTAGTATAGATATGATCGCAATTCAATTTTGATTTTGAATCGTCGATTTACGTTTCTGGATTCAGTTTGAACCACTTGTCCATTTTTTTAAATTTTATTTTTAATTTTTAAAATAAATTGAATTCAACAATTTTTTTTTTTGGGTTCGAAACTAAAACTGACAGTTATGGTTTGTGATTTTAAAAAACTAAAACTCAAATATTAAGTTCCGATTCTAAATTGTAACTGGAACCTTTCGATTTGGTTGCTATAGTGTTTGGCTCGATTTGAATCAAATCGTGGTCATCCTTACATATAAGCAATAATATGCTGGAAAAGAAAAATAAAGCGAAAATGTTCAAATAGACCATCCAACTATATGCCAAAATGCAATTAGACCCTCGAACTAAAATAACATTCAATTGAACTCTTACACTTGTTAAAAATGTGCAATTAACTAATTTGACCTATAATAAAATGTCACCTTCAACTCACATGCCACATGGATGCCATGTAAGGTGCCACATAGATTAATATTTTAAAAAATTATTAAAATAATAAATCAAAATAATTATATTTAAAAAAACAGACTGTCATGGCTTCTTCGTTCATGTCGAACTGGACGGAGCAGTCCAATTTGACATGGACGACGAAGTAGCTTGCGGGTGGACGGAGAAACCTGTCGGCTTCTCTGTTAGATCGGACAGAGATATTGATGATTTCTTCGTCCAAAATGGATGGAGAAGCCAATCACTGGCTTCTCCATCCAATTTGAACGGAGCAACCATGGCTTCTCCGTCCTAAACTTACGAAGAAGTCAACAACTTTATATTTTTTTTATTAATTTTATTTTTATTTTTGAATGGGATGCCACATAAGATGTCATACAATCAAAATTAACTGGTTACCTATTGGTAACTTGTTAAATATGTTAATTGCATAGTTTTAATTAATTTAAGGTTTTAATTAATTGAAGTCTTTTTTACTTCGAGAGTCTAATTGCATTTTGACATATAGTTGGAGCAGTTGTTATATCGTGGACCATGGTCCAAAAACGATACCGTTTCTTTAAGTAAAGAAACGGTTGCTGTCACATATTAACGGAGCTCCGTAAATGAAACTACAGTTCATCTCAAATGATACTGCCTCACATTTGTTTTTATATTATCAAATGAAACTGTAGTTATATCAAAATGAAACTGTAGTTGTGTTGAAAGAAAATTGTAGTGTATATAAAAGGAAACTAAATAACATTTTCACATATTTGAGTATATATTGTCCAATGAAACTGTAGTTATATCGAAATGATACTGTAGTTGTATTGAAAGGAAACTGCAATGTATTAGAAAAGAAATTACAATTGTGTTGAAACAACGTCGTTTTGATGCATGAACCACAATGCATTGTAGACTGCGGTCCACAATAAAATTTGCCATAATTGGAGTGCTTATTTGGCCCAGTCGTTATACGGTAGACCATGGTCCACAATGCATTGTGGACCATGGTTACAAAATGACGCCGTTTCAGTAAGTGGGAGAAACGGCGGTCGTTAGTCGTAACGGAGCTCCGTAACTAATACCACAGTTCATCTCAAATGATACTGCTTCATATTTATTTTATATTATCAAATGAAATTGCAGTTATATCGAAAAGGAACTGCAGTTGTGTTGAACTGATACTGCAGCTGTGTTGAGCTGATACTGAATAACAGTTTCACATTTTTGGGTGCTGCTGTTATATCGAAAATGAATTGCAGTTGTGTTGAAAGGGAATTGCAGTTGTGTTGAATTGATACTGAATAACGGTTTCACATTTTTAGGTGTATATTGTTCAATGAAACTGTAGTTATATCGAAATGATATTGTAGTTGTGTTGAAAGGAAACTGCAGTGTATTATAAAAGAAATTGTAGTTGTGTTGAAATGAAACTGAATAACAATTTCACATATTTGAGTGTGTAATGTCGAATGAAACTGCAGTTATATCGAAAAGGAACTGCAGTTGTGTTGAAAGAGAACTGCAGTTGTGTTGAAAGGGAACTGCAGTTGCGCGGATCGGAGGCCGTTTCAGCTGTTTGTTTTCATTAATCAAAACGACGTCGTTTTGATGCGCGGTCCACAGTAAAATTTGCGTATTTGACCCTTATCCCAAAAATAAATGAAATATTTATTTTAAGGGTAAAGATGTCAATTTAAAACCATCACTTTTAAATTAATTGAGAACTAATATAAATACATAGATAATTCAGAGAAAAGAACGTTATACGTATATAATTCAGAAAAAATGTACTCCGTATCATTTATCCATACGTTTGTTGTAAATTAATTAAATACAGTACATTGTAATTTGTAAAGAAAAGTGTTTCAAAAAAATTAAATAAATAAAATTATGTACAGAGTGTTACTGAATTGCCCTAACAAAGAGCAGTTTCAGAGATCAGAAGAAGAAAAGCTCTCCGTTATCCTTTCTCAATGGCGGTCTCCCTCTACTTCTATACATCTCTGAACAGTCACGAACCTCCAATTCAGGTAATTCTTAAACCCCAAAACCGCATAGAACTAACCCTTGACCCTTCCTTCTTCCATAACCCTGCCTTCTTATTTAATTTTGTTTGTTTGGCTAGTTATCTATTAGTAATAGTCAAATTCTTAATCTTGATTTTTGGTAAAATATTTGATACGTTTGAAGGTAAAAAACTCTGAAATTGATATTTGTAGAAAAGGGAGCTGGTTGGGCCCTGGATTAGGGAATGGGCATTGTGTGTTCTTAGTCAGTTTGTTTGTTATGCATTTACAAATATGCTGTATTTTTGGAATAATGTTGAAAGGGCTCATGATGTCTGTAGAACAATCTGACAATTTTACAATTGGTATCATAAGATTTTGTTTATTTATTTATTTTAAAATTTGGATCCTTTATTGAAGTTGATTTAACTTTATTTTTGTTTGGAATGAATCAGGAGTTTAATAATAAATTGTAGATTTCCGATAATGGCTTCTAGAGGTAAATGTAGGCTTTTTTTGTTTGGTAAAACTTAAAGGTAGCTTAAAATAATAGCTTAAAATAAGCTAGTAGAGTCTCATTATTTTTTTATTTTTTTTTTGTTCTGGACTTCTGGTACCTGTTCTCCTTCTGTCATTATTTCTTACACACAAATGTCACATCTGTCTACTCAAAGTTTTAAGCCATAAAATTTGGAATGGCTTCTGTTTATACAGCTTAAAGATTTTTCGACTATATTGTTTATGCAATTTGGGATGGATAAAATGTAGAATAGCTTTCTATTATTTCTTCAATTGGCATTTTATTCCTTGAGATAACTGCAAACTACAAATTGCTGACATGATAAAAGAAATATGTTTGATTTAGTTTGTTATCTGAATTCTTATGAGTTATGATCTTATTTTCTGTTATAGGGACTTGATAAAAGGAGATCTAGGGGTGGAAAGTCTCTATTCCGAATAAAATGTCCAGCAGGTTATCCTTTCATGTCTTTCTGAATTTTATGTTTGAATTATGAATCTGAGTAGCACATTTGAAGTGAGTGTTGAATTAACTGAAGTCCTTAATAGCGTCATTCAAGCTGAATATAGAGAAATAGTGGTTGATTTTTCTCTATGATCTTAATCCTAAATCCCGACTTCATAAGGATAGGATTATGAAGAACTGAAATATGGGTTCCTGCAAGATGTGAAGCATTTCTAGTAAAAGTAGCCTTTTGTGCTTTCTATTTTCATATTATTCTTAGCTAACATGGTTTTATAAGCAAACCAAGGAGGTTGAACTTAAAAAAAAAACTGTTTCTCTAAATCTATTATCATGAGGAATTACTAAAGGACGAAATTAGATTCTGTTCATCTGTTCTAGGCATACAAGTGATGCTACATTGCATTTGTTGCTTGCCACATTCCAAGAAACAAATTCATACGGGGTTGATTGTTTTGTTTCTTTAGGTTTCTTCAATCTTTACCTGAAATTGAAATTCAGAGCTTTCTCTTAAGTTCTGGAAGGTGTAAATACTCTCTGACTCAAACAGAGTCATGCTCTTTTAGGGGGCTAGATACAACTCAAGAACTACAAAACTTTTTTCTTTTTCGAAGAAAACAATAGGTCATCTTTCTTTGTGTTTTTCACCTAAAGTAGACGTCCAAAAGTCACCGTCTTTAACCTTTTGGAAGGGCCCAAGTACAAGCTGAGACCCCACTGAACAGGAAGAACTATGCTTGGTGGGGGAAGCAAATAAAAAAAGTACACATGTTTTTCTAATAAACTGAAATAGTGGATGCATTTAAGGAGCAAACTGAACGTTAATTGTATTGAAAAAATTGATTTGCTTTAAATGTTTTGCACTTCTAAGTAAAATTCTGCTTCTCACGTAACCATTCCTTTTACTATCCTCATAAGCTGATAGCTTTTGGTAGGAGTTAGAACACATGACTTTATAATAAAATGAAATAGTGGATGCATTTAAGGAGCGAATTGAACGGTTATTGTATTGAAAAGATTGGTTTGCTTTAAATGTTGTGCACTTTCAAGTAAATTTCTCCATCTCATGTAACTATCCTCATGAGCTGATAGTTTTCGGTCATTTATGCAACAGTGAAGGCTCTGATGACCAACTATTTGAACCGAGGCATGCTTACTGTGAATAGGCGCCGTCATTGTTTCCTTAGACACACAACACATCTTCCGCTACACATTTCACATAATTTTGATGTAGGTCCTTGTACTGAGATGCTTATTTCTGGCTTTTGGGTGGGACCTGATATTGAAGATGGGTGGGGTTTTGTGCAAGCAATTGTACATCAAACATATTGATTTGCAGTTAGGTTAAACGAGGTTTTGGGTCATACCTTGGTTCATTCATCCTTGTCAGAGTAATGGCCGCAGGTCTAATACTATACCTTAATTTTGAGAGCCTGCATTTCCTCATCTTTTATCAAAAAGACATGATTAAACTCTCTTAAAGTGGTATCCATTGAATGGCAGTGGTGTAATAGATCTTTAAAATTGGGGAAGGTCCTTTGGTTGTAGGAAATATTTTGATAGTCTGCAGTCCACAGGACTAACCTCCTTTAATATTTTTAATTTAATTTAAAATGTATTTAGTTTTCCCACTTTTATAATTAACAATCAACATTCTAAGGTTGTGGCAAAAACTTGTGTGAGACCGTCTCATGGATCTTTGTCCATGAGATAGGTTGGGTAAGGATGAAAATATAATATTTATACTGAAAAATGGAATATTTAATACTGAAAAATGTAATACTAATTAGGAATACAATGTTCCTTGCTTTAGGGAAAGTGTAATACTTTTACATTTTGATTTAAAAGTATTACACTTCTACAAGTAACAAATACTTTATTCTTTATTAGTATTATATTTTTTAGTATAAGTATTACATTTACATCGTTGTAAGATTTTTTTGTTTTGTTTTTGTTTCTCTTTTTGGGCTGAGGTATTTAGTAGCAGGCATGGTTGCAGTAGGCGCTAGACGCTAGTCGGGCGGTAGACTAGCGCCTAGCGCCTAAGCGGTCTAGGCGGCGCCTAGGCGGTACCTAGGCGGTTCTAGGCGGCAACCTATAAAAACAAAAAATTAATTCATGTATGTGGGTGTATGTCATATATTATATTATATATATTATATATATATCGCTTACTTCTCTTACTTATATAAATAAATAAATTTAAATATATATAAATATAATAATAGAATTAACAATGCCGACTCGCTCAAGTTAACTCGGCTAACTCTGTCGAGTTGGACGAGTTAACTCGGCCAAATTCGGCCTAGGCGGCCGCCAACTCGGCCTAGTCGGCCGAGTTAGGCGCTAGGCGGCCACCTAGGGAGCAATTCGCCACGGTCTAAGAGCGCCTAGGCGGCCTAGGCGGGGATTTTTGCAACAGTGGTAGCAGGTAGGGTGCACAATATCTTAGAGTCTTAAATCAATCTAGACCATTAAATTATTACATGGGTGCACAATATCTGATCTCGCAATCTTACCTAAACAAGTGATCTCATAAGCCACATGGTAACTGATACCACAACTCATCTCAAATGATACTGCCTCATATTTGTTTTTATATTATCGAATAGGTGGCTTGGTAGGTTGGGGTGTGTTACCATGTGGAGGTCGCGGGTTTGATACTCATTGAAAACATCTCCTTTAATGTTTTGCTCCCTTTTGCCTTGACCTTCTTTACTCCTGGTTGGAAAGATTTAGGCTCTTAGTCTAAAAGGTTTTCCTCTCATTCGGATAGCCTGGTACTCGATTCCTATAGCCTCCCACAACATGCTGCTAGTTATGACGACTTAGTTCTCACATGCATGCACCCTGCAATAAAAAGAAAAAGATTTTTAATTTGTCACCTTCCCTATGCGTAACTTAGCAGTCCACCAAGAAGCAAAATATATCTGTGGGATTAAATGCATCGACTGTTGTGAAGCGGAATAAGATATGTTGAACTTTGTGGAGCGGGATAATAATACGTTGACCACTAAGAAGCAAGATAAAAATATGTTAATCGCCAAGCAACGGGACAAAAATTAGGAGAACTAAGCACTGGTGCATTCCTCGCAGACTGTCCTGTAATGTAGTAACTATAAGCTTGTGTAACATTGTCTCATTGCAATACTCCTGTTGCAAACTATTTGGCACACTTTTTAAAGGATCTACCATTATTTAGATATTCTTCTTTGTGTCCTGCAAACTGCTCAATTTTTTTATTAATACGATTTGCTGGACTTTTCTTCCTTTGTTTTTCCTTCAACTCTTTGTTCCTTTCTGCAACCCATAATCTTTGATCTCCTTCTAGTTGCTTCCTCATGATAGCATAAACGTCATTCATGGTGTAGGGAGCTAATTTGTCATCACGGAAATATTGTATGGCTCCAAATTTCGGTCTATAATTATTAGCTGCATATCCTGAAAATTCAAGACTTCTTTTTCCTTTTCCCTTTTCTTTGCCAACATTGCTTTCAACAATAATAGAAGACCTGAGAGCCTAATGATTGCTCTCTTCACTGTTTTTGGCATAATCAAGGAATTTTTCAACATTAACATCAATTTTATCTACTTTGACAGTGTGTTCAGTCCTAAAGGCAGATAACTCATTATGCAAAGCAGAGATTTTATCTTTTTGCTGGTGAATTACCTTTAATAGACTTGTGCACTAAACCACTGTGAAGTTGGTGGCGTTGTGTCTCTCGGGTTAAATTTCTTGGTCAATGTCACAAATTTCTCATCTCACTTCTTTTCTTTCTTCTTATTATACTCTTGCATTGCCTTGTTTAACTGTTTCTAATGATCACTTAAAGTTCTAATTTGCTTATAGATATCTTCATAGATATGTCTGTCAAGATTTCTTCTAACTTCCATTGCATTGGCAATCTTTGTGTAGATGTTTTCTTTACACTCATTAACCTTGATAAACAAACTACTCAGCAAGTTTTTTTCATCTTCAACCATATTTTTGATTAGATTCTTCATCTTTTAATTGTGTGTCTAATTCCCTTTCTTTGTGATGAATGAGAATTGTGATCAACTGCATTCCTGCTTCTTCGATTGGTACTATCATCTCTTCATCTCCATCATAGCCAGTTTCACTTGAATCAAATGACTTAGACATGATAATTCTTCTTATTTTTGTAGAGTTTTTAATTGCTTCCTCCTCATTAGATTCCTCAAAATCTTTTAAGTGTTCTTCATCAATCACTTGTGCATCAACAAAATTTTCAAGCAAAATATCATTAGTATCTTTCAAAGTGGTTGGAATATTTTAAGTAGTATATGTCTCCCGTGATTTTGTTACGGTTGGCACTTCTTCTAGAAAAACATTTTGATTTTCTTCAATGCTGATCTCTACTAGAGATTCATCTTGGGCATTGTCTGATCCTCTCACGGTTAGGTCAACTGGAACCGTGACTAAGTTTAAATCTCCTTCAACATTTTGTTCAATTGTAACGGTAACCAGGGCTGCAATTCCTTCAATGTTTTGTACATTAGGAACCATGATTGTGACTGGTTCCTCAACTTCAACTAGATCCGTGGCTATGGCTAGTTCCTCAACTTCAACTGGATTTGTGGCTATGGTTGGTTCCTCAATTTTAACTTGATCCTTGACTATGGCTCCAATTCGCTCAACATCACTAGGAATCGTGACTGGTTCCTTTTCAATTTCCGTGGCTGCATTCGTGACTGGCACCTCAACTGAATTTTCAACAGGTACATCAACTTGAGCTTCATTTGTGACACATATCTCAGCTGGAATTTTAACTTCAAATTCGACTTGGTTTTGTTTTGGAACCGTGCCTGGTTTTTTAACTTGTCCCTCAGCTATAACTTCAATTGACACTTCATTTAAAATTGCAATTTCCCTCTAACTTTGTATCTCACGCCCTTTCCCTGACTTGTAGAATTTTCAACACTTGAATGTTTGAAGATTCTCCTAGATAATGGTGAAAATCCACAAGTGATCTTTGTAATTATTCTAGCAAATTTGCTTGGTCTATCTCTTCTAAATCTTCAGCAGATAGTGCTTGAAAACTTTCCTCCAAAACTGGTATCTTTTCTTTGGATACTGCTAACTTAGCTTGCACTTTGCTTAAATAAACCTTTTCAATGGTAAACACCTGGATAATAGTAGCTATATCTCTTATTCCCAACCAAGCAAGTGCAAGTATTTCTTCTCTCTCAATCTCAAGTCCAGCTTTGGAAATGTGAAATTGATACCCTTCTAATCTCTACTTCCTCCATTATTTTATACTTAACAATTCAGTAGCTAAAATTGGATCTTCGTGAATAAAATGTTCCATTCCTTATTCCAGAATGTTTGCCTCAAGTTGTGAGTCCAATCATTCAATTTGAAGTGGAGATACAAGATTTTTAACCTTAGTAAAAGCATTTTCAGTTGGCAGTGATAGTGGGTACGGTTGATAGTTTCTTCCAATTGACATATCAGGTACAATGACAGTTACATTTAAATTTGAAGTTACTGCTTTATCATTTGTAGACCCAACAATCACCAAGGGTGCCTCATTTGAACCAAGACCTTAAGGTATTCTAGAGTTTTTCCTTGCTGGCCTCCCTCTTTTCTTTTTAGGAGCATTAGAACCCACAATATCTCTATTGGTAGAAGTCTTAGTAGGTTTTCTTCTTCTCAAGGTTTTTGGGTTCCTAAACAAATACTTGAAACTAGAAACATTTTTTTTGGCTTTTTTAGTGGTACTCCTTTCTTCCTTCGAATCTCAGAAATAGTTAAGCCATAACTCACATACATGGTATTTGATTTTGTTATATTCGAGAGGTACAACTCTTACAAGGTTCTGCATATTCTTGTAGACATATCCAGCCCAATTAAACTTAATTGCTGTCATACTCCATTCAACAAAGTAATTTTTTGTGGCTTAATCTCATATGCACTAGAGGTTCTACAGTCTAAGCACTTATACAAGATATATTAAAGAATTTTTCAAACTCCCACTTCAAGGACTTTTTAAAATCAGAAAATTTAGGTGTAGATGAATATTCCCCCACGGGTTAATAACCAAAATTCTTGATGATCAAAAGCGTGGTCATCAATCTCTAAATTAGTCTCAGATAACTCAAAACTATCCATTAGATAATTAGGTAATATCTCAACTTGAGTACCATTCACAGTAGACCTAATTGATTGAACTTCTATAGATGAATGCAAATAGAACTTTGCTATATCTTCCTCATAAATGCTAGAAAATGGATATGTACATAACCTTAGAATGCGGATGTTGTTTAGGGCTTGTATAATCTGATTTCCAAAGTTCTTGTCGTCGACTACATTGAGAAGATCGGGGATGTGTAGAATCTGCCTAGTGTGTCTGCTTCGCTAGTTGAACTAGAGTAGGATTCTCCATAGTTCCTTCTTCGTCTATGGTTGGTGGTGCTATCGCTATTTCTGTATGGTTGCTTGCCATTTCATAACTAAGAGGATTTGGGAAGAGTTTGGCGGTTGCTCATAACCTATTATTCTCACTTGACAAATTTTATGATTGAAAAATATGTATGCAGGTATATTTATGTGCACTACATGATGAAATGTGGGAAGCCATTTAAGTGGTCCTATTGAAATCCTCAAGGTAAACATAATTTCACTACTCACATCAGACGCACCACCATACATTTCAAAGCCAAAGTCGGAATGGACTCCTGACGATTGAATACGAAATAACTTGGATAATATTGCCAATGATATTTTGTTTAAATGCGTTGGTGATACCATATTTCCAAAAATAAAAAAAGTGCAGTATCGCCAAAGAAATATGGGAGGTACTCATCAAAATAGGCGAAGGGAATGAACAAGAAAATTACAGCAATTATGTCTACTATGAATGATACTCAAGTTGAGATATTGCCTAGTGATCTAAGAGATAATTTTGGGTTGTTTGAGACTAATTTGGATATTGATGACCATGCTTTTGATCATTAATCCGTAAGAAATATTCATCTTCTACACCTAAATTTTATGGTTTTAAGAAGTCATTGAAGTGAGAGTTTGAAAAATTCATTGATATCTTGTATAAGTGCTTAGACTGCAGAACCTCTAGTCTAGATGAGATTAAGCCACAAAAAATTACTTTGTTGAATCATGAATGGAATATGGTAGGGAATTAAGTTTAATTGGGATGGATATGTCTACAAGAATATTGCAGAATCTTGTAAGAGTGTTGTACCTCTTGAATATAACAAAATCAAATACCATGTGAGTTATAGCTTTGTTATTTCTGAGATTTGAAAGAAGAAATGAGTACCACTAAAAAAATCAAAAAATATTTCTAGTTTCAAGTATTTGTTCAGGAACCCAAAACCTTGAGAAGAAGAAAACTTACTGAGACTTCTACTAGTAGAGATACTGTGGATTCTAATGCTCTTAAAAGAAAAGAGGGAGGCCAGCAGGGAGAACTTCTAGAATATCTGAAGGTCTTGGTTGAAATGAGGCACCCTTAGTGATTGTTGAGTCTGCAAATGATGGAGCAGTAACTTCAAATTTAAATGTAACTGTCATTGTGCCTGTTATGTCAATTGGAAGAGATTATCAACCGTACCCACTATCACTACCAACTGAAAATGTTTTTACTAATGTTGAAAACCTTGTATATCCACTGCAAATTGAAAGATTGAACTCACAACTTAAATAAGGCAAACATTCTAGAAGAAGAAAGGGAACCTTTTGTTCATGAAGTCCAATTCTAGCTACTGAATTGTTGAGAGTAAAAGAATGGAGGAAGTGGAGATTAGAAGACTATCAATTTCACATTTCTAAAGTTGGACTTGAGATTGAGAGAGAAGAAATATTTGCACTTGCTTGGCTAAGAATAAGAGATATAGCTATTGTTATCCAGATGTCTACCATTGAAAAGGTTTATTCGTGCAAAGGGCAAGCTAAGTTGGCAGGATCCAAAAAAAAGTTACTAGTTATGGAGGAAAGCTTTCATGCACTGTCCGCTGAAGATTTGAAAGAGATAGACCAAACAATTTTCAAGAATGATTACAAAGATAACTTGTGGACTTTCACCATTATCTAAAAGAAGCTTTTAACATTCAAAGTGTTGAAAATCCTACAAGTTAGGGGGAAGGACGTGAGATAGAAAATGAGAGGGAAATTGTAATTTTAGACAAAGTGCCAGTTGAAGATATAACTGATGGACAAGTTAAGGAACAAGTCACGGTTCTAGAACAAAACTAAGTCGAAATTGAAGTTAAAAATCAAGCTGAGATATTTGTCACAAATGAAGCTCAAGTTGATGTACCAGTTGAAAATCCAGTCATGAATGTAGCCATGAAAATTGTAGAGGAACCAATCACCACTCTTAGTGATGTTGAACGAATTGAACCAGCCACAACCATAGATCCAGTTGAAGTTGAGGAACCTGCCGCAGCCACAGATCCAGTTGAAGTTGAGGAACCAGCCACAACCATAGATCTAATTAAAGTTGAGGAACCAGTCACAATCACGATTCTTAATGTACAAAACAATGAAGGAATTGTAGCCGTGGTTACCATTACGGCTGAGGAAAATGTTGAAGGAGAATTAAACTTAGTCATGGTTCTAGTTAGCCTAACCGTGTGAAGATCAGACAATGTTCAAGATGAATCTCTAGTGGAGATCAACATTGAAGAAAATCAAAATGCTCTTCCAGAAGAAGTGCTAGCCGCATCAAAATCACAGGAGATGGATACTATTAAAAATCTTCCAACCACTTTGAAAGATACTAATGATATTCTTTTTGAAAATCTTGTTAATGCATAGGTGATTGGTGCAGAACACTTGAAAGGAATTTGATGAGGAGGAAACAATTAAAAAAATTTACAAAAAGAAGAAGATTTATCATGTCTGAGTCATCTGATTCAAGTGAAACTGACCATGATGGAGATGAAGAGATGACAGTGCCAACTAAAGAAGAAGGAATGCAGCTAATCGCAATTCCAATTCATCACCAAAAAAAAAGGAATTAGACACACAATTAAAGAAGATGAAGAAGAGTCTAACAAAAAAAAATGGTTGAAGATTAAAAAAACTTGCTCAATTTTTTTTTATCAAGGTTAATGAGTGTCAAGAAGACATTTACACAAAGATTGTCAATGCAATAGAAGTTAGAGGAGATCTTGACAGACATATTTATGAAGATATCTACAAGCAAATGAGAAGTTTAAGTTATCATCAGAAATACTTAAACAACGCAATGCAAGAGTATAATGAGAAGAAAGAAAAGAAGTGGGATGAGAAATTTGCAACATTGACTAAGAAAATTGAAGTTGAGAGATATAACACCAACAACTTCATAGTGGCTCAGTGTACAAGTCTACTAAAGGCAATTCACCAACAAGAAGATAAAATCTCTGCTTTGCATAATGAGTTATCTGCCTTTAAGAGTGAACACACTGCCAAAGTAGATTGATGATATTTTTGAAAGAATTGCTTGATTATACCAAACAGGGGGAAGAGAATAGTTATTTGGCTCTTAGATCCTCTATTCCTGTTAAAAGCAATGTTCGTAGAGGAAGAGGGAACAAATAAGGAAGTCTTGGATTTTCAGGATATGCAGCTAATGATCCTAGAACGAAATTTGGAGCCATATAATATTTCAGTGATGACATATTAGCTCCCTACACCATGAAGGGCGTTCCTACTCTCCACACCCTGGCGGAACAAAGAACAATCGTCGTATGGAGGATCTTAAACCGACTTCATGACAGAAATGAGACATTGTACTACCGAGTAAGTTTGGTTACATATGGTGGTTGTAAATAGTAAGCAGTTATCAAATTAATGTCACCCTACAATTGCTTCATTTTCTTCTTTTTTTTTAGGATTTCGTGTTTTAATATTATTGTATTTTTAATATTATTTTATTGTTTTAATTGTTTTAATGTACAATATTTTGGGCGAGAAATAGGATTTCGTTTTGGAGGATTTTGTTTTTATAAGTATTATAACAATGTACTAATCCTAATGTATAACAATGTTTTGATGTTATAGGATTTCGTGTTTTAATATTATTGTACTTTTAATATTATTTTATTGTTTTAATTGTTTTAATGTACAATATTTTGGGCGGGAAATAGGATTTCGTTTTGGAGGATTTTGTTTATATATATATATATATATATATATATAGATTATAACAATGTACTAATCCTGATGTATAACAATGTTTTGATGTTATAGGATTTCGTGTTTTAATATTATTGTACTTTTAATATTATTTTATTGTTTTAAATGTTTTAATGTACAATATTTTGGGTGGGAAATAGGATTTCTTTTTGGAGGATTTTGTTTTTATATATAATATATATATAGATTATAACAATGTACTAATCCTAATGTATAACAATGTTTTGATGTTATAGGATTTCATGTTTTAATATTATTGTACTTTTAATATTATTTTAGTGGGTTAATTGTTTTAATGTACAATAGTTTGGGCGGGAAATAGGATTTCGTGTTTTAATATTATTCTACTTTTAATATTATTTTAGTGGGTTAATTGTTTTAATGTACAATAGTTTGGGCGGGAAATAGGATTTCGTGTTTTAATATTATTCTACTTTTAATATTATTTTAGTGGGTTAATTGTTTTAATGTACAATAGTTTGGGCGGGAAATAGGATTTCGTTTTAGAGGATTTTGTTTATATATATATATATATATATATATATATATATATATATATATATATATATATATATATATATATTATAACAATGTACTAATCCTAATGTATAACAAAAAATAGTGAAAATCCAAATTAAACTATTAGACAGGGCCCCTATTTTTAATGGAATGATATGATCCTGCATAAAGGATGATGGATAAAACCAAAATATGTCAGGATCAAGCAGTTAACATTGCGTAAAAAATTATAGTAGTGAAGACATAACTTTATTTCTTTATATTTGTGTAACCGTCAGCATTACGTTTCAATATGACATGATGTTGGACTGGACTCTTGAAGCCAACTCCAAACAAAATAATATTGGATGTGATGGTATATAAAGGCGACTGGGTAGACTATCCGGTCGGTAGGAAGAAAAGCTAGTAGAACACTGATGCCCTGGAACAGGTGAGGTCCGCCCCGACTCCTCGGGTGGTCGGTCATCCCGTAAGGCGTCGGTACCCCGAAACATGTGAAGACCGCCCCGACTCCTTGGGGGTCGGTCGGAAGGGGAATTGGTTGACTGGGTATACAAGGCTGTCGGCTGGTCTTCGACAGACTCCTGAGGATGTCCGGCGGAGACGAAGGATCGAGAGAACCAACGGACGATCATAAGAGCGGAGACGAAGGATCGAGAGAACCAACGGACGATCATAAGAGAACGGCTATCATTATGAGCATTTAATGTCTTTTATGAGCTATTATTTGTAACATTGATTAAGAGATTAATTGTGTAACCGCTATTATTTGTAACATTGATTAAGAGATTAATTGTGTAACCGACTAGGTGCATGAGATATATAGTTGTACGGGGCCCCTTTGAGAGGGAGAGAGAAAAGGAGGAGGGGAAGGAGAGACAAAAACCACTTGAGAATTTATATAAAATACACTTATTGTTCTTGTTATTTTCCGGTAGTGTTGGCCCGCCGGCCGATCGCCTGAAGATCGGGAAACCATCAGGATGTAATGTTGGAAAGAACATATATCTATGGTATTTGTAAAGGCTTGCAGTTGGAAGGTTACAATTGGAAGAAATCAATGAGTGATTGTTGGGAAGGTGGGTTGTATGTAGAACAGTAGAAGTAGTGCCTGCAATGGTTGCGGTGGTCGGAGGTACGGTGACAACTTTACGTGGTGGTATAAATGGGATTGACGGTGGCAAATGGAGTTTAATTTGAAGGTACTTAAAAGACTGATTTTGATGTGGGTAGAGATTGTTAATTAGTATGAACTGGATATGGTTTTTGGGTTCATATGTGGATTTTTGGACTATTATTATGCTTATCCAGCTAATTATAGTTGCTGATATATTATTTTATTATATTGATTATTCTTTTTATTCCAAATCTCGTTATTCGAACAAGATATATACAAAATAAGAGAAATGAATTACATTTACGAAATTATTTTTCGTTAGATATTTTTGAATACTGTTGACTCTGTTAGAATATATAGTATCTGGTCATAACTTTCCATTTTGAATAATCACTTCGTACCACTAGACCACAACATCATTAACAGTAAAATGTGTATCTATTATCTTTACAAATAAAATATACCTTTTCAATTAAAAAAATTAAAATTATATGGATCAATTATTTTTCAAAATCCTTTAATTTCTAGTGTGACAATCCTGCATAAAAAAGTAGGACTTTACTCTTAATCAAATAATAAAATAACTAATTATATATTACCATATTAGAGGTGAAATATTTTGATCCTTCTAGCTTGATCCAAACAAAAAATTGAATGGTTTAAGACCAGATAATTCATAAACTAATTGTAACTTAAGGTCAAAATTCAATCGAATTGAACCTTACAAATTGTACACCATGTTAAAGAATTTTATGAAAAAGTTTGCATAACCAAAATTATCTTATTGTGGTTAGAATACCAAAAGTAAGGAGATATATACTTTGCAATATAGTCCCAAATAAATTTTATTAGAAATCTTACTATTTTGATGAGTATTTTCTTGTGAAAAATGGGATGAAGCACCAAATTGGCCATAAACTAATTATTCGCCATGCACTCTTGTCAAAGCAGGTAGCAATAATAATAATAATAATAATAATAATAATAATAATATTTGTTGTTGTTGTTGTTATTGTTATTATTAACCTAAATTAAAGAAATAAAGAACAGGCGTGCATGAATATACATTTATAGTACACATACTTCTCGATCTGTCTTTCTCAATGCTACTAAGAAAGGTAAGTGTGAGCATTAATATATTTTTCAACGAAACCATGAGACCCATATAGTACTTCACCACATGGTAACAACTTGTACAACGTGTTCAGCTAATACAGATTGCAACTTTTTATTTTTTAATCAATTAATTCTACTGGTAATGGTAATGCTCCTAATAGTTCGTACATCTGTTTATGTCTTTAATATTTTGTATATACGTCACCTATGACATCATTCACTACACTTTCATTAAAAAAATTATAATTGTTGAGATTATTAATGTTCCTAATAGTTTGTACAGTTTAAGTGCTTCATATTTTGTATGACAAATTTTTCTCTTAACACATCTCACAGATCTTAATCCGTAAGACGATTTAGGTCAGGAGAATTTGGTATTATGATATATATATATATATATATATATATATATATATATATATATATATATATATATGGGCTTAGTAATATTTTTTCTTGCAAACGGTTTGTTACAGTTTTGCTGTAAATTATTATTTTTATGCTATAAAGTATTATATATAAGGCTTAAAGTATTAATTATATCTATAACTCCGCAATAAAACTTTATTTCCTACAAAGGTCTATTATAGTTTTAATTTCCTATAAAGTACTATATTTATGCTATAGAGTATTATATATACGGCTTAAACTATTGATAATATTTACAATTATGTTATGTTATTACTTTATTCCCTACAAAATGTGTATTACATTATTTATGCTATAAAGTACCACATTTATGCTATAAAATATACTATACTAATAAGAGCCAAAGAGAGTTAGGCATAAAATGGGTAGAAAAAATGGCGGTCAAATTATTTAATCAAATGGATGGTTCAGATTGTTCAGATTTATATTTTTCGTTGAGATTTCCTAATTTATCCTTAATTATATGATTATCCGTTAAGTTTTCCGTTAAATATTCTCTTCTCCGTTAATATTCTGTTAACTTTTAACTTACCCATTAATTTCTATAAGAAAGGTCTTAGGTTCGAACCCCATCCCAATCAAATTTGGCATAATTAAGTTCCTCACTCTATTTTACTCCTATTAAATTAAATAGATTAGTAGCTACAACAAAAAATGATACATATGCATTATATTTCTTTAATTTAGAATTATGTGTCTACAATATCTTTATTTGAAAAAATTATTCATTATCAAAAAATTAAATTAAATAAGAGAAATAATTTCATTAGTTATATTGTCTTTATTTTCTCCCATGCAAAGATTCTTTACATTCAAATTTATCAATTGTTATTCATTACATTGTCCATTATCTTATTTTTACAATATCTTGTAATTAAATATCAAAGTTATAATACAAAATAATGTTATATATTTATTTACCAAGTATTCTATTAATACCATGAAAAAAAAATTTTAAAAATAATTTGAAGCTAATTATATTAACTACTTGGGGATTGGTTGACAAAGAGAGTACTCAAATAACCCA
Organism: Ipomoea triloba; assembly: GCF_003576645.1. Lineage (NCBI taxonomy): Eukaryota > Viridiplantae > Streptophyta > Magnoliopsida > Solanales > Convolvulaceae > Ipomoea > Ipomoea triloba. The sequence goes on from NC_044930.1 coordinate 10,792,076, forward strand.
ACAAATTGAAGCGAGATCACTCTATTTTACTCTTATTGAACTAAATAAATTAGTAGTTACAACAAAAAATGATACATGTACATTTCTTTAATTTAGAATTATGTGTCTACAATGCCTTTATTTAAAAAATAATATTCATTATCAATAAATTAAATAAGAAAAATAATTTCATTAGTTATATTGTCTTTATTTTCTCTAATGCAAAGATTATGTACATTCAAATTCATCAATTGATATTCAAATATTGTCCATTATGTTCTTTTTACACTATTTTGTAATTAAATATCAAAGTTATAATACAAAATAATGTTATATATTTATTTATCAAGCATTTTACTAATACCATAAAAAAATTAAAAAAAATAGTTTGAAACCAATCATATTAACTACTTGGAGAATTTGTTTGACAATGAAAGTACTCAAATAACTCATTACCCAACAAATTGAGGCGAGAAACTACCTTTTAATATCTTTGGAATACATCATATTTAAAATTTTCAAATTTTTACTAATTTATTTAATCTTTTTCCTTAAACTAGGAATTTCTTTATCCACAATAACTCACTGCTGGAAATATTCATTTTTCCGACCACCAAAAAGTGGTCGGAAAATGACGATTTTCGGTCGGAAATACAATTTCCGACCAACTTACCGACCACTTTATGGGTTCGGAAAAAAAGCTCTCGGTATTACCGACCACTAGTCAAGGTGGTCGGAATTACCGACTTCTTTTTTAAGACGTCGGAAACATAGATGAAAATCGTCGGAATTACCGTCCACCGGTGGTCGGTAAAATTTGCTAAGAAAAATTAAAACTTGAATTACCAACCACCAAGGTGGTCGGTAATATTTACATCTTACTGCATATACAATTGTCAAATATCCTAAAAATCCTGTTTTAATAATACAAATATGAACACCACATTTGTAAATTCAACACCACAATATTAACAATTCAAGGGAATCAAACATTATTTAATCATTTAAATCCAAAGTGTAGCAATTGCTTCACTATAAAAAATACATCTATTGTTTGCAGCTAAGTTTCACCATCCAAAACAGATTTTCAAATCATTCAAATAATATGCTATCTAATCTTGACTAGAGGGGGATAGTGTATCATCATCGGAGGTGGAGGGGGGTAGTGTATCGTCATTGGAGCTATTTTTGTTTGGATCTTGATAAAGACTACCAAGATTTGCACTAAAGTGGGCAAGTGTTGCTTCTATTTTCTGGACGATATCACGGATCCTCCGATTTTCCTCATGCATATCTTATTTCTGCTGTTGCATCACTTGATTTTGCTCATCAGTTCAGAAAAAGCAGTTAGAACAACTCTTTTCATGCCTTAAGCACTGAAATGCAGAAAACATATGGTAGGAGATCAACAAATGATCATATTCATTTAACTCAGGATGAAGAAATGTAGAAAACATATGGTTAGAGATCTTACCATTAACTTCTGTGTGAATAGGTTCCCTTCCAAGTTAAAGAATTACATCAAGCAGAGGGAATATATAGTACCTATGTTTACGAAGTAGAACATGCCTTAGAGAACCATCTAGCATAATACTAAGTAACAGTATCAAGTGTTCCATCCTATTCCATCTTGTACTCACCATAAAATGCCACCACATTTGGGTGATGAAGCTTTGACAGAATATCAGCTTCCCTCCAGAACTCTACAGTCTAGAAACAAGAAGAATATGAAGAGCAAGAACTAGAATAAGTGACAAATGAGAAAATAAATAAGTCAAAAGAAATAACAATTGTGGATCTAATCCTCCTTTAATTTGTTTTGCAAAGTTAATGCAAAGACTCTAGCTGAAACTCAGGAATAAGTTTATTCAAAATGTACAAATGAAAAGAAAAGGAGACGAAGGGGAAGAAGGGGAGGGGGGTGGGGCTGGTTTTATGTTTAGTTGAAGAAAGATCATCAATCTCTCTTGATATTTACCAGATACTCTGTCAATTTTTGTGAGAGAAACAAGGTAATGTCTTGGAAGCTTCAACTCCTCATCTTATTGTACCATATGATCTGCCTGGAAATTGAATGTCACAACAGGTCAACATAATATAATTAAAATTGTGCAACTGAAATTTAAGAGTAAAGAAAATATACACATTTAGCTCATGTAATCTATGTTAAGATATCCTAGCACTTCCACTAGTAAATAGGTGACAACTTGGCCAGTAAAACAATCCATGTCTTCTCATTGAACACTGAAGATATAATATTGCGCGTCCTATTCTCCTAACTGTTTCTACTATCTTAAAGTAAGTAATACCCCACCGGACTTAATTGATCTACATCAATCATTCTTCTCTGCTCTAGAACTAGTTGAACCTAATATTTCAAATCTTGGACTAGTCCATTGAAAATCAGTAAAATCCAACCAGATTTAATGATATACTGAACCTGCAAACAAAGTTGCATGTTTAAGAACTGATAACTTAGGATAGCAATGCATCAGATTTCAAACCTAATTGCTACTGTAGCCACAGAAATAGCCATCACCTACAAATATATATATAGAAGGAAATAATAGAAGCTTTACCAGCTTTAGTCAACTCAAGAGAAGTAATTCGTGCTGTGTAATAAGTCCCTCTGGTACTTATCTCCTGTACACAGAATCTGCAAAGTCCTCTTGAGAGATGCAGAGCTCAAGCAGCAACTCCCCTGCATTAAACATTTAAAATCAAGACATTGTATAGCACATAACTTTGACCAGTTCAATTTCTAAATACAAAAAACCTGACATTACATTAAATTATAAATCCCTAGCACTTCAAACACAAGAGAATATATGAAAGATTTACCACTTATTCCAGTGAACTTGTTGCAGACTTTTTCCATCATGTTTGTTAAATCTGATATGCTAGCTTGATTTTTCAAGGTATACTCTACAAAATCAGTTCCCATGCCTATAACAATTGCATATAATATTTTAATCAAAGAATGAACTAAAGTAACTGATAAACAAGTGAAACTCATAGGAAATCACCTAGAGACAAAGCAGGATCCACAGTACTAGTCTCTGCAGAATCCTGAACAAGGAGAATCGCAATCACTCCTTTATCTTCTTTCTGCCCTAACTCTTGCTCCAACAATTTCACACTGCTCAATCAGTAACATTTTTCATCACACACAAACCACTTAGGGTTTAAGATTTAGAGACAAATGAAATTAGGAAAAGAACTAACCTGTAGCAATACGGCGAAGGCGACTAGAAACAGCAAGGAGCGCATTGACGGCAACCAGAAATAAGCAAACAGCGAGGATTGACGGCAAAGGCGACGAGCGGCTGCCACGGCGAAGACAGTGGGCGCTGCTATGGGCGACAACCTCCATTGACCAAGCTTTGCTATGGGTGACGAAGTTGGTGGAGTTACGGTGACAAAGCGCCGACTTGGTGGTAGCACACACATGGTATGAGCACCGGGTGCGGCGCGAAAGAGTCTGAGTAGGGCGACGATCTGCTTTTCATTTCTAAGTGTTTGAACCGATTCTTTTTCTAAAGTCTCTGTAGCAATATATATAATATATAAATAAATTTCCGACCATTTGGTGGTCGGAAACAAAAAATCTAATTTAAAAAAATTAAACAGGCTCAAAATATTCCGACCACTTAGTGAAAGTGGTCGGAATTTCCGACTACTTTCCGACCAACATAATTCTTTGACGGAAAAATGAAAAAAAATTACTTTTTGTGACCAATTTTTTAGGTGGTCGGAAATGAGGTCGGAAAATCAATAATTTTCAGTAGTGACTCATTCAACAATAATGGTCGAACCAAATGAACCCCGAGCATAACACCTAAAGGAAAAGTCCATAGCTCCTATATCATAATCTCATTTCATGACGTTGTCATCTATGCTACCAACAATAACCCAATTGCAAATAACATACTACCAACAAAAAGGAAGATGACAAATAGTAAAGATGAACACAATGACAATGTTACTCAAAAGAGAATTAAGAGTACTTAGAAAAATTCAAACCAAAAGTAGTATTTATTTAGACTATCATTTTTAGACCAAGTATTTAAACTATCGATTTTACAAAGTTGCAAATATTTATTTTAGTGACAATTATAATGAATTTCATATATTATCTTGGATTCATATACTTTGAGTTACATATTTAAATAAACAAATTCAACATTCAATTACATATGTATAAACTTCTCCTATATAATCTTGCATTGATATACTTTCAAATATTTATTTAAATATAAACATTGGACATTAACCCATTCGCGCAATGCGCGTGTTAAACTAGTATTATATATAAGGCTTAAATTATTGGTTATATATGCAATTTTGTTATGTTATTACTTCATTTTTTTCTAAACTTTCTATTACTCCGTATAATTTTGATATAAAGTACTACATATATGTTATAAAATATTATTATATATAAGTCTTAAAGTATTGATTATATATGCAATTTTGTTATATTATTACTTTAATGCATTCAAATTGTCTATTAAAGTTTTGTTATAAAGTACTATATTTGTGCTATAAAGTATTATATATAAGACATTTAGACTTTGTTTAGCGGATCTTATTTAAGAACTTATAGTTTATTTTAAGTTATTAATAAGTTATAAGCTCTGCTTGGTATGTTCCCAAAATAAGCTGGTAGCTTAAAATAAGAGCTTATTTTGAAACCTACATTAGGCTTTGTTTGACAGAGCTCATTTATGAGCTTATAGCTTATTTTAAGCTAGTAATAAGTTATAAGCTTTGTTTAGTAATGTTCCCAAAATAAGCTAGTAACTTAAAATAAGAACTTATTTTGAAAAGTTACTTTAGGTAGCTTAAAAAAAAAAGCTAGTATTTCTAAAAAAAAAAAAAAAAAAAAAAGCTAGTAGATTCTTAACTTTTTTCCATCTTTATCCTTATTATTTTAAATAAAGACATATTTTACCCCTCCCAATTAAAATCCTTTTGGCCTTTTATTTTTATTTTTTGAAAATAAAGAAAGTCATTCATTTAATCATAAGCTGAAACAATTACAAATATGATCAATGGAACGGTATACCATTCCTTACAGTAAGACATAGAAACAATTTCCCTAGCAATGCTACAAAGAACTTGATTCGCAGACTGTTTCACAAATTTGAAACTAAATCCGTTGGATGAACTTAACGCTTCTTTAATATCATTGAAGGATTGATCAAATGTAGTCAAGACTGGCTTCGGTTGGAAAGTCTTGCACACCACCTGAGTATTTTTTTTCAACCTTACGTTCATTGACAATACATCCATCGATCTGAACTGCAGATGCTCTTTTTCATTGTCATCTTTGTCACCCAGGATGGGGTTCACATACGCCATGACCAACTTTTATGATTCACACATATGAAGAAAAGAACTCATTGTCATCGGTATCCTTTTGGCCTTTTATCTTCAATATGTTAGGCTGTAATCTCAATTTGACATTTGTGTGTTTGAACATTAATTTTTGTTTGAACTAATTTTATGAACTACAAATATTTTGTTTTACTTTATATATTTTCAAATATATGTTCTTACTTTATATTTTATTAAAATATATTAGTTTTATTATTTTATATGTAAACAAATCTATTTAAATTTAAAACTATTTAAATTTTATGAAGATGTCCTTTTTAGTCTTTTTATATTTATCAGCTTATCAAAAAGCTGATTTTACCAAACACTTTTAAACATAACAGCTAACTTAACAGCTCTCCAGATTTCAGCTTCTAGCTTATAGCTATTTAGCTTTCAACTAGGTTTGCCAAACATAGCTAAGCTAGTAGCTTCCTAACTTTTTTTTTTTCATTTTTATCCTTATTATTTTAAATAAATGGGACCCTTTACCCCTCTCAATTAAAATTCTTTTGGCCTTTTTTCTTCAATATGTTTGATTGGGATTGTTATACCGTAGACCAGGGTCCACAATGCATTGCGGACCTTGGTTCGAAATGAGCCGTATTGTTACGGATTTTACAGTTTTTTTTTTAAATTAAAATATAACTGTAATTTGAACAACAAAAACAGTGACGAATAAGCAAGAACAAAAAATACACACAAGTTCATCAGATCACAAAAACAACACGACAAAAGGTGAATATTTAAACAACATTGTGAAATTTTAAAAGCATTGGAACATAAGAGATAATACTTGGGCTTATATTCTGTATATCCTAACATTCGAATGCACAAACAAACACATCACAACGGTTGCCTAGAATACACAGAACGGTTGCCTAGAATACACAAAATATTGACACAAAATACGCAGAACTCATCCTCCTAACATTCGAATGTTACTAACATGAATACACAGAACGGTTGTCTAGAATACACAGAACGGTTGCCTAGAATACATAGAATATTGACACAAAATACACAGAACTCATCCTCCTAACATTCGAATGCACAAACACATCACAACCTGTGTTACTAACATGAATACACAGAATGGTTGCCTAGAATACACAGAATGTCTTCATAGAATACACAGAATATTGACACAAAATGCACAGAACTCATCCTCCTAAACATTCGAATGCACAAACACATCACAACCTGTGTTACTAACATGAATACACAGAACGATTGCCTATAATACACAGAACTCATCCTCCTAACATTTTGGTACGGGGTGCACAATGCATTGTGTACCCTGGTCCACGATATAAATTGCCGTTTGATTGTAATTTCAATTTCACGTTTATCTGTTTGATGAACATTAATTTTTGTATGAACAACTATAAACATATATTTTGTTTTACTCTATATAGTTTCAAATTAAATATATGTTCTTACTTTTTATTTTTAAAAAATATATTGATTTCATTATTTTATATTTTAATATGTAAACAAATCTATTTAAATTTAAGACTATTTAAATTTTATGAAGATGTCATTTTTAGTCTTTTTACATTTTTCAACTTATCAAAAACCTAATTTACCAAACACTTTTAAGCATAACAGCTAGTTTAACAGCTCTTCAAATTTCAACTTCTAGCTTATAGCTTTTCAGCTTTCAGGTACATTTTCAGCTAGATGTGCGAAACATAGCCTTAAAGTATTGATTATATTTACAATTATGTTATGTTATTACTTTATTTCCTGTAATTGTCTATTACAATTTTGTTATAAAATACCAAATTTATGATATAACATATTATTATATATACAATTTAAAGTATTGATTATATATATCTATAATTATGCTATGGCTCATTTTTATTAAATTTAACACATTTTATGGATCAAATTGAAACTTGTGAGACGTTATCATAGGATATCCGCCCATTTTGTATATATGGCATGTATGACATCATATACTACACTTTCATTCAAAATTTAAAATTGTGGAGTCATGTTGTATTATTTAAATGTATATACTTTAATTGTCTGACAGCTTTTGTTTTTCATTATGTTCTATAATTGGAATAAATTTCCCTTTTTTTTCCAATGCATATCTCACCTTTTTCGTCCCATGTATCCCATCGGCCATCACACTAAGCACAAATTAATAGGGTTTCGTACCCGAAGTTCTATTAGCAGCGGAGTGGAACCCACTGGCTTTATTTTGGGGAAACATATATTATTATTAATTTTTTACATCCAATGGAGGGGGAGGAAACATATATTATTTTAATTTGCTGAAACTAACCCTACTTCTGCTTAATTTTATTTTGTTTTTAATTTTTTCTTAATATGGTGTGTGAATGAGATCATAGGTTACTTAGATACAAATCATACTATATATGGTGGGATCATAGGTTAATAAACACCAATACATGGGTGCTAGGAGAAGGAGAAGAAATCGGAAAATAATCCCAACCAATAAGAAAAAGAGAAGGAGAAGAAATTCGAGTCGTGTGGAACACATATTTTTCTTAAAATCGATTCGCTACCCCCGAGGGTGCTAGGAGCGTCGTCATAGTTTCAGTCTCCCAGGATAAAATGGATTACGGTTTAATGTTTGAGAACTCAAATGAATAAACTCGACGAACTAGAACAACATGAGAGCACTTCATTCTTTTAATGGAAGTATTGGCAAAAATTTCCGAAGAAATGAGTTGAGAGAGGTGGAGTGAAAACAAAACAAAATTTTGAAGTTCTCAAAATAGCAGCCAAAACAATCTGCCAACAAGGTTTTTTAATAGGTGATGGAGAAATAAATAGCATTAAAAATGGCATTAACACGGGTTTAAAATGAATCTGTAACCTTCAACCCATTAACCTGGAATTTAATTCTAAAATTAAAACTTGGAATTAATTCGCAATTAATTTTGAAGAGTTATTAGAATTAAATGTTCCAGAACGGTACTCCGCAAAGTAGTTCAAGCAGTACCCACGAATAGTAGCATGAAGGTTACATACGAATAGTCAACCGACCAAACTAAACAGTCAACCTACTCGAGCTGCTCGGATAGTGGCGCTCTGATGAGTTGGAAAAATATATGGAATATTGGCATTCGTGTCCGCAAGTGCCGGCGTACACAAGTCAAACTTTTTTTCAGACTCATTTTGGGATTTGATTTGCACTCCCCCTGCGCGCGAGAGAGAGCCTCTATGTTATACAATTCAACATCCTTCTAAAAGGCTCTTGTATATATAATGACGCAAACCCACTTCCCAAACCAAGGTGGAACAAGTGCTTTTCCAAAGCTTTTCCACCTACATTTTCCAACTCAAGTGAGTCTACTTGAGAATCAATTTCTCATTTACCCATAATCCGTTTTGAGAGTACAATATATCAATTTTTCGTCTCACTACGAAGAGTGCGAATGTACTTTGACCCGAGCCAAATCAGAAGTGGATCGGACCTCACATATATTTGTACCAGAAAATAGCAACTTAAATGCCATTTTATGCTAACAATTCCAACAATAATCAATATCTATTGTCCATCTAAAAAATCTAATGGATATGAAGGAATTATAAAAAAAAAAAAAAGTGCAATTACATTTTGATAATTATCTCAAATTTTAATGTGCACTTTTACATAACATGTATTAGATGCACTCTATAATGTTGCAAACTGCTTTGTAATGTTGCTAAGTGTGTGCGTCCACATTAACTTTAAAATGCACTTAACAACAATACTAAATGCATTTCGCAACACTATACAATGCACTTTCACATAACACTAGATACATACTAAAGTTCAAGTTATTTACTAAAGTGCCACCATAATTTTTTTTTTTCCCTTTGCTTTAGATCCATTAGATTTTTTAGATTGACTCCTCATATTGGTTTTTAGATTTCTCTTAGGAACAAGTTCTCATATCATCCCCGCTCCCTCTCACTCATATTCTGTCTCTCTCTATATAAGGAAGGGTTTAGGTGAGAGCACCTCGATATCCTTTGTAAAAAGTGTGAACCCATCCACACCCTCCATCTTGAGAAATCAAAGGCTATGATCATACAATTACTAAACGTGGAAATTGTTGTCTAGAATAGAACTAGGGACTAATTTGAGTCGTCCATATGAAAAGATCAACAGATCATATATAATTTTTTAAAAATGCAATGACTTTTTTTGTAAATAACTCAAACTTTGAAGCGCAAGTAACATGTGTTAGAATTGCAACTTGCAAGTCATAGGTGCAAGTGTGCAAATAAAATCAATTAAAAGTGCAACCATCTACACTTTATAGTGCAAGTAATTTAATTGTCATATCGGTAAAACTAATGATAACGTTAGATACACTTAATATTGTTGCTAGGGTGTACATTATATTGTTGCACTATATGAAGCTGTTACTTGCACTTTTAATACATACATTTCACTAGCACTATTGTTGCACTCTATGAATATTTTACTGGCACTTTTAGTGCATTTTACTTGCACTTCAAAGTTTGAGTTATTTACAAAAATACCACTGCATTTTCTTAAAATTACTTTTGATCCTTCCAGACGGACGGATGTGATTGGTTTCTAACTCTCTCTTGCGCGCCAATTCTCATTTGATCTGTTTTCCCTCTCTCTCTCTCTCTCTCTACACACACACCATATATTGCACACACACATACCATACATTGAGCAAAAAATGTTACAAAAATGTATATGATATATAAAATAAAAATGTATTTTTAAATGAGCATAAAGGGCCAAATAAGCCTATTAAAAAAAAGTAAAATTAAAGTCTCAAACTTGAAAAAACTCTAATTATACGGTTCAACTTGAAAAGAAATTACAATTAGCCTATATTTTGACATGTTATTGCTTATAAACTCCAGATTAAATATAACATGAAGCCACCTTATTATGTTTTGTTGACTTGAATGCCTAGTTGACATATATAATAATAATAATAATAATAATATCCTTTTTAGATACAATACAATAGCAATTGTCACTAGTAAATAACCAAGTAGTCTAAAACCCAATAGATCAAAGTTACTGGGAAAAAAAAAGTCACTACTAGTTGAATTTAACTGAATTCACTAAATTATAGACTTAATAAAATCATCATTGCATTTAATTTGCAAGCACAGAATTTCAACATTATACAACATCTGAAGTGCAGAAATTAGAACAAATATTAATACTAAATCCACTCAAATGTTATTGGTTAATTATCTTTTCAAAACAAAGATCAGAGAGAGAAAAGAAAACCCTGGAATACAGTAGTCTCCGATCGACGGCGGCGGCGAGGTTTCAGTAGCGATCCGTTTCGTCTTCTTCCCCGGCCGGGCCTCTGGTTTGGCTGGCTCTCAGCATCTCATACTCTCTGAACTTGTGGAGGTACCTTGTCATGGCCTCCGCATAGTTATCCAAACCTAGAGAGCTGAGAGCCCAAACGATGTCGTCCCCGTTCACCGTCTTCCGGTTCTCCTTGTGGCACTTGTCGGAGGCTTCACAGGTGACGAAGCTTATGAACTCCGAAGCGCTCTCTTGCATTCTCTCTTTGGCTTCTTTCGAGATTTTCGCCTTTTCTGGTAAGATCTGCTTCATTATCCTCCCCACGTTCGCTATTGGAAGCAACTTTTCATGCTCATCGCCCATCTTGCCCCTCCCTACCCTGCAAACTATGTGGAGATGATACTGTTTCGACACGTTGCACTCTCATCACTTTACCACCCGCGGCCCCTATTTATATATATTAAATATGTATGTATGTGTGTATGTATTTATGTATGTTTAAATCTTTGTATGCCAACACACACATATATATGGTCTAGTTGAGGTGAGAACCACTTCTTAGCTAGGAACCTGTGAACTCTTATGCACAGTTGAGATGTGAGATTGGACGAGTGTGAACTGAGGAGTGGTGCAATGGTGCACCGGGTGGTGCAATTGTGCAGATATAGTGTAATGATGCAGTGATGTATATTTAGCAAGTCAAGATCATTATAAACCATAAAATCGAGAAAGATCAACGGTGCACAATGGTATACAGGTTAACAGAGGTTCTCATATGAACTTAATTATATATAAGGGTTTAGGTGCGGGATTGCTCCCAGGTAAAATATGGGATTAGATTTGAGGCATTGATCAATAGCTCAAATCAATAAAAATTAAAACAAAAAAAATTGCACGTTCTCCCCTCATCTGAGCACTTGGCCGGGATCACAAACAACATAAACAAATTCATAAAATTGTTTATAAAATTAATAAACAAACCGCGCACCTTAAGCATCAAAATGTTGCACCTTAAATACACAAATCACGCACCTTAAGCATACAAATAAAGCACCTAAAGAACACAAACCACGCACCTAAAGATTTTAAATGACACACCTTAAGTACACAAACTATGCACCTTATGCACACAAATCATGCACCTAAAGGTTAAAATGACGCACCTTAAGTATACAAACCACACACCTTAACATACAAATCTTGCACCTTAAGAAGGAAACACACGCACCTTAAGAAGGAAATTCACTTACAATAAGAAAGAAATTCACGCACCTTAAGTTTCAACAACTAACTCACCTTATGCACACAAAACCCACGCACCTTAAGAAGGAAATTCACACACCCTAAGAAAGAAATTCACGCACCTTAAGTTTCAACAGCTAACTCACTTTATGCACACAAAACCCACGCACCTTAAGAAGGAAATTCACTCACCCTAAGAAAGAAATTCACGCACCTTAAGTTTCAACAACTAACTCACCTTATGCACACAAAACCCACGCACCTTAAGAAGGAAATTCACGCACCTTAAATTTGACCTAAATGCAAAAAGACCAAATTGCCACAGTGCGTTTTTTAATCATTGTCAATCCTGAAGTTGATTTAGGCAAGATCAATGACTCAAATTTAAAAGCACAACCGCACATGAGACCATCAACCACACGTGAACCCATATATCTATACACACACACACATATTTGTAATCATATTTGAACCACTCTCTAGGTGAGAACATGTATGTGGACAAATCCAAATCATTGATTTGCAAGACTTGGTGGATGAGAAAGCAAGTAAAAAAATGAGCGGGGTCATTTTCATAAATATTACAAATTCTTAAAATTAATGGGATCTTTTTTATAAATTACAAAGTTTTGTTTATTATTTTTTTTTTGTTTATTTTGAACTGTTAAATTTACTATATAGTGGTTTGGTTTTTGTTCACAAGTTCTTACTTGAGACATGATCATCACCTGATGAGGGGCATATATATATATATATATATATATCATCACCTGATGAGGGGCATATATATATATATATATATATATATGGTGTATGTATATGTAATCACAAAAAAAGGTATTATTTGTCACTAAATGTGTTAATTTTTGTAGTGAAGAAGTATTATTTGTCACTAAATGTGTTAATTTTTGTAGTGAAGAAGTGATGAAGTCTAAGAGAGCAATTTCATAATGGATGATCTGGGGTCTAACCTCGAGAGGTCGGGTGGCTTAGCTGATGTGACGTTTATTTAGGAACATGTTTCTACATAGTTACATTATTACACTGAGTACATCCATTAATTGTGATAATAAATGAAAATAGCGAATTCGTTTATTATATTTACATTTTTCGAATTTAGAAAATAAAATGTAAAGAATGAAAAGCAGATCAGAAGAAATGAAGTAAACACATACATAGGGTTCAGGGATACTACAATATTGTATTCAACTAGCGTTTTGAGTGATTAGAGGTTGGTTTCTAATCGAAAAAAAAAAAAATTATGTTCAAACTTTATGAATGAAACAATAAAAATTAGGAAAATGTGTCAAATAAACTATTAAACTTTTATATTTTGTGCAATTGAATTATTGAACAAAAATAATCTGCAATTAAACTCATCCATATAGGATTAATAATTGATTTCGAATGAATTAAGTTTCTATTTAGTTTCCAAAAAAAAAAAAGTTTCTATTTAAAGTATTAAAAATGCATGGATGCAAGATTCTTGCCAGACATAATTTATGAATTTGTTAACATAATGGGTATAAGGAATAAAAATTCAAGGTATGAAAATTTAGTAAATCAGATCGGTTTATGTACACTACAGAAAAATTAACACGTGAGTGACTATTTTGAGACATTGTTTTATGTGAGATTTACTATCGATTTGAATTGGATAAAAGTAGATTCAGATTCTCTTATGTAAAAAATAATGAATTTCATATATATATATATATATATATATATATATATATGCTTAAATAGATAATGGGTAAATGATAAATTAATTTCACATCTTAAAAGTGCAAAATATGTTATTATTGGAAGATTATCTTTTGCACACGCACGCTAACCACGCAAATCAAAGACCAAAATGAGGCTTGACTACATATGTATATGCATATCCTGGATGCATCGAATGTTTTGTTTGAAATTAGTAGTCCAAACAAACTAAAGTTTTGTCAAATAAATTAAATATGGTCTCTTCTAAATTAGTGAACTCTTCTAATTCTGTGAAATTTTCTGAACATATTTGTGTTCTGACTAAACAATATCTCTCTTCTAGTTGATAATGTATTCTAAAAATATGTTAATCAATTTATATTAGCTTTAAGAATTATTAGCTCCAATTGATATGAGAATTTATATATGTATGAATTATTAACTTCAAATTTTATTTCTAGATTAAATGCCAAATAAGGGGTTATGATATGATTTTAAGTATCATATTAAGGCCATGTCGAATGCAAAATATTTTCATAGCTCACCTATAGATACGAGGTATAGATGAATAAAGAAAAAAATTGCACCATTTTTTTCTCCAAAAAAAAATAAAAAATCCTACAAGTATTCTCGTGTTCAAGTTTTCATTGAACAATTAATTTGAGTGCTTAAATATAAAGTTATTATAACCTATTGTTGGCCCCAAAAGTCTGTGGGGAGGGGGGAGAGGGATGAATAGACTTTTAAGTTTTAAACAACTTTTAGATTTTTGAAAACGTATACAAATTGTCCACAACAGAAGTCTTGAACTTACAAAGAATTTGCTAAAAGGTTTTTAGCTTGTTTTTGTTTAAACGTGTAAGTGCTTGTGTGTGTGAATATGGATGACTATTGATAATAAAATTAATCTAAAGATAAAGAGAGGGAAATAGAGACATTTATAGTGATTCAAGCAACAACACTCAAACTCTACAAGTATAAATATAATGAGCAACACTAAAGTTTAGAAGATAACTTTTGAGAACTTGGCTGAAATATAAGAATACTTAGAGAGATAAATTGTTCTTTCAAAAATACTTCAAAAATTGTAAACATCATTTTGAACCATCTAAATTCAAGTGTCATAACTTTATCTAACCTTAGACAACAACCAAACCTATAATGAAGTTTTGGAAGGCAACTAGCTCAATATATGGGATTTGGTGAAAATCCTTAGAGCTCATCAGAGGCCAAGATAGTGAAGATCAAGATCAGACAACTTTGTGAAAGACCCAGGGCCGGTTTTTTTATTTGCGTGGCCCTGTGTTGGTAAATAAGTGGGGTCCTATCAAAGTATAAATAAACTGCGAATTAAAGAAAAATTGCAAAAAGAAAAATGTAAAAAACATAATTTTGGGCCAATATAATCACAAATACATACACTAACTATTAGGCCAGGGCTGAACTAGGGGCCCCCAAAATTTTGGGGCCCGGCTGTTGCCCATCTTGCACGCCCTAAAATCCGGCCCTGGAAAGACCCATTGTTTGAAGGATTGTTAAAATAGGAGTGAGTAGCTATAGTAAAGCAACTTTGCAATCAAGCTTTGTGAAAGATTCAACACTTATAATTTTGTATATGTGAAAGTTACATTATTGTGAACACCTCCTTAAAATGGAGGAGAAGAGTGAAGTAGGGAATTACACTTGCACCACCTATGGAACTAAAATTTTTTGTCTCTGTATATTTTACTTACTTATCTATCTCTCAATTTCAACGTAAAAGTTACAACTTTATTTTCTTAAAATATATAAATAAAGGTTTTTGTTGTGTAATAACTAATGTGTAAATTTCTAAAATCTAAAAAATTTCATGAAGTCTTTTTTAAGCCCCTCTAAACTTCAACTTGCCGGACTAACTATGAGAATTGAAACTTTCGATATTGATCATCAAGTGCATGCCTAGATTATTAATTAGGTATATATAGTTCATAATTGACATTTGAAAGCGACATACAACTAAAGAAATTCTAGGTAGGTTTTAGTCAAAATCATGACCCAAAAAATAGAGATTTCTGCTTAAATAAATATATAATTGTGGAGACTAATCCGATCCAATCCACTAAGTTGGGAATTTACAACTTGACTGAACGGAGGCACGTACTCTTATTATATATTTATTGTAAATTTGAGTAGGCTAGCTTGTAATTGATACTACATTGTAACCGAGTCAGTAGAACTCAAAAAAAAAAAAGCTCTAGCTTTGACATATTATAAGGGCAAGCATTTTGACATATTAGAACTTGAAAATTTGAGTAAATGAGCTCTAGCTTTTTTAAGAGTTTAAACACACAACACGTACAACATATTGTTTTTACGAGTTATCCATTTTAATTCTAAATTTCTAAAAAGTGTTTAATTTCAATTTAAAATTTAAATTGATTATTAAACTATATATATATATATATATATATATATATATATATATATAGAACATGCTCAAAAATAAAATGTAAGGACTAATAATTTAATTGATGTATTCATTTAGACATATCAATGGTTTAGAGTTGTTGAAAAATAAGAAGAGAAAATGACGGGTTAGTTTTATAGATATTACAAACTTAAAAGTTTAAAATAATTATAAAAATAATTTTACATTTTTTTAACTAAAACTTAACCATTGATGAAACTTAATAGCGGCTGAGATCAATCCTTACTTTTTACCCAAAAGATTGTTTTCATTTGAACTTACACACTGTGTGTGTATATATATATCACTGTTGCGAAAATCGGCCTAGGCGGCCGCCTAGGCGATAGGCGCCCCTAAGCCGAGGCGAATTAGCCCTTACGCGACCAACCGCCTAGGCACCTAACTCGGCCGAGCCGGCCTTGTAAATTTTTTAACATATATATATATATGGTACGGTTGTCTGATTTTGTTGATTAAGTAATTGTTTAAAGTAGATAATTTTGTTACCAATAATGATGCAAAATAATAATAATAATAATAATGTGTTTGTATTTATCAATTCATGAAATTATAGTTGTATTATTATATACTCGGAAAAAAAAACCTTTAAACTTTTGCATAACTGGTCCCCATTACCCAATATATCTGGCCCATTCTTTTATAATAAGTACCATAGGTTTAACTTTTAATGCAACTAATGTGTACTAATTAAATTAAAGTTTGGCTTATAATATTGCAACTACAGTTAGAAATGAATGGACAAAACTTTGCCGCGTTTACATGCTATTCAAATGGATCCAATCCACTAACCAAGGCAAGAAGCAAGAAAGCAGGGTTTACTAAGAAACCCTAGTGTAGCTTAATTACCTGATTTACTTAGTTTTTTCTTCTTTCCGGCCTTACACAAATTAATTATTCTTCATGTTCCTATTTTGAAATCTTGACATATTTACCCTAGTGGTTGTGTTGGTGTTTAAACTTATTGTCATATTTTATATTGTTATCATATTAATCTGAATCATTAACCTGGATAATCATGTCTGATCTTTACTAAAGAATATATGCATACATGCCATGGTTACCTATATAGATTTAGGAAAATGCTTCTTACCCTATAATTATCTCTCGCTATGAGTCACTTGCAGATTATAAAAGTAAAACTATTTATTCATATTATACATATCAAATAAACAAATAACATGCAGAAAATGACTAATAGGTTGTACTGATAATTATAAGGGTCTCTAAGCATGGTCTATAGGTTTATAAGTTTTATCTTTAATCTCACCTTATAAAATCAAGTGGGAAATTTTTAAATTTTAGAATTAGGAGTTTGAATAATTAACCTAAAATAAATATGCTATTTGATATTAGGTGTTTAGGCCCACTTTTGGTGAGGATATTTGCTGTCGGGCAAATTATACCATGGACCAGGGTCCACCGTGCATTGTGGATCCTTGTATAAAATGACAATTAAATTATATGTCTCTAGTTAACATATTATGTGGCTACAGTTAACAGATTATGTTGATATAAATAAATTGAAAGCACATAATATATTAACTACAAACACATACTATGTTAACAACGTTAACAACAGACACATAATATGCAGTTAATATATTATGTGCCTGTAGTTAACGTGTTACGTGTATTCAATTTATTTACAAACACATAATTTATTAATTGAAGGTAGATAATATGTTAACTATAAATACATAATTTTTAGATTAGAGTCTACAATGTAAGGTAGAACTTGGCGAATGGTGTAACAATTTTTGCTCTCATGGCAATAGTTAGTTTGAAAGTAATTATTCATGTTGAAGAAATGAAGATAACGCTTGAAAAAAAAAAAAAAAAAAGAAGAAGAAAAGAAATGAAGATAACTATTTTAACCCATGTACTAGGCTAGCTATTTTAACCAAAGTTAGAAGGAAAAGATATCTTGGTAGTAGCAAATGGACATGATTTTATATAATACAGAAATAGATAGATTCTATGTACTTAGTTATGTTACAAAAATAGCAACCTTCGTACATTAGTCCAGTACCAAAAACTCTAAGGTCAAGATTTTGAAGTTTGAGTTTGAGTTCCATTAAAGTTAAACTTTTTTGGATTAATTTTAGTTTTTATTTAGTAAATATATTCAGTCCTTTAATATTAAAAATATGATTTTACCCTATCTATACTAGTATTGTTTAGGTTTCCGTCCAAAAGAACATCTTCCGTTAGAAGAGTGACAAATAAGTCATTTTGGTGACTAATTAGGGATTCTATCACATCTCTATATTAATTATAAATAAAAATTATAGCTTATCTTATAACTCAATGAGTAAAAAGTGTAATTTTTTCATTTTTTAAATAAGAGAAAGTACAATTATATTAAGTATTTTTAAAGCCATAATATAAAGAGCTTCTCGATCATTCGTATCCACACATCAAGAGCTCAAATAATTTAGCAACTTTATAGGGCTTGACACCTGCCTGTTGGTGATATAAAAATAATTTTTTCTTTTCATTTATTTTTAATTCAAAAAAGAACCCTAAACACCCATGCTTGGAAATCTTTTAAGAATCTCAATTGGCCTAACTAAAAAATGACTAGATTCTCTAGATTCCTTGCCTATACTACACCAGTTGGAAACTTGGAATCAGATGATTATTAAAGTCAATAATTTTAAATTATTGTTAATTAGTTGTTGTTGCATGGAAGGGATATGCTCTTTCCAACCATCTTGAATTAGTAGATATAAAATTGTTATTCGATCTGGCTAATGGTAATGGAATTAGATGTAAGGATATATACTGTATTATATTAATGCAATTCTTTAATTCACTAAAATAAACTTATAATATAATACAAGATTGAATTTCTCGATATATGTATCATGAAATATATATATTATGTGCATTTGGTAAGATTACACTATGTTTGGACATCTCTATTAGAGATTTTATATATGCTTCATCTTTCGCTTAGCGTTATTCGATATTTATTTTAGACGCATAAGAATATACTCTAAAGAAATATTGTATTTAATGTGACATTATCTATACACAAGGATAGAGGGATTGGGGGAGGGGGCAAATGGGGATAGCTCTCATCTTTTTCTCTCTTTTTTTTTTCTTTTTTTTTTTTTGGTAAATCTGATAGCTCTCATCTTGGTTTCCCTCTCTTCCTGCGATAAGTGTGGACAAATGTTATTTAAGTAGATTTAAAGGTTAAAAAAAGTGAGAAAAGGAAATAAAGGGTGTGTTCAATTTCATAAATGAGTTAATGTCATATGGGGTCCTCTGAGTATGGTGGTTTTGCCACATTTAGTCTTAAACTTTTAAATTGACCACACGTGGTCCTTTGGCTTTAAATTGTTACCATTCATGGTCCAAATTAACCATCTATGGTCCTTTAATTTTTAAATTTTAACCAGCTGTAGTCCTCCTAGAAGACCTGTTAGGAATCGAGTATAGAAAATGTCGTAGATCACTCTACGTTGCTATAGGCTTGCTGTTTTGAACAGAAAAGGAAAAGAAATCTGTGACGTGTGCGAGACACTACCTTAAAAGCGATTTGTCGGTAACTGGTCGCTTTCGACTGGCTAACACGGAACAACTATGAATTAATTCACAATTAATTCTCACTTAATTTCTTAGACTAAGAAACGAGAGAAGAGAAGAGAGAATGAAAAATGGGATGATTGAGATGCTCTGGGAAGGCAGGTATTTATAGCTTATGAAATAACTGTCTTCCCAATGCCAGCCACAGGATTGCGCAAAAAAACGCAAAAGTGGAGTTAGTATAGGCCACAAATTGGAGACACCAATTCGGACTCCACAAAAATTAATTCTTGATGGAAAAATTCACTGAAATCTCGGAAAAATAAAAGAACAGGACGCAAAATTTTACCACACCTCGCACGCATGCGAACCGAACAGAGCGAGCGGGAGGGGGGGGGGGGCAGCGGCGCGTGTGTCAGGTTCCCCCCTTCTGAGGGCATATTTGTCATTTCATCCATTTCTTCCTTTCCTAGAAGCAACGAATTGTAATCCATGGGGGTATACCCATGAATTATAATTCAGCTAATGGAAGAAATTACAATTCCCTTTAACTAAACAATATAATTGAAAATTCCATTGAATTTTAATTCAATTACAATCAAATTACAGTATACCAAATAGGTCGTTAGTGATACAACTTGTGAATTGAGAATTCCCTAACTCTGCAAAATCCTCGTAAGAATGGCAATAAAGAAGGATGTAGAAGGATTTCATTTCCTGAATGGGTGCAAGTGTGAGTGGGAATTGGAAGACTGCCCTATTGTCGTTTTATTGCAAAATTTAGACATGGTAGCGAAGAGTCTCAATCGTTATATCGTGCACCACGGTGCACATAGCAATGTGCATGCACCCTGGTCCAAAACGACGTCGTTTCGATGTTAGTGGAAGCGGACGCGAATGACTCCAAGGAATTCATTATCTATAATACACATAATCATTATCTAGAATACACAGAACGTTTGTCTAGAATACATAGAATGTTTGCCCAGAATATACAGAATATTGACACAAAATACACAGAACTCATCCTCCTAAACATTCGAATGCACAAACACATCACAACATGTGTTACTAGCATAAATACACAGAACGGTTGTCTAGAATACACAGAATGATTGCCTGAAATACACAAAACGATTACCTAGAATACACAAAAGAATATTGACACAAAATACACAGAACTCATCCTCCTAACATTCGAATGCACAAACAATCACAACCTGTGTTAATAACATGAATACACAGAATATTGACACAAAATACACAGAATTCATCCTCCTAAACATTCGAATGCACAAACATATCACAACATGTGTTACTAACATGAATACACAGAACGGTTGCCTAGAATACACAGAATGATTGCCTGGAATACACAGAACGATTACCTAGAATACACAGAATATTAACATAAATACATAGACCGGCTGAAACGGGAAACGTAATTTCCAAAAAAAGGGACGGTTAGTTTACAATGCTCAAAACGACGTCGTATACGTACGTGGTGCACATTGTTGTGTGCACCGTGGTGCACGGTATAATTTGCCGAAGATTCTAATCCTTATAGCATGGACCAGGTTCACAATACACTATGAACTTTGGTGCATATATATGTGTTTTACGTTGTAAATATTTGTTTGTGTTATGAAAGTTTGTACCTTAAAAGTATGAACTTTGTACCTTAAACAAATTAGTAGTTGTTCTTATGTTATAAATTTTTTTGTTTTATGTTGTGAAATTCTACGCCTATAACACAAATTTTGTACTTAAATCAAATTTTAAAAAATAAGTAAATATATAGCATATGTATTTGTCTTATGTTATGATTTTTTTTGTTTGTGTTATGAAATTATGTACTACGAATATGAATTTTGTATTTTGTCGTTTTCATCCAGAGTCCATAAGTTATGTGAATCCTGATCTAGGATATAAATTGACCCGAAAGGCAGCCCTATGCCCGTTTTGCATTTTTCTTTTTTAACATCAAAAGAAAAGAAATTAAAAGCACTAAGCGTATTCTAATCAATTTTAAATCAATTAATAATTGGAAAAAGTGTCAAATAGGCCACTGAACTTATCGCTTTTGTGCAATGGGCCATTGAACTTAAAAAGTGTGCAATTCAACCATCAAACAAGTAAATTTTGTGCAATTAGACCATTTTTACAAAACTTTTTAATTCAATTTGAGTTAAAAACATTTCAATATTGACTCCCAACTAGTATGGTAGAAGAAAATGACACTCTTAATACATATACGTTAGTAATATAATTGGATTTTACCAGAAAATTTTTGTAAAAATGGTCCAATTGCACAAATTTTACTTGTTTGATGGTTGAATTGCACACTTTTTAAGTTCAATGGCCTAATTGCACAAAAGCGATAAGTTCAGTGGCCTATTTGACACTTTTTCCTTAATAATTTGAGAAATCTTCCGTAAGCATATTACGGAGTATATTGTAAAGCCCGTGTCTACATCAAATGCAAGCTTCAGAAAAGAAGGCCTAATTATTCATGAACCACAACGGCCCGGGCCTCATTTTAAATTATACTGAGCTCTTTTTATATTGATGAATCCATTGGGCTTAAGTCTGTATCTAATTCCTCTACAAATATACTCCGTACATATCAAGGAAGATCCATATGCAAACACCTCAATCATTATTGCATTGACCATGGTCCACACAGCTGTGTGGACCATAAATAAAAGGTACATTATATTTGCACTGAAAGTACATTATTTTTGTACTGAAAGTACATTATTTGATATATCAAATAATGTACCTTCAGTACAACAATAATGTACTTTCAGTACAAAAGTAATGTACCTTTTATTTTTGGTCCACACAGCTGTGTGGGCCATGGTCCATGCAATAATTTGCCCAAACCCCTCCAACTGAGGCAAATTATTATGTGGTTCACACAGATACAATACTGTATGCACCAAAAAAGAATGGGTCACACTTGTGTGAGACCGTCTCACGGATCCTTATTCGTGAGACGGGTCGGGTCGGGTCAAAGCACCATGCAAATGTCATACTTATATGCTCAAATATAACACTAATCAAGAATACAATTTTTTTACTTATAAGAGAAAAAGTAATACATTTTTCATAATAAGTGACAAGTGCCTCTTACTTATAAGGGCAAATATAATACTTTTGAATACTTTTAAATCGAAATGTAAAAGTATTGTATTTTCCCTAAAAAGTATTGCATTTACCGTTATAAGTACCAAAAATTTTATTCCTGATTAGTATTGCATTTGAGCATATAAGTATGACATTTGTGCATATAAGTATTACATTGGCATCTTGACCCGACCTGACCCGACCCGACTCGTCTCATGGTGAGACGGTCTCACACAAGTTTTTGCCAAAAAGAATACATTTTTAATATACTAAAACTACATTATTTTTTTTGAACGATTAAAATTACATTATTTGTATAATGAATATGCATTATACAAAATAATTTACTTTTAGTACTCAAATAATGTATTTTTCTTGAATATAATGTACAT
Organism: Ipomoea triloba; assembly: GCF_003576645.1. NCBI lineage: Eukaryota > Viridiplantae > Streptophyta > Magnoliopsida > Solanales > Convolvulaceae > Ipomoea > Ipomoea triloba. Next base: position 10,815,183 of record NC_044930.1, read on the forward strand.
TATTTACGTATTGAATATACATTATTTGCTAATATACAAAATAATGTACTTCCAGTACTCAAATAATGTATTTTATGTATACAAATAATATATTTTTTTATTTATGATCTATACAGTTGTGTGGACCATGGTCCACATAATAATGATTGTCCAATTGAATGGCCTATTCCCTCAAATTATTGTGTAAACCATAAAAGAAAAGTACATTTTTAATATAAAAAAAAGACATTATTTATGTACTTAATATATATTATACAAAATAATGCACTTTTAGTACTCAAATAATGTAATTTTCATGAATATAAGATACATTACTAAAAATACATTAGTTGATAGTATACAAAATAGTGTACTTTTTGTATTCAAATAATGTACTTTATGTACTTATTTTTTTAAAAAAATGTAGTTTATGTACACAAATAATGTAATTTTTGTTTATGGTTCAGATAGCTGTGCGGACCATAATTCCTCAATCCTCAATCAACCTTTAAATCATATACCTTGATCCACTTTGCAATGCAAGCCTTAATCCAAAAATGATGATGTTCCATTACTTACACAAACAATGGCTTTAGAAGAGTTTTTTTTTACGCACAATTAAAAATAACATTTGTACTACATGTATATAATTTGTTAGCTGTAAGTAGATAATATGTTAACTACAAGTTTATAAAATCAAATACCTTATGTCAAATACCTTATATATATATATATATATATATATATATATATATATATATAAATATAAATAAATAAATATATATATATATATATATATATATATATATATATATATATAAATATAAATAAATAAATAAATAAATAAATAAATATATATATATATATATATATATATATATATATATATATATATATATTAATTAATTAATTAGTTCTACCATCGCCAGATGTTCCTTTTTTTTGTGACAATTTTAAATTTAGTCCTAGAGTATCATTTTTGTTATTTAACATCCCAGAGTATTATTTTTAGGACACTTTTAGTCCTTCTGATGATTTTTTCTATTTTTAATAAGGGCATTTTTGTCTCTTCATGTTTTTCTTTTGTTATTTTTTTGGTTTCAACATGTTTAATTGGTATAGGATTGTACTAAAAATAAGAGGTTACCTAAATTCCTAAACCAATTAAACCGATTGAAATCGAAAAAATAACAAAAGAAAAATACGAAAAGACAAAAATGCCCTTACTAAAAAAGGAAAAGTCATGAGAATGACTAAAAGTGTCCTAAAAATAATAGTCTGAGATGTTAAATTGTAAAAACGATAGTATATGACTAAATTTAGAATTGTCACCAAAGACAATGGACCTCTAGTGGAATAATTAACTATATATATGTTTAGGACTCTTTTCAAGTGGGAATAGGTAACCCAAGAGAGAAGTAAGAACCACTCAACACGGTTCGCATGTCTGCATGTCCAAATCTAACGGATCAGAAACACTGATTTTTATAAATAAAAAAATGCGGTAGTATTTTCATAAATAATTGAACACCGAAGTGCATGTAAATTTTGTTAAAAGTGCAAGTAACAGTTTCATATAGTGCATCAAAGTGCAAGTAAAATATATTACAAGTGCAAGTAAAATGTACACTAGGTATCAATATTAAGTGCATGTAATGTTATCATTAGTTGCACCATATGCTATTGTTAATTGCACTTATGTGGAAGACTTTATCATTAGGTACACGAATGTTACCAAGGTATATTATTTGCATTTGTAAGTGATTTTACTTGCAAACTTGCACCAGTTACTTGCACTTGTAACACATATTACTTGCACCAAAGTTTGAGTTATTTACGAAAATGTCACTGCACCATTTTTTAAAAATTATATTTGATTCGTTGATTCTGGACACGCAGGCGACTATGAGTGGTTCTTAGTTTTCTCTTGAGCAACCGTTCTCACTTGAGCGTGCCCCTATATATATGTTGTAAAGTGAGATGCCCGTTGTCCCGTTTAGCTTCTAAACCGGTGTTATGCAGGAATAATACAATATAATGAGTATAAAGTAAAGCAATGAAAAGTATAGACAAGATATAGAAAGACTCAAAACATTAGTCGTCTTATTATTGAGAACCATGTTTATATAATACAAGGGAATAGTAGTTACAAAGCAATACAATAATGGCTAATGAATAGAGTATTAAAGAATAATAATGTCCACTTTAAAAAGGTTTTGTAACACTTCCTCTTGGACATTATTTGTTCACAATCGTGCCTCGTTAAAAACTTGCTAGCAAAATTCTGTGGGAAAAACCTAGACAAGAAAAGAGTACAAGATTTATGGGTAATTATATTCATGCTTCATTAAAACCTTATTAAGAAAACCACGTGGAAAAAACCTACCTGTGAAAAAAGTACATGATATTTGTAAAATCATATGGTGTACTGGTTGTCTCATTAAAAACCTTAACTTAAGAAAATCGTATGTAAAAAAACTTAGTAAAGGTAAAAAAGAGTACAACCATAAGCTTTCTGGGCATAATCCATCCTCAAAATTTGTGGTGTTTATCTATTTAAGTATTTATTTGTAACTTTTTCCCATCAACATAACTATACCATACTCATGCCTCGTTATAAACCACACTAGAAAGCCCCAATGAGAAAAATCTAGTGAGGAAAAGAGTACATGAAATGTATGCATTCATATGTTGCAAAAGGAGTATATACAATTGTTAGTCTTTTATGACCCAATCTTGAGGATTGATTCGTGTAAATTTACTTCCTATCACCCCTGAAGATAACAATCTTCAAGTTTTACATGATAAAATTATTGTTTTAAAATAGTGTAGAGAAGAAATATGGTACAATCTTCAAGATTGTCACTAGAGTTAAAATTTTATACAATAATCTCGTGACTCTTCTGGAGCTTAGGTGGGTTGAATATTTCTACAACATGTCTAATATAATATTCTTTAAATACACCTACTTATAATTTGTATAAAATACACTTTATTATCCTCACATAGGGCAATGGAGGTAAAACAAACCTAACTAGTTTGATATTTGACATCATGGAGATCAAAGGGAGTCAATACCAAGTGGTCTATGAAAAACTCACATCTGTATATAGCATAACTTATAAATCAAAGATACTGGAGGATGTTTTGAATATTTAATTGTAGGAGGATGGAGCACTAGATGTTATCAGTAATTTCATTGTAAGGACGATGTCATTCCAGATGCGATCATGGAACTTCTGGTTCTATAATAAGGCTCCAATAGCGGCAATGAAGTAATGGACTTACAGTCCAAAAAATATCCTCATTATCTTGATTGAGTCTAAATGGTCGTTCATCTATTTCAACAAATTATTGACAACCGTTAGTGTGGTATGTTAATGATACTTATCCATATTAAATGCATTAAAGACATACTCCCTCCGTCACATTTTATGTGTCTGGTTCGGTTAATGAGGTTTGACTGAAGCTATTGTTAACTCAATTTTTCATAATATTAAATTTAATATTAATATACAAAATTTATATATTTAGAAAGTACACTGAAAGTACTATTAAACACAAAAACTCAAATTTAAAAATAAATAAGTAAAAAATAATAAAGAAAATAAACAAAGAAGAAATAGTTAGTTTGACCCATGAATAATAAGCATGACAGATAAAATGGAACAGAAGGAGTATTTTTTTTTCAAAAAATAGACATATAATAATTTTAAGATCATCCTAAAATCCTAACCAAATAGCAAGATAGCGACCTGTAATACAAAGAAATGGAACTTTAACGGTCCAACACCCATTCACACCTCACCTGATCTTCGATCTGGTCATGGCAACCTAACCCACCACCCCAATACTCGTAGTAGTCAACGCCGTCGCGTATATTTTACGTACCTCCCCGCTGTATCATACACTAATATAATCCATAAACAATCCACTTGTGTATACAGTTTGAGAGACATGCATATATAATACTCCTTTTTACGCTTGATTTTCGTGCCCTTTAATGTTCCCTCACGAGATGTTGTCCTTCCCACTAATTTGTTCACAAAAGATAAAATTTTCTTGCCCCGCGTTCTCACACCTCGACCAGACAGAATAGTAAATAGACAAATTACATTGACTCAACTGCTTATTAGATAGAAGGACCTATAATGCCTACAAGAAGTATGTTACATTGGTATAACTTTTACACTGCGACTATCAGGATTTGATCATGTGTCTTATCCACAATTTACCACTTAAAAACCAACTGAGTTGTCCGGACTCCTTTCTCCGAAGCTAAATGCTCTTCAAGATCTCAGATTTTCCAGTTTTAGTTTTAATATATCAACCTTACAGTTGACGATTTCCCTGCTCTATACTTCACTTTTTCAACATTTCAAAGCTACCATTATCTGTTTCTTTGAATTTTCAAGGTAGCTTTATATCAATCTGGGAGCTCACCATTAAAAGCCCATTGGCTATTGGTTGAAGTTTCAAGAAATTCTTGGGTCAGTTTTCAATCATCTATCCTTTGTAATTTGACATTGCATTATTAGCTTCCTGAATTCAGAATCTTGGAGTTTTATGGTGGGATTTTATTTATTTAATTTTTTCTTTTTTTTTCTGTTTCTGTTGTGAATTAGGATTTAAGGATGAGAAAGTTGTGCTTTCCCAAGTGTAGATTAGGAAGAATAATGGGATGGTTACAGGTTATGCTAGGAGGGCTTGTGATAATTGTGAGCATTTCGAGCTTATTTAGGTTCTACTCTGCTGGGTTTTTCTTGCATAATGAGGATATTTGTCGCCAGTTTTATGGGTTTAAGGATGAATATGTGGTGGGGTTTGATATAAAGGCTCTAACAGCCAGGGTTGAAGAAGTGCTTAGCAAGATGGAAAGCCTTCAGGACAAGCTTGAATCAACAGTCCAACAGATGGAGAAGAACAGAGATGAGTTGAACAATGACAATATTCCAAGATTGGAACATAAAAGGTTCTTGGAGGAAGAAGTGATCAGACCTCTCTATGCTGCCCACATTGCTCTCAGGCAGATTAGGCTGCCAAGAAATGAAGGAATTGAGAACGGGGCAACGACGATTCGGGAGTACCCTTTGATCAACAGCTTTGTGATTGAGGAGATCAGGAAGTACATAACCCCAAAAGAGAACAGGCAAGGGAAGATCAACATTTATGGGACCGAAAAGGTTCACAACACGATAGGCCACGCGTGTGTGGTAATGAAGAAGGAATTGGAGGAGTTTATGGATTATGACATTGGTTCTTACTGTAAGGATGATTGGAACCTAGCTCAGAAGCTCATGATCCACGGGTGTGACCCCTTGCCCCGACGGAGATGCTTAACTCGAGCCTCCAAGCTGTATCAGAAGCCATACCCGATAAACGAGTCCCTTTGGAGAATCCCTGATGGAAGAAATGTGAGGTGGAGCAATTACCAGTGCAGGAATTTCGAGTGCCTCTCGAGCAAGAACCCGAGAAGGGGGTACACAAAGTGCACGGGGTGCTTCGAGATGGAGAAGGAGAAGCTCAAGTGGGTGGGGAACAACACTTCATTGGCTGTTGATTTCTTGATCAGAGATGTTTTGGGGACTAAACCAGGGGAGATAAGAATTGGGATTGACTTTGGAGTTGGGACAGGGAGTTTTGCAGCAAGAATGAGAGAGCAGAATGTGACAATTGTGTCCACTGCTCTCAACCTGGGGGCACCTTTCAATGAGATGATAGCACTAAGGGGTTTAGTTCCTCTTTATCTGACACTCAACCAAAGGCTTCCTTTCTTTGATAACACCATGGATTTGATCCACACAGCCGGATTCTTGGACGGTTGGATCGATCTGCAGCTGCTGGATTTCATCCTTTTCGACTGGGATCGAGTCCTCAGACCCGGGGGATTGCTGTGGATTGATAAATTCTTCTGTAACAGGAAGGAATTGGATGACTATATGTACATGTTTCTGCAGTTTAGGTACAAGAAACATAAGTGGGCAATTGCACCAAAGTCCAAGGATGAAGTTTACTTGTCTGCATTGCTGGAGAAACCTCCTAGATCTTTATGATCATTAATTATATTGTTTCTTTTACTGTTCTGATCTTGTTTGTTATACTCAGATTTAGCTTCCACACGGCCCACTCTGTAACTCATTATTATATTATAATGATATTTTTTAAATAAAGTCATATATAAATAATAAGTGTGATTGTATAAAATTTATATTTTAGTGAAATTGTACTTATTCTAATTTGCTACATTTAAAAAAAAATCTTTTTATACATAATTTATTAACTAAAGATGTGAGCTACAAATACGTAATCTTAATGTTATTTTGGACCAAGATCCACAATATAATGTGCATTCCAATCCATAGTATAACAATTGCTTGAGATTAATGGATATTCAATTCCCATTGTAAAGGGAATAACTTATTTCATGGAATTCTATTCCTTCTGTAAAAATCGAATCAAACAGAGGAATAGATATACTCCACGGAGTGACATTTCATTCCCAATGTATTCCACGAACTAAACGTCACATAATTGGTGGATTAATAACTTTTATAAATGTGTTATATGATTATTAAATACTAATGTACTTAGGGTGCGTTTGGTCCATGGGTTTAGCTATCAGGAATGAGAATTAAAGTCATTGTTATTATTTGGTTGATAGGTTTCTAGAAAACTACTATGAGATTTGATTACCCCTTAATTAGAAAACTCATTCCCTAATTAAATAAGGGTTTCATTCCATTATTCTCCATCCTAATTCGTAATGGCAAAAACTTGTGCGAGACCGTCTCACCGTGAGACGAGCCGGGTCGAGTCGGTGAAGGTGAAAATACAATACTTATATGCTCAAATGTAATACTAATCAGGAATAAAATTTTTGTTACTTATAATGTAAATGTAATAGTTTTAAGGGAAAATGTAATACTTTTACATTTCGATTTAAAAGTATTACATTTTTCCTCAAAAGTATTATATTTTTCCTTATAAGTAAGGGGAACATTACTTATTATGGAAAATGTAATACTTTTGATGGAAAATATAATGCTTTTACATCAAAATGCAAAAGTATTACTATACATTTTTCTTCATCAGAATTATTATATTTTCCTTATAAATGACAAAAATTTTATTCTTGATTAGTATTACATTTGAGCATATAAGTATGACATTTGTGCATATAAGTATGGCTTTAGCATCTTGATTCAACCTGACCCGACCCGTCTCACAAATAAGGATCCGTGAGACGGTCTCACACAAGTGTGACCCATTGGTAATTTGATTTTTAAGTTTGGATTAGTGCTTTTAGATTTTTGTTTTTATTTTTTGGAATAAGCTAAGGTTCAAATTGGCCACTGAACGTAACCTGAAAGTGCAATTAGACCACTGAACCAAAAAATAAAAAATAAAAAGTGCAATTAGGCCACCGAACACTCCAAATGTATGCTGATAATGTAAATTCCTCCATGTCTCTAGCAATCATATAATGTATATCAGAATTACATGAAGAATGGAGAGTAAATAGCTCAAAAAATTGAACTCCAGGAAGCCTTTTCTCATTCATATTATTATTCTTGAATAAAGTAGAGAGAGAAAGCATTTGAGAGTGTGTTTGGAGGACCAGGGAAAGAGCCAAAAGTCCTTAACATTAAGGGCACTAGTCTCTTTTATAAGGCTAGCAATCGTATAATACGATGGGCATATACGTACAATACTCGTAGGGCGGTATACCCGGGGTATATTCCCTATCATATGCAATTTCACCTGATAGCAGGTTACCATCCATTTCATCATATTACCTGCTTACGTGGACGGTGAGTTGGCATTTTAAAATAATTTTTAATGATAAATTTTAAAAATATAAATTAAAATTTAAAAATTATAATTAAAAAAAAAATGTCGGGTGGCCGTCGGCCACCCCTTCCCCCCTCCTCCTTTGTCTCCGGTTGGAGATGAAGAACATGTCTTCTTCTCCAGCGGAAACGAAGACAGATCGACGAAGGAGGGGCGGAAGGGGGGTGAGGGAAAGGGTTGCCGGCTGGTCGTCGGTGTTTTTTTTAAAAGTTTTTAAAATTATTTATTATTTATTTTAATAGTTTATTATTAAAAATTATTTTAAAATGCCAAATCACCCTTCCAACTAAGCAGGCAACCTGATGAAAAGGATGATAACATGCTACTAGGTGAAATTACAAACATTTGGAGTGTTCAGTTGTCTAATTGCACTTTTTTTGGTTTAGTGGCCTAATTGCACTTTCAGATTACGTTCAGTGGCCAATTTGTACATTATTTCTTTTTCTTTTGTTCATATTAGTGCTTTGGATGTCTTTATATTAGAATAAATTGTCTTGATTTTTTGTTCCTGTATTTTTAAAAGGATCATACATAACCAAACAACAATATTAGTAATCATTCCAATTTCACCCTACTATCAAACATGCAAAGTACTTTCACCAAAACTCATTATCATTGCCAAGTATTTGATTCCTATTCCAATTCCGATTCCATGTGAAGTGATTTTTATATAAGTTGGTTAAATGTGTAGTATAATTTTAAGTTGACAATTATTTTTTACTTAAAATCTGTAGTATGATCTTACTTCTATTCTCATATATATATATACTTCATAAATAGAGATAATTTTGTTTTCTTCTACATCTTTAAAAAGAATTTTTTTTTTTTTGAAAACCAAATAACCAAATCGATTAATGAAGAAGAGCAGAAATAGAGTCTGGAGGGACAGTGTCCCAGTACAGTGTATCAATCTGCGAAGAAGCCAATGCGGCCAGAGTGTGTGCTATAACATTGTGTAATCTTGGAACGAAACTAACAACACAGCTGTGAAAAGATGTTATGGATGCCTTACACGCCTGGATGGCGTAACCAGCATGTGAACGTATTGAACAGTCCTGCGAGAGATATGAGCGAAGCTGGGAACAATCAGTGAACACCTCAATTGAGTGGAGGTCCTTATCCCGTAACCATGCGAGTGCTCTACTGCAAGCCTCGGCCTCCGCCATTAACGGAGAGAAGCACAGCGGCAACGGACCTGCACAAGCCGACAAGAACTCCCCTGTTGCTGAGAGCAGAACCGCGCCATACGACGCCCTGAATGTAGTCGAGCAGAATCCAGCATCGAAGAAGCACTTTGCCGTTGCGGGTTGGGAGTGGATCGGCGCTGCATGTGCGAAGGTGTGCCCTGCTGCCGGCAATTGATCGTGATGGACCTCCCTCCATGCTAGAACTGCGGCTGCTGCTGAACGGCTGACTTTTCTTGGCAATGGTAGATAACCATCCCACACAGCTAGGTTCCGGGCACGCCAGGTAAAGTAGAGAGCTGCTACAGCCTTCCCAATATCCCCTTCAGAAAATGCATGTAACATGGATGAGAACCACATGCTAAAATTGCTTCCAACAGTAGGTATAGTAGGTAGATTAAATTCATGCCACACTAATTGGGAATAACCACACAATACTAATGCATGTAACACACTTGCATGTCCCTCACCACACTTAGGGCATGTTGGGTCTACATCTACCCTCTTTATAAGTAGATTAGTGGTGACTGGTAGAGTATCACTAAAGGCCCTCCAGAGGAAAGTTTTCCATTTTGGGGGCACCTTTAATTTCCATAAGGCAGTCCAATCATCCAAGCCTTCCTGTGTTACATTAAAATTTCCAATGATAGATCTATAACCACTTTTCACAGAATAACATCCCTTGGGGTCTCCATGCCAATACCACGAATCCTCATAGTCTAGTGAAATTGGTACCCTGGTAATACGCAAAACATCCTCCGGGTTGAATATATCATTTAATATAGAGATGTCCCAAGAACCACTCTCCTCATCAATTAAACCAGACACATGAGAGCCAATGAGATTTGCAGGCATTGGAGTTTGAACCATAGGGGATGGCTCATCAGGCAGCCATGGGTGTCCCCATATTAGAGTGGATTTTCCATCTCCAACTCTACGTCTCACACCACTACAGATTAAATCGTGAGCATGCATGATACTCCGACAACAGAAACTTGGGTTACTACCAACATCAGCATCAATGAATGAGGTCTTGGGGTAATACCTCGATTTATAAATCCTTGCAACCAAAGAGTCAAGCATAGTAAGGAACCGCCAAGCCTGCTTCCCTGACATAGCCAAGTTGAAAGCTCTTAGGTCCTTGAAACCTAACCCCCCAAACTTCTTAGGCATACACAATCGATCCCATGCTTTCCAGTGAATTCTTCTACCAGCTCCCGAGCCCCACCAGAATTTATTCATCGTTCTCTCAATAGATAGACATACAGAATCAGGAAGTAAAAAGACACTCATTGCAAAAGTAGGCATAGATTGAGCCACACTCTTCAATAATATCTCCTTGCCTGCCTGCGAAAGAAGCTTTTTATTCCATGTACCAATTCTCTGCTTGATCTTATCCTCAATATATGAGAAAGCCGCCTTCCGGTTCCTGCCCACAAAGGCTGGTAAGCCCAAATATTTGCCAAAGTTTAGGGCTTGAGCCACCCCCAAAACCTCAGCCACCTCTTGTCTATGTGCAACATGTGTATTCCTGCTAAAACAGACACTAGACTTGTGGTAATTCACAGCCTGGCCAGACATATTCTCGTATAAATTCAGACAATGCTTTACCGCACTTGCCTCCTGGACATTTGCTCGAAAAAATAGGAGGCTGTCATCCGCAAAGAACAGATGAGAGACCGGAGAAGCCCCCCTTGCGACCCTACAGCCCTTGATAGCACGTTCCACCTGAGCCTTCTGGAGCAACAGAGAGAGTCCCTCTGCACAGATAATAAATAAATATGGGGAAAGAGGGTCACCCTGACGCAACCCACGAGATGGTGCAATATATCCAGTAGGGACACCATTAACCAAGAAACTATAAGAGATTGTAGATACACATAACATGATTAAATTAATCCACTGAGATGCAAACCCCAGGGCCTCCAACATTCTGCGTAAGAAGGGCCACTCCATCCGATCATATGCTTTTGCCATATCAAGTTTGAGAGCACCCCAACCAACTAAGCCACATTGTTTTCTATTGAGATAATGCCGCACCTCCGCAGCAACCAGGATATTATCAGTAATGAGCCTACCAGGGATGAAGGCACTCTGTGATTCAGTTATGAGATTGTCTAATAGAGGCTTCATCCTGTTTGCTATCATTTTCGTCATAATCTTATATACCACATTACACAAAGCAATAGGCCTCAAGTCAACCATACTCTCAGGCTCTTTTTTCTTGGGGATAAGAACAACATTTGTTGCATTAAGACCTTCTAGGAAAGAGCAAGTATGAAAGCAGTTAATCACAAATTCAGACACATCCCCACCCACCACATCCCAATAATGCTGGTAGAAACCTGGATTCATCCCATCCGGCCCAGGAGCCTTATCCGGGAACATTGAAAACAGGGCCTCCTTAACCTCCACAGATTCAAAGGGACGTAATAGTGAATCATTATCAGATTGGGAGACACGGGGAGCTACAGTATTGAAAAAAGTCTCATCTAAAGATGATCCCGAAGAAAGAAAAATGTTATTGAAGTAACTCAATACAACAGACTCCAGAGCCTCCCCCTCCACCCACACACCCGCATCATTTTTTGAATCTAGACAGATAATTCTTCTTTTTTCGAGTAGAGGCATACCTGTGATAGAACATTGTATTGGCGTCAGCACCCTTCAACCAGTGTTGCTTAGCCCGTTGTCTCCAAAAGGTGTCCTCCTGGGCTTCAAGGCGGGTTATTTTATTCTCCAGCCTCTGGAATTAGGAAAGAGCGGATAATGGAAGAAAAGGGTAGGAATATTTAAAGCTGTCAAAATGAATAATTATTATAAAATTATGACAAATTGAAAAAAGTTGTAGTAAATAAATTAAAACTTTTTTCAATTTTTCATAATTTTATAATAATTATTAGATTATATATATATATATATATATATATATATACATATATATATATATATATATATATATATATATATATATATATATATATATATATATATATACATTGTAT
>NC_044930.1:10827504-10836203 GCF_003576645.1 Ipomoea triloba
TATATATATATATATATATATATATATATATATGCATTGCATTTGTTTAATCCTTAAATTATTATTTAAATAGTGGATTTCAACATTAATGTTAGGGTTTCATTACCTTCGCATGGCTAGCGCCTAACGGGGTCCTGCATGCAGTTCTTATATCGTGGACCACGGTCCACAATGCATTGTGGACCGCGGTCCCAAAACAACGTCGTTTCAGTAAGTAGGAGACGGAGCCCGTAATTGACACTACAGTTCATTTCAAAAGATACTAATGCCTTACATTTGTTTTGATATTATCGAATGAAACTGTAGTTCTATCGAAATGTAACTGTAGTTGTGTTGAAATGTAACTACGATGTATATGAAAAGATACTGAATAACAGTGTCACATTTGTGTTTTTATATTATCGAATGAAACTGTAGTTATATCGAAATGTAACTGTAGTTGTGTTGAAATGTAACTGCAGTTGTGTTGAAATATAACTGTAGTATATATGAAATGAAAGTGAGTGGCGCGAATTCATCCGTCTGTTTTCATTAATCAAAACGACGTCGTTTTGGGACCGCGGTCCACAATGCATTGTGGACCACGGTCCACGATATAATTTGCGTCCTGCATGTGGGCTTCGAATTAGTTTGGCGAAATTGATATTATCTAAGTTTAAAAAAAAAAACATAGAAATTAAATCTAAAACATGAATAACAATTAATTTTACACCATAATTAACTGTAATGGATAAAAAGTATCATTTTCTTGTTATTAAATGCACTTATCTTGTAAAGATAAGTACAATGAAGATATGCAAAAACCGTAGCTATCCATTCGAGGACAAAAAACTTATACTCTTCCACTATGTTGATTGTTTTTTAGAATCGTCCTCTTCTAGTTGTTTGATGATTATTATTGAGAAATGAGAAGCCATCTTTGTTTTTTCTTCTCCCAAATGATTTGTTTTTTCTCGGTGAAATGAATGGCATCAGTCGGTGAAGAGTTGGGTGGTGGCAACGAAAATTATATCATAACCCGTGGTGTATCTTCCATTGTAAATATTAATTTAAAATAATTTTTAAATTATGTGTGTGCAGTTAATTAATATATTATGACATTTTATATCTACATTTAACAATTTGTGTACTTGTAAATAAATTAAATGAATATAACATATTAACTACATGCACACAATAATATGTTAATTGTAGATACATAATATAGTAGTGTAGTGGTAACTTCAACTCTTCAAGTAGAACAACACAAGAAGACTACAAAAACAAACACAAAATATGTGCAAACAAACAAAAGAGACAAACACACGGTAAAGTGCAAACACAAAATAAAAGGGGTGAACTAGACTCCCTAACTTGGACACCAACGTAACTCATGTTAACCAAAATGGAACAAACTATTCAACACCTATGCCACTTCCCGGCAACGACGCCATTTGAAAGTTGATTTTAGTGGTGATGGAAATAGAGTGTGTGTGAGAGGGTATTCTTACACCGGATATCGTCTCAAGGAGTGGACATGAAGGGAGTTGAATAGTAGGTGATTAAGCACAAGAGTGTAGATTGTTTGAAAGCTAGCTAGTTCAAGAGTGAGTTGCAGGCTATTAAGGAACAACTAGATGCAATGGTACAACAATTGACTAAGGTAATTAACAACCAATAATAAAACTAAGGGCTTGGTATAGGTCACTTAAGTGTTGATGGTATAGTGTATCATTGGTTAGAGCTCATGTAATGCATTGACGGGAGAACTAGAGATACACTACTAAATGCCAATGCCACTCCCGTGGAGATAGGACTCTTAATTGAAATTCAGCTCCACTCTCATGGTGACTCAAGCCAATTGAAGCAACTTATCAAACACATGGTATTCATGTCTGTAACCCCTCGGTTTTTCCGACAAAGTTAGGGTTCGAAAAATATTTTTTAGGCTATAATATTTATGAGATGATCTCTCGGTACTTCAGAAGGATTTTTTTTATAAGTGAGGCTAATTATTAATAAAGCTACGGTCTACGTACCGGTCACGAACCGTAAAATTTTTAAGGATGTATATACAGTTCGAATTTTCCTAGAAAATGGATTATTAAGTATGATACGATTAAGCCTGAACTTTCTATTTAGTTCAAGTGGAAATTTAAACGGACTGTAAGAGTAAATTTGTTACGGACCTTCGTACCTATATTTCGCGAGATACCGAAAAATTCACAATTTTAGTGGTTATTGACGGGATTATTTTTAGAATAATTTTGGTATTGGAATTTTCCCGAATTAAGTTATATTCCTCCGAACTTTTATCTGATTTAATCCCTAACTGGCAAAGAAGTCTTGCTCTACAAGATGCACCATAGCGCAATTCAATCACATAGCATCAATTACAAAAGATGACTTAATCTAATCCTTAATTGAATCTATCTAAACATGAATTGAAATTAAAGACATTGCAATCATAATTGGAAGGAAAAAAATGTAAAAAGAAACAAGAAAGACTTAGCTTTGGTAAAGAACAATGCAAGAGTAAATATGGAAATTGCAATTGAAATTGATTACAAGCTGAATTGACCTTCAAATCTTCATCAAATGTTGGTTGATTACAAAAAACGAAATGTTTGGAGATGTTTATCCTCCAAAAAAACCTTGGAGAGAGTGTGGAAAATGAATTGTACCCTAAAAATAATCGCCTCGGCCCATTTATCCCCTTCAAATCGCGCAAAAATTACAAATTAAAACTGATTATGGGCCCGTGGTCACGATCTACCTCATAGTGCGACTTCCACCATGACTTTTCAGCATAATTCACAGGTTCCAGAGGTCATGGTCAAGTTCACGCCATGACCTTGACTGTGACCACTCACTCTGCGCAGAGGCTGTTTTTCACCTTGTAAACGTCTAAACTAGCCTTTGTCGTCTTCAAGAAAGTTGTGTCCCTTTGAGTTTCCATTCAAATGCCACTTAAATCACCTCATTTGGACACTCATAGCTCGAGATATGCTCAAAATACAGAGACATTGCCAAAAACTTCTCAAAAACCACAAAACGACTCCACTATTACAGATGCTCTTAGTCTACTTGTTTAAGGTGTGGTTCACTTAAATGAATACCTTTTTTTTTTAACAAACGAATACCTTTTTAGTAAACTCCAGTTACTTTAATTTTTTGGCTACGAAAAAGTGGGTCACTTGAACTCCAATCAATTACTTTTTTAATGCAGTTAATTTTAAATTTTTAACTAACTTTTCAATTAAGTATGCAAAATAAAGCTAACCGCAATTAAGAATTGTTTCTCCTATATATTCATCTTGTGACAACGATTAATATAATTATATTAAGCAAAACTCTTCATGCTATCTCTCCTCTCTCTCTCTCACCAGAAATTTAGGAGAATTTTCTGGTTCTTGTCCTTCCTATGCAAATCACAAATCCCAAGTTTTGTTTCTACATGTGGTAAAAAAGACAATACCAAAGAATATACACACACACAAGAACAAGAAAAATGGGAAGAGGCTCTCTTTAAAAGGGTTTCAAAACCATCCAAAAACACAGTAGAGGTAGTGGTATCTCTGTTTTAGCCTTTTCCCCTTGTGTTTTCAATGCCAAATATTTCAGAAGGAGATGGCGGCGCTGCCAGCTTCTCTTCTGAGCAAAACGGCGAGGAAGAAACTTTCGAGCAATTTGGATCCACTGATCCACACCAACTTGAACCTTCCATTTCTAAGAAGAGAAGAAAACTCCCTGGAAATCCTGGTACGCTAATTTTTATCTTTTACACTACCCATATTCTAATTTACAATCATCAGTGAGTGATAATAATTAAGTTGTTTAGTTGTCAAGGTAAAGTTTTAATTAATTCCATATTGAATTGGTGTATCTTTTACTGCTTATATGTAATCTGTGGGTTTTTCAGAAGATAGGCTCTTCAGTGATCTTTTCTTGAAGTTTTAGATTGCCAATTGCATGAGTTTTTTTTTTTTTTTTAATTGCATGAGTTTATAATATATAGGCCAATAAAACTGATCAGAAAGCAAGCATAATATTCATAATATGGGTTCAAATCCTGTCCATATTCTTAAAGTACGAAGTGTATTTGCCTTGTTATTTATGAATGTTTAGAACTAAGTACTAATCTAAATGTTGTTTATACTTTCTTTAATTTGTACTCTCATTGGACTTGATGCAGTGGGATAGTAATCATATTGACAAGTCCAAATTGTCTATAGCTGATCGGCTCAGGCCGCTTTTGCTAAGAATCAAACTTGTAATTTTGTTATTATTAAATCAACAACCTAACCAACTTGGTTTGGATTAACTCTAATAATTCCATTTCTATAGATGGTTGGGAAGTGATTCCATTCATTACTTTCTCTATACTTTCATTGGACTTAATGCAATTGGATAAAAATGATTGACTAGTCTAAATTGTCTATAACCCTTCTACTAAAAATCAAAATTTTAATCGTGTAATTAACAACTTAACCAATTTGGCTTGGATTGATTTGTTACTATAATTCTATTTTTGAAGATGGTCAAACAAGATTCAATTCATTTAAGTAATTAGGAAATAATGATAAGATCATATGGAAGAGAGTCGATGCAGCATGTAATTGCTTATGTTTAATAGATGTTGTATATTTAATGTTGATTAGGTTTAAGAATAATGATAGATAAATAAATAAAAAAGATGAATAGTCAACCGAAAGGGATTAAAATACGAGGGTTGTTGAAGCATTCAATTATTGGTTGGGGGAGTTCAATCAATAATTGGAGAGATCTATTGCAGGCGAGAAGCGCAGGCCCTCATCACATCATTTTTCTTTTTCTTTTTGTTTCTATTTGTTAATTTGCATTAATTTTTAACTATTTAAGGCAAGACATCTACTATTCCTATTGCATGCTTGGAATCTGATGCGGGGATCTTAAAATAAATTCGTTTAATTGTATCTCATTAATTTTTAATGAATCCATCAATGAATAAATAAATAATTACAATATTAATGAATAAGAAATTCATTTGTGATGCGTCCATATATTACTGTCATCTAACACATAATGTCTATAGGCGTACAATGAATATAAGTTTGTATATGATGGTTTTGTTGGAACCAAGTCCACCATAAACTGGGTACAAGGATATAAAATAGGGTAAGAAAATAACAATCTTATTACCGGGGCGTGATGCCTAATAAAATATATACAAAGCCCAAAAATGGTGGTCAAAAATAAAAATTGAACAAGTTAAGGGACTAGTAAATAAATAAAACTAAATATTACCAAGGATTCAAACTCAGGTGTACCAGCAGGAGGGAGGAGACCAAACCACTTTACCAAATGAGTATCTGTGTCTTCGAGTCTATTATACAGACCAGACCCCGCCCCCCTTTTATACTGTCAGCAGCCCATCCTGAGCCACCCACGTGTAAGTCATCCCAAGATTGTCAATCCCAACCAGACATGCATCTCACGTAGTCCCTATCGTCAACTGTCTCAACTACCTCCCCCGGTCGTCAAACGCCACGCGTCAGGATGCTCGAGACCCTCGCGAGCAGTCCGCGATGGGCATTGCCGAGACAAACTAAGCGTCTGATCACTCCCAAGTGAGGGTGGCGGCACGGCCAGCCGCTACCCTGGGCAATCAAGCACGCCACCAGGGCACGGGAAAGCACAACCGGCCCGCCCGTGGTGCCTCGGCCCTGGGCGACGGTCGCGCCCTCCGCTGACAACACCCCACGTCCCGCGTCCTGCCCCTCCATCATGTCTTGCACCGCCTTGCCTCCCACCTTTCACCCCTCTCTCTTGGGTCTTATCTTGCACCCCCCCTCTCTTGGGCTCCTTGTTTGCTTACCTGTCTGCCTACCTATCGCCACACTGCCACGCTAGCATGTCATCATCCACTAAGCTGAGATGCGACCATTAACCATACAACCATTTAACACCCACCATGAACATTTATGCCTTCAATATTGTCCCCCCCCCCCCCTTGGAGGTGCGTCGTCGCTACACCACGGCACCCTAAGCCCGCTTGGGGCGCCATGGTCGGAGGTGGCCGATTGGCGATCGTGGGGGGTTGTGCTCTAGGCCTAGTAAGCTGCTACTACTTGCTTCACCTAGCTCGCTACTGGTTCAATGTGACCCACTCCGTTGGTCAATGGTTCTACCCCGGCGAAGTCCTTCTCTCTCCTCAATTGCCACCATGCCTTCCCAACCCAACAAGACTTAGCCCAACCTCCTCCATTCACCATTCCACTTAGGCCAATACTTTCCCAATAAAATGGTCCTCCGGAGTCCTATGGCCCCATCATAGCTTGGTGCTCGGTCCCTACAACCTTCCTTGCATGTTGTTCGTCAAGACCACCTAACTCTCACACGTACCCTACAAGAAAATGAAAGAGATTTTTTAGCCGTCTTCCCTTCGGATGGGCTCACTAAGACACCTCACCTCAAGGGTAACTAAGCGGTCTATCGAGAAGTGGAATAAATTGACCACTAAAATGTTGACTGCTGAGAAACGGGATAAATATATGCCAATTGTTGAAAGGCGGAATAATAACATGACAATCGCTGAGAAGCAGGATAATAATATGTCAATTGTCAACCGTTGAGAAGTGGGATAATAATGTCGACCGCTGAGAAGCGGAATAGAAATATGTTAATGTTGAGAAGAGGGATAATAATATGTCGACTGCTAAGAAGCAAGATAATAATATGTCAGCTGCTAAGCAGCAGGATAATAATATGTTGACCATTGAGAAGTGGTATATTAATATGATGACCGTTGAGAAGTGAGATAGAAATATGTCAACCGTTGAAAAGCGGAATAATAATATGTCGACCGCTAAAAAGTGGGATAATAATATGTCGACTGCTGAGCAGCGGAATAGTAATATGTTGACCGTTGAGAAGCGAGATAATAATATGTCGACCGTTGAGCGAAGCGGGATAGAAATATGTAGACCGCTAAGAAGCAAGATAGAAATATGTCGACCGCTGAAAAGTGGAATAATAATATGTCAACCGCTGAGATGCGAGATAATAATATGTCGACCACTGAGAAGCGAGATAATAATATGTTGATCGCTGAAAAGAAGGACAGTAATATGTCGACCACAAAGAAGCGGGATAATAATATGTCGACCGTTGAAAAGCGAGATAGAAATATGTCGACCTCTAAGAAGCGAGATAGAAATATGTCGACCGCTAAGAAACGGGATAATGCATTGACCATGTTTCTTATTCACTCTCTTCTCTTTTTTTCTCTTTTTTTTTTTTTTTTGCACACTAGGCTGCGTGCCTTGCCCTATAGGCCTAGGTGGAGATACATACAGGCCAACTACTTTACGAATCTCGTAAGAGACTTTTTTTTATACGTTGGGTTGCGTACCTTGCCCTGCAGGCCTAGGTGAAAATGTTCACGGCGGGCTTAGGATCGCGTCCAACCCCGTAGGTGAAGATGCATATGGGTCGTCTACTACACCTAGCACCATACTACTTTTTTTTTTTCATTTTTTTCTTGGGTTGCCTACCTTGCTTTGCGGGCCCAACACTCTTCGGGCTTCCAACCGAGCCCCTTAGGGTGCTATTGTTTACTTAGTGTCTCCTGTCTAGACTACGGAGTTTCTATCACCCATTAGGACCACTTACCCTGTCTACAGGTCCACTACCACGTCCATTTTTGTCTTAGCTACTTGCTTATCAAAACAGAAATATGTTAATGTTTTTTTTCAATGTAGAAATATTTTTCCTCACTTCCCCAGGCTACTTGCATGCCTGCCAAGGTGATGTTATTCGGTCCAATGCCGCCTACCAGCATGCAGGTCCTTAATGGCTGGGGTGCAATTGATACTCTCATCAATAGCCTCCATGTGAATGGGTTCAGGCTCTCTCCGTGATGGGTTCCATCATTTCAACCCTAGTTGTGGCCTCGAGCCCCTTGCACTAGGGCCCCCTCCTAGCTTGTGCAGTGCTGAGTCGGGTAAGGGATGATTTGTTGGAGTGTTTGGGTCAATGACCGGCTATCGGGGTAGGTTGAGCTGCACTCCCCCATTACTGTCGGGCAGCTCACTCGCTGATGATGTTGGCTATTTCTTAGGCTAAGGGTTGAACGCTAGGTCTAACCTCCATGTGACCTACATTAGTTACGTTGACAGTATCTTCTTCTTTGATAGCTATAGTGCTAGTCAGACCTCTCACATTCCCCTAGTACGGAGCCGACCTTTGGGAACTTGACCGATCCCGCATTGTCGGTTTAGGTGTTCTTGCGAGTCTAGGGAATGTTCGTGTTGTACTTGGTCATTTGGCGTATCTCGGGTTTGATTGCATAAAGGGAAAGGGTAAAATAGGTAAAAACTAAGAACGCGTGCTTTTCGAAGCGTTCCCCACAGATGGCGGCAATGATGGTTTTGTAGGAACTAGGTCCACCATAAACTGGGTACAAGGATATAGAATGGGGCCACAGGGGTAGGAAAATAACAATCTTATTACTGAGGCGTGAGGCCCAATAAATAATATACAAAGCCCAAGATACTGGGCCATGAATAATAAATGAAAGAGCTAAGGGACTAGTAAATAAATAAAGCTAAATATATTGCTAAGGATTCGAAACTAGGTATACCAGCAGGAGGGAGGAGACCAAACCACTTGACTAAAGGAGTATCTATGTCTTCGAGGTCTCTTATATGGACCAGAACCCCCCCCCCCCCCCCCCCCCC
>NC_044930.1:10836564-10880168 GCF_003576645.1 Ipomoea triloba
CCCCCCTTTTATACTATCAACAGCCCATCCTGAGCCACCCACGTGTAAGTCATCCCAAGCCTGTCAATCCCAGCCAAACACGCATCCCACGTAGTCCCTATCGTCAACCGCCTCAACTACCTCCCCTAGCCGCCAGACGCCACGCATCAGGATTTATGTGCCCCTTGCGAGCAATTCGCTATGGGCACCGTTGAGAAAATCCAGGTGCGCGCCTAGCGCACCCTGGCATGCGCCTAAGCCTAGTGACTGACCAGACCTGGTTGCCCCTAGGAAGCGGTTGTGCCCTTTGGCGACCCCCTAGTGCGCCGGCAGCACCCGGCACCCCACATCCTGCCCTCCCAGTCTTATCTTGCACCGCCTTTCAACCCTCTCTCTTAGGCCTTGCCTTACACTTTACCTTGAGCCCTTCTCTCTTGGGTTCCTTGCTTGCTTGTCTGTCTGCCTGCCTCTTTGTCTGCTATCGCCATGCCACCACGCTAGCATGCATCATATCATCCACCAAGACGCTATGCGACCATCCACCATACAGCCATCTGACACGCACCATGCACATATACGCCTTCAGTACTACACCCCCCCCCCCCCCCGGCGAGGCACCGTCGCCACACCACGGGGCACCCTAGAACCATTGGGGGCGCCATGGCCGAAGGTGGTCGATGGCCGATCGTGGGGGGTTAGTGAATCTGCCTGCCTGCCAAATATGGAATAAATATAAGAAGTAATGACTTAATACACAAGTGATAGAGTGGCTTAATGGTTTGTGCTATGCATGCTATGTTAGAAGTCTTGGGTTTGATCCCTATTATCTTCATATAACTTGCTATGGGCATTTATGCTTGGTATCCGTTGGTCAGTAGCGGGCGGTTCTGCCCCCGCGAAGTCTTTCTCCCTTTTTTTTTTACTACCATACCCAACAAGGCCGGTTCTGCCCCCGCGAAGTCTTTCTCCCTTTTTTTTTACTACCATACCCAACAAGGCCGGTTCTGCCCCCGCGAAGTCTTTCTCCCTTTTTTTTTTTACTACCATACCCAACAAGGCTTGTGCCAACGCCTTTCATTCACCATTCCCACTTAGGCCAAGACTTTCCCAATAAAATGGGCCCCCGTTGTCCCTTGGCCCCATCAGTATATATTATCCAGGGTCCCTTGGCCCCATCAGTATATATAATAATATATTGTACTTGACTTTTTGTCTAATCCCTCTCTATTCTCTTGCCATTCATGATCCCTATTTAGCCGATTCTAAATAAAGTAATATTTTTTTTGTGATGAGAGAAACTCGCAGTGCTCCTATGTAATAGTTTGTAAATCGCAAAGGCGATGTAAACCGCGATAGGAAGTGTTGGTCATAGGCAAGCAAAATGTCTAGAAGAGGGGTGGGGTGGAGCAAGGTTTAATAGACGTTTTAAAACTTTTTGAATCGCAAAATACTATCAAGAGTTTTTGCAGCGGAATGATTAAGCATGCTTAAATTTAATTTGTATCATTTGCAAGAGTTAGAAAATAGTGTGTGTGTGTGTGTTTGTGTGTTTGTTTGTTTGAGCTCAAGCAAGCATAAAATAAAGAGTAAGAGATAGATCACAGAAATTGAGACAATATTTTTTTATAATGGTTTGAGAACTCCCTACTCCGCTCTTCTCATTAACCCAAGGAGATTTCACTAGTATGATATGAATAAAACTATAAAAATGAAAGTTTCATCTTTCACAATAGTTGTAAACTAAGCAAACTAGGTTACTTGCAAAAAAACAAAAAAAAAAACTAGCCTTATGATCATTCTTAAAATGATTTTCTTCACTAAACTGTGTTCTTCACTGCCTAATCTTCAACGTCAAAGAACATCCACCAAGTCACCTGGACAAATTATAGATGATTCTTGATGTACGTAAAGTGGTGACGGTAAAAGAGGGTGAAAATGTCGTTCTGGAATTCACAAGGATCCAAGCAAGCTATGATTGAGAATGGGAAATAAAACTAATATTTTTGGGTTTTTGAATATAAAGGAATGCAAATTAAAGATGGATAAACTATATGATAAAATAGGGGTCTAAATTAGGCATATTACTTTCTTGATGCACTAACAACACATAATTAGGGGAAACACAACTCACCAAATGGTTTACGGCAATGCACATAAGAATTCAAGTCTAAGCTACAATAGTAAGCGATAAACAAGAATAAGAGTAGAATTGCCCCACTCTCGTGATGCATCAATCCTAATTCTTCAAACACAAAGCATTATAAGCCCCAATTCACTCCTATTTTCATATAAGAAAAATTGGGTTCGAAATTGGTTAGGCTTGAGTCTTTCACCTAACTTTTATTGAGATTAAAGCCTCTCCAAAACAAACTAACAATTGTTATGCATCAATTATTAACAAGAGGAATTAATAATCCAATTCAAACATAAGAACCCTATGTGGGTTATTTTTCCCATTTATGCAATAACTACCTTCTTAGCATCAAGAATAACAATAGAACTCTAATCCAAACCCAAAAGCTAACTACTCACACATTATAGATGTAAATAAAGCAAAGGTAAAATAAATCATCATCAAACATTGCAATAAAACTGAAAAGAAGAGAAATAAAGAGTAAAGGAAACTTCTCTATTGAGGATGAAGAAATCTTGGTAGAAATCCAATCCAATCCGCGATTAAAAGCCTTGAAATCAAGTAATCTATGTAATACTATGCTAATCTATGCTATGGAAGTCTGAATAGAAGAGGAAAAATAAGCTAAAGCTAAATAGGGTTCGGAACTCCCTAAAATTGTAGAAAAACGCGCCTTAAATACTGGACAAAACAGAGGTCATGGCATACCACACGGCCTTATACATGGCCATGTGGGGTTGCGACCTGGGCAGCGAGACATCGGGGCCTTACGGCCATGTAGGTGGTCGTGTGGCTGCTTCTTCTTTGTTTGTTCGTCCGTTTTGTGCTCCGCTGCTCCTATCTTCCTTGAGTGGGGTCCTTGCTTCCACAATCGATCCAATAAGCTCCAAAATACTCCCTTTTACTACTTGTTGTGGACAATTAAACCTTTGAACACCTAACACACAAAAGAGTCTCAATTCCCACTAAGATATAGACATGTTGTACTAAAAATAACCAAAATAAGGAGTAAATAAAGTATTGTTGCCTCATCATGTAATTTTGCTCTCTCATAAACTCTTAATTGAATGACTAAATTACATGTTAACTTCATTTATTGAATTGTTGAATAATAAAAATTTATATGAAGTATTAATTATAACAAATAAATATAAATCAAAGGTGTAATGAGATAAAATGAAAAGATCTATTTTAATGTGACAATGTCACAATATTTGAGAACTAAAATTGGATAGAGAATCTAGAGAAATTGAAGTAATAGTACTTATTATACATATTCCATATAAATACAACAAATAATCACATCAACCTCCAATTAAATGAAATTAATTGTTTATCAATAATGAAAGATACATTAGTAATATTGCTTAGTAATATTGCATTGCCACTGCTTTTTTACTCATTTTTAGCCATATTAATTGAAGCATGTGCTCCATTTCAACTAAAAGTTTAAGCATATAGTTGGATTGCACATTTATATTTATATATTATATGCTCAATACGTCGCCTCACGTGTGCGGGCCGATTACTTTTTGGTGAGCTCCACTCCATCTCAACTAAAAGCCACGTCTGCAGGTTGATTACTTTTTTTGTGGGCTCCAAGCAACATAACCTTTGGCATGAGGTTGGCTCTGATACCAAATTGAAGCATGTGTTCCATCTCAACTAAAAGTCTAAGCTTATAGTTGGATTGCACATTTATGTTTATACTATCTCCGTCCCATTTTATGTGTCTGATTCGGTTAACGAGGCTTGACTGAAATTGTTTTTAATTCAATTTTTCATAATGTTAAGTTTAGTATTAGTATCTAAAATTTATATATTAAGAAACTACATTAAAAATACCATTAAACACAAAAAATTAAATTTAAAAATAACTAAAAATACAAATTGCCATTTTGGTCTACTGACTATAGGGGTATTCTTAATTGCAGTCCACGATTTTCAAAAGTGTTAATTGCATATCCTGACTATTCAATTTTTGTCAATTTTGGACACTCCGGCCAAATTGCCGGCCAAATCTCACCGGAATTTCCTAAACCCTAAAATAATAAGGGTTTTTTGGTCATTTCACGTTCTTGTCTTCTTCTCCGGCCACCTTCCCTTTTTCTGGCACTTTTCCGGAAAACCCCAATTAATCAATGATAGCACTTCTCCGTCACCGGCAGCCGCCCCGTCACCTTGCTCGGCGTCAGCTCGCCGATCTCGAACCCCACGGCGTGGAGTGTCCGATCCAATGTCTCTGTCTTTGATTTCCGTCACCTTGCTCGGCGTCAGCTCGCCGATCTCGAACCCCACGGCGTGGAGTGTCCGATCCAATGTCTCTGTCTTTGATTTCCGTCACCTTGCTCGGCGTTAGTTCGCCGATCTCGAACCCCACGGCGTGGAGTGTCTAATCCAATGTCTCTGTCTTTGATTTTGACGACGACGACGACGGATCCACTGATTTTCTTGAATTTTAGTTCACAAACACACCAATTGATATAGGAAAAGAAGGGTTACTTGGAAATCTTATCGGAAGGCAACCCAAATCGCATCCCGGATCACGGAGCATTGCAACACAGTGAGAGATAATGATCTGAGCGACAATTATGGAGAAATAAAGAAGGGTTACTTGGAAATCTTTGATCAGAAAATTCTGGAGAGACAATGGTCGGAAGTTGCAGAAAAAAACAACTAACTTTTGGTGAAATGAAATGGGAATACGAGGTCCGGGACGATTGTTTGACGCGTGATGATTTTTTACTAATGCCGGAAAAGTGCCAGAAAAAGGGAAGGTGGCCGGAGAAGAAGACAAGAACGTGAAATGACCAAAATACCCTTGTTATTTTAGGGTTTAGGAAATTCCGGTGAGATTTGGCCAGCAATTTGGCCGGAGTGTCCAAAATTGACAAAAATTGAATAGTCAGGGTATGCAATTAACACTTTTGAAAGTCGTGGACTGCAATTAAGAATACCCCTATAGTCAGTAGACCAAAATGGCAATTTGCTCTAATAAAATATTAACGAAAATAAGCAAACAAGAAGTAATTGGTTTGACCAATGAATAGTAAATATGACAGGTAAAATGGGACAAATGGAGTATATTATATGCTCAACACTATTGACGTTACATACTATGATTAGTTTAAAATAATCATAATATTAAGAATATTAATTGGGTCAGACCAGTTTTGGACCAGTATCCTACTAGGGGCAAATTATGCTGTGGACCCAGGTCCACCTTGCAAGGTGGACCTGGGTCCAAAACTACGTCGTTTTTGTTGTCTTTTTTTAAAAAAAAAAAATTAGTAAACATATTGCTGAATATTGAGTTGTCCAAAAATGTGTGAATGTAGAGTATAGAAATCGTAAATGTAGATTTATGATTGTGTGAATGTAGGGTTGCCCAGAAATGTGTGAATGTGAAGGTTTCAAATTGTGAATATGGAGTATAGAAATCGTGAATGTAAAGTTATGCATGTGTGAATCTGTAATAGAGTTAAGAAGTTCTAGCAACTTGTAGCCCTGTAATGTGTGAATGTGGAGTTCTCAAGTTGTGAATGTGGAGTATAGGACCTGTGTATAGAGTTTTGAATGTGTGAATGTGGAGTTTACAAATTGTGAATTTAGAGTATAGTGTATGTGAATGTAGAGTATAGTTACTAAACATATAATCCTGTAATGTGTGAATGTGGAGTTTACAAATTGTGAATGTAGAGTATAGTGTATGTGAATGTAGAGTATAGTGTATGTGAATGTAGACCCAGGTCCACCTTGCAAGGTGGACCTGGGTCCACGGCGTAACAACCCCCTACTAGGTTCGTTGTCTGATTTATCGGTTCATGCTTATTGTTTTTTCTTTGTAGAGTTTAAAATTTTTAGCGCAAGTTCTAAAACCTTGGGAGGTTAGTGAACTCAACTAAAACTTTTGACATTTTCAAATTAGCATTCTAAACTTTCAATTTTTATAAACTAGCGTATTTATACCAATAAATATAAATGTATACATCATTCTATCAATCTAAACCTCAATTTTCAAATTTTAAATAAAAATAATTAATATATTTGTACTGTAATATAATAATTATAATAAATTATTATGTATTTTCCGTTAATAAATTATGTACTTATTATAATTAGCATATTATTATGTACATACTGTTAATAAATTATATACCTATTATCATTAACATATTATCTACATGCTATTAATATATTATGTACATTAGTTAATAAATTATGTACCTATTACAACTTATATATCATGTGTCTTCTGTTTATTTATAGAGTCATTTCCATTTTTGGTCCTACTGTTATTGGGGCATTGCCAATTTTAGTCCACTTCATTAATTTTTGCCACATTGCGGCCAGTCTTATTTAGTCATTGCCACTTTTAGTCCACCGTTAAAATTTTCGTCAAATAACAATCCAAAACAGGGGTATTTTGATCTTTTCATGCTTTGATCATCTCCTTTACCCTTTGTAGTGGTTTTTCTTACAGATTTTCATCCAATGAAGAGGTCCAGCGACTTTGTAATGTGGCTCACATGGCTTTCGTCGGACCTCTTCAATGGATGAAAATGTGTAAGGAAAACCACTGCAAATGGTCAAGGAGATGACCAAAGCATGAAAAAGACTAAAAATATCCCTATTTTAGATAACAATTTGACGAAAATTTTAACGGTGGACTAAAAGTGGCAATGACTAAATAAGACTGGTCATAATGTGGCAAAAATTAATGAAATGGACTAAAATTGACAATGCTCCAATAACAGTAGGACCAAAAATGGAAATGACTCTTATTTATAAGTACATAATTTATTAACCTTAATCGATGGTATATAATTTGCGTCTTAAGTGGCTTAATTATCGAGTTAGCCCATTCGAATCATCGAACTTATTGATTTTGAACTTATCAAACTGATTCTCTGTATTTTATAAGGTTATAATAAACTTCAAATACACTTATTATTAACCAAGATAGACTCCCACCCAAGGGGAAGTGTTTTCTCATCCTTCATAAAATTAGCAAACCAGTCTTAAGTCTTAACCAATATAATGCAATCATATTATTTTGTTGTGTTGGTGAAAATGCATGCAGATCCAAGCGCTGAAGTGATTGCCTTGTCCCCGAAGACATTAATGGCGACGAACCGGTTCGTTTGTGAAATATGCAACAAAGGTTTCCAGAGAGACCAAAACCTCCAACTCCACAGAAGAGGGCACAATCTTCCATGGAAGCTAAAGCAAAGAATGAGCTCGGAGATGACGAAGAAGCGGGTGTACGTTTGCCCTGAGGCTTCATGCATCCACCATAACCCAGCCCGAGCTCTAGGAGATCTTACAGGGATCAAGAAACACTACTCCAGAAAACATGGCGAGAAGAAATGGAAGTGTGACAAGTGCTCTAAGAAATATGCTGTTCAATCTGACTGGAAAGCCCATGCAAAGGTTTGTGGTACCAAGGAGTACACGTGTGACTGTGGCACCATCTTCTCCAGGTATTCAATTAATTATACATGCATGTGCTATATACGCCCCATCTCACTTAACACGGCGTGACAAATTAAAGTGGAGCACCAACCAATTACATACCCTTCGGCCTTATATTATACATGAACTTACTGGTTGTACGTATATGTGGATCTTCAATTCTGATGAGCGGATCGGAGATCGATGAGTGGTCAAGTCTAGCATCAGGTAGATAGGAGATTATTGGGCGGAGGTGAAAAGCCAAGTCCAGCACCATGTCTCTCGAAAATGTGTGACGGTATAAGGAAATTGGTCCGGTTTGGTAAATGGTTGTTAGCTGATAACCATTGGATTAGAAGGTATGACTAATTGATCACATTAGCTGATTGTAGAAAGGTGTTTAGTAAATTAGTTGTTAGCTGTTTGGTATCTTTTTCTCATAAAGCTAATTGAAAAAGTTGTTTTGAACAGCTTTTTGAATTTTAACATTTTGGAGTTACAAAAGGTTTATTAACCAAACACTTATATTAATTTTTTAACCAAGTCAAACAGTTAAGAGTGATCAAATAAGCTAAAATTGGCTGATAGTAAGCTAACTATTTTATCAAACAGGATTAAAGTTATGTCTTTAATTTTCTACTAACTATAACCTTTGGCATAGTTATATATAAGCATTTGATCATAACAAGACTAGGAGGTGCAAGAATTGTCATTGCCGGCCTCTTGAAAAATGCTACAACACAGGGAAATAAAGTTGTGCATTTGCTACGGGGCTACTGACTATAACTTTTGGCGTATTAGGCTATAACTTTTGGCGTAGTAATAATAGCTTAATCTTAACCAATTCTATTGTTGTATTTTGTGCAGAAGAGATAGTTTCGTGACTCATAGAGCATTTTGTGACGCCTTAGCTGAAGAAAACACCAAAGTCTAGTAAATAGCTAAATAGAAGATTATTGGGTGAAGATTAAAAGACCAAATTTAACATGACCCTGTTTTGTAAATAATCAGTCTATCAGTCAATTTTGGCTTATTTGACTACTATTAATTGTTTGGTTAATAAGCTTTTTGTAACTCCAAAATACTAAAATTCAAAAGGCTACTCAAAACAGCCTTTTCACTTAGCTTTTTGAGAAAAGAAATTATATCAAACAGCTATCAGTTAACGGCTAACCTATTAAACAACTTTCTATAATCAACTAATGTTATCAACTAATCATACATTCTAATCTAATCAGCTAACCATTTACCAAACAGGGCCCATATCTTTTGAAAATGTAGTGGTATAAGAAAATAAAATTATATCTTTAAGTTACTACTAGCTACAACTTTTGGCACTTTGACCATAATAAGATTGGCTGGTGCCTGAATTGTCATTGTCTCTTGATAATGCTACTTACAGAAAATAAAATTATACATTTACTATTGGCTATAACAATTAGAGTAATGGACTAATGGTAATAGCTTAATCTATCTTAACAAATTCTATTGTTGTATTTTGTGCAGAAGAGATAGTTTCGTGACTCATAGGGCATTTTGTGACGCCTTAGCCGAAGAAAACACCAAAGTCTTGAACACACATGGCTTGCAAGCCTCTGAGCTCAACCCATCATCTCCTACGACCTTACCAGAAACCATCCAATCCGACATGAAAACCCCACCCCTCGACTTTTTGCCGGCACCGCCTCCCAAGCCCTTAAACATGGCTCCAAGCATGTTTTCCGGCTGCTCTCCGACCACCCTCTTTTCTACCCCGAAAATCCTGCCAGCTTCGTCTTCTTCTTCCCTTCATTTCAACGCGATTCCACCCAACATGTCTGCCACAGCCTTGTTACAGAAAGCCGCTCAAATCGGCGCGACCACAAGTACTAACATTGTGTGCTCTCCAATGCTACAAAGAGGCTTTGGTTCTTCCATGGAACCATCGCTTATCAACCACGGAGTTCAAGTACAACCCGATAAGTCTCAGCTAGCCGGCGTTATTAGTGGGTTTTACTATCATCAAAACCAGAACTTGAGTTCAGGTCTGGATTTACAAAAGCTGACAGGGAATAATAAGGAGATGAGAAGGGATGAGAATTTAACAGTAGACTTTTTGGGGGTGGGAGGTAGGAACTTTCATGAGCTCCAACACCAAGAAATGGGACTTGAAAATCAAGCAGTTAGTCAGCAGAGGATGCAAGGTTTGAGTGCTGTTTGGGACGATGCTTGAGAAGTTTAATTTAAGTTATCATATTGCAAGGGGGTTTTGATAATTTGATGTGTCATGTGTTGCACTGCTAATTTCTTGGATTTTTTCCATGTATATTTTAAATAATTTGATTATGTATACAATTGCAAGTTTAGCATTTGGTCGATGATGTAAATGTGTATGCTTTCCACCAACAGCTAGCTGAATACACCAACTACTAAACTATATATAGTCAACATTTTTGTAAGGTTACGTTGACTACTTAACTATATAGTCAAAAAAATTATTAGATAAAAAATTTGCAGACCGGGATAAAAGATTGGGAAAATTGTTATTTATGTCCGTCACAAATATGTCAATTATGAATGTCACCCTGAATTATTAATTGTGTAAATGTTGCCCTTCAATTTTCAAAACGTGACATATATTGACCATCTCCTAATAGGCAGAAGGAGAAACATTATCGTCGTCGGTGCATGAAGGAGAACAAACGAAGAAAGAAAAATGGAGGAAAAAAAACATGGTCTTTGAAACAGAAAAACGTGCATAACCACATTTACACCACTATTCACGCTTTTCATTAATAGTTTAATAGGTGGCCGAGTAGGCGACTAGGAGGCCTAGTTGGCCGTCTAGATCACCAATTATGGTGATACGCTAGCGGCCGGCCAGCGCCGGCCTAGGCGGGATTTTTGCAACATTGATAAATAGTTAACAGAATATTTCGTTACTAAAGTTTATACTGACAGAGTGCAGAAGTATTTAGGAAAAGTAAATGCTATAATAGAGGGTAAAGTAGGAAAAAAAATCTAAAATCAAAATAATATGAACTATTCATTTCAACAAAAATTTAACTAACATTTTTTAGTTCCCGTTATAAGCCTAACTTTATTGACTCTTATTAGATTATATATATATATATATATATATATATACACACACACACATATATATTCACATGTTGTGGGTATTTATAACTAGTATTTTTCATAAATTGGAACAAAAGTTCACGACTTTGGGAGTAACCTCAGTCAAGATGACTAAGGATAAAAAATTGTAATTACAAGGTCACGAGTTTGAATCTCAACTCTCTTGGTTTGAGCATGTCAGCTATAGGCAAGACGGAATTTAGTCAATGCACATTAAAAAAAAAAAAAGAAAAAAAAAGATAAGGGTCAAATAGACCCTCCAACTATATATCAAAATGCAATTCGACCCTCGAACTAAAAAAGCATTCAATTGAACCCTTAAACTTGTTAAAATGTGCAACTAACTAATTTGACCTATAATAACATGTTACCTTTAAGTTACATGCCACACGGGGCCACATAGATTAATATTTTTAAAAAGTATTTAAATAATAAATCAAAATATTTATATTTAAAAATTAATAATAAAAAACATATTGCCATGGCAGCAACTGCCATGGATTCTTCGTCCATGTCAAACTGGATGGAGCCGTCCAGTTGGACTTGAACGAAGTAGCTTGCGGGTTTTTCCGTCCGATCTGGACGGAGAAACTCCTCGGCTTCTCCGTTAGATCAGACGAAAAAACCGTTGGTTTCTTCGTCCGAAACGGATGGAGAAACCAACCGTTGGCTTCTCCGTCTAAGACGCCATGGCTTCTCCATTCTAAACTTACGAAGAAGCGGCAACTTTCAAAAATAATTAAAAATTGTTATATAGAAAATTATTATACTATCACAATTTGAAATAATAATAAATAATACATTTTTTAAATAAATAATTAAAAAATATTATAGACAAAATTATTATACTATCACAATTAGAAATACAAATAAATAATAAATAATAAATATTTTAAATAGAAAATATAATGTTTGACTAACTTTAATGAATGTGGTGCAAATAGCAAATTCTATTCACACCCCCTATAAAGCTATCAAACATATTAAATGGTGGTGTAAATAGAATTTAGGATAGTACAAATAGAATTACTCATCTTTAATGAAGGTGATGCAAATAGCAAGTTGTTCAATTTACACCACTTATAAAGCTAGCACACCTATCAAAGGTTGGTGTGAATAGCAATAAGAGTGGTGCAAATAGAATTTCCCATACAAAATGTTATGGTCTACCTTTTGATCCTATGGTTATTAAGTTAATAATAATTTGACTAAGGGTGTGTTTGGAAACCCGGAAAATGATTTCTAGAAATCATTTTCGGGTTTTTGGTGTTTGGGAAGGAGGAGAGAAATATAGTCAATGGAAAACAAGGTATGGCCAATGGAAAATAAACCATTTTTTAAGAAAAATGACTTCCCATTTTTTAGGGGGGAAGTCATTTTCCGGAGCTTCCTTCTACGCGGACGCAGTCCTAGCGTCATTTCTAATTTCTCCGTCAAACCAGTCCCCTTCTTTTCTGATGAGCAAAAACGTCGTCAAACCAGTCCGACACTGGTTTGTCGGACTGGTTTTGCAAACTAGTCTGACACTGGTTTCACAAACCAGTAGATCAGATCTACTGGTTTGCGAAACTAGTACCAGTTAACTTGTTAGTTTTTTTTTTTTTAATTTTATTTTATAATGACTTAATTTGTGAGTTTTGATGTATTTTTTTGCCCATTTTCTAGATTTCTGTTCATTTTATTGTTCATTTTCTAGAAAATGAGCCAAACACATAAAATCAATTTTCTGTTTTGCAGCCAAACACAAGAAAGGAAAATATTTTCTGAAAAATGACTCATTTTCCAGCAATCATTTTCCTGCTTTCCAAACACACCCTAACTTGATTGAGATTGTCTCCATTTTTTTCATTCATTAAGTAAATTTTATTCACATGTTGTGGGTATTTATAACTAGTATTTTTCATAAATTGGAACAAAAGTTCATGACTTTGGGAGTAACCTCAGTCAAGATGACTAATGATAAAAAAATTGTAATTACACGGTTACGAGTTTCAATCTCAGCCCCCTTGATTTGAGCATGTCAGCTATGGGCAATGCGGAATTTAGTCAATGCACATTTAAAAAAAGAAAAAAAAAAATAAGGGTCAAATAGACCCTCCAACTATATATCAAAATGCAATTCGACCCTCGAACTAAAAAAACATTCAATTAAACCCTTAAACTTGTTAAAATGTGCAACTAACTAATTTGACCTATAATAACATGTTACCTTCAAGTCAAATGCCACACGGGGCCACATAGATTAATATTTTAAAAAATTATTAAAACAATAAATCAAAATATTTATATTTAAAAAATAATAATAAAAACATATTGCCATCCATGGCAGCAACTGCCATGGATTCTTCGTCCATGTCAAACTGGATGGAGCCGTTCAGTTGGACATGAACGAAGTAGCTTGCGGGTTTCTCCGTCAGATCTGGACGGAGAAACTCCTTGGCTTCTCCGTTAGATCAGACGAAAAAACCATTGGTTTCTTCGTCCGAAACGGATGGAGAAACCAACCACTGGCTTCTCCGTCTAAGACGCCATGGCTTCTCCATTCTAAACTTACGAAATTTTATTTATTTTTATTTTTGAATGGGATGCCACATAGAATGTCATGCAATCAAAATTAACTGGTTATCTGTTTGTAATATGTTAAATGCACATTTTTATTTAATTTAAAGATTTAATTAAAGCGTTTTTGGTCTAATTATATTTTGGCATATATTTGAATGGCTTATTTCACATTTAGGGTGTGTTTGGTAATCCGTAAAATGACTTCCGGAAAATGTTTTTCGAGTTTTCGGTGTTTGACAACGTTCGATAAATGCGGTCAACGGAAAATATTTTCCGTTGACCAAGGAAAATCAGTTCATTTTTTCGGAAAATGACTTACGAACTAAATTTCTGTAAGTCATTTTCCGGAATCGCCAAAATGGGCGTTTCGCATGTTCTCGGCCAAAACCAAGCCATATCACCCATGGTCGGCAAGAAGGTGGGGAAACCGCGAAAAAACGTAAGAAACCGACAGTAACTAGTACAGGTTTCCGACAGAAACCCGTATAGTTTCCGCCGTAAACCTTCAGTTCTACATTTTTTTTTAATTCTATCTTTTTAATAAATAACATTATGATAATATTATTATAATTTTTATATTTTAAATAAAATAATTATAATGTTTAATTATACAATTCTACCATTTTCCTGAAAATAACCCAAACACAAAGACAGTTTTTCAAGATATATCTAAACACTTAAAATAAAATTATTTTTTAAAAATGACTCATTTTTAAAAAGTATTTTTCAGAAGTCATTTTCTTCTTTTTCAATCGGACGTTTATTTCAAAAGGAAAAAAAAAAAAAAAAAGAAGTTCGGCACTTGGGGGTAAAATGCGAAAGAAAAGTGATGGGACGAAGATGGGAAATTCCAGAATTAGGGGGTAAATTGGGAAAACACATTAGGCATGTGGGACCAGTGGATCAAGAAGATCGAATTAGCAATACGTTACTGCTAGAACCAAAATTTTCAAGACTTAGGAAAGGTATAACTACTAATGCATATGGTACAGTAGCATTTTTGTTTCCAATATATAGCTCCAGTCCTTCGCTGCATTCTCTCCGAGTCTCCGGTTTCAAAGAAAGAAATCAACACCTCTACCTGAGATTTTCGAGCACTGATCTCACCAATACGGACATACTGTCTTGAAGCGCAGAGAGAGAGAGAGAGAGAGAGAGAGAGAGAGAGAGAGAGAAGATAGTGGTCAATGGCAACAATGGCGAGGGCAAGTTCTGGCCTCGCGTACCCGGACCGGTTCTATGCGGCGGCAGCTTACGTAGGTTTCGATGGATCTGCCGATTCCGGTAAAGCCGTCACCTCCAAGTTCTCAAATGACGCCGCTCTCTTGCTCTACGCACTCTATCAGCAGGTTCTTCCCTTACTTCCACGTTTTTTTGCTTCTATTATCCCCTATATTCCTGTACAGCTTCATTTCCCACTATATGCTTCTGAGTTATTGAATTTAAGTGTCGTTTTGTTGATTGACACCGTGATCTAACATTGCATTGTGTGAATTACGGCTTATTTTACCAAATCGACACTGATTTAAGAGATTTGTATTGAGATGTGGGATTGGTGCGTTCAATTTTACTGTCATTTGCATAGATCTAGCTTTACATTTGCTTTTCTTTTCCCATCTGTGCTAGAAAAAGGGAGAGCGGAAAATCCTTATCATAGTAACTGAAAACGAGGACTTCCATCACTGTTGGAGCCATCGACCCAGAAATACCTTTGAGTGGGGTCAAAAAATTCAAACAATTCAAAACACTATAAAGAAAATACTCATTAAAAAAATATGAAACAACATTAATGGGATAAAACGGATTGAATACGAAATATTATAAATTAAAATACAGACTAAATTAACCAAGCAACTTGTGGCTGTTGCCAATGCAATTTCAAGGTTACAAGGGAAGGAGGATCTGACTCTTCTATGTGCGGAGCAAGTTAGTGAGCTTTTGGGTCACAAGGGCATAAATCACAAATACAATTATATAATTAGGAAAGAAGCCCACAAATTAATTGTTGCAAATATCATAATAAATCTTGTAGTATTAGGAATAAATCTCACAAATTAATTGCTACAATCAGTTACAATTTGCTGAAGGGCTAAAGCTGTATGGAGTGATGGGCCAAAAGTGGGGGCAGTGGCCTGTGGCCCCACTGCCCCCACTTTGGATCTGCCAGTGCTTCCATCAAAATATTATACATCTGTGATAAAGAAAGAATGCAGATAATGACTTCTAAATATAATGAAAACATATTCACAATGAGTTGTAGCCATTCACAATGAGTTGTAGCCCCACACTGCATTATAAGTAGTTAATGATTTCTAAATATAATGGAAACATATTCTAGGTACTTAGTCTTGAATTAGTGCAGTTTAGTTCAAGTTTATTATTCTAGTTTTTCAAAACATTCTGTTGAATTTGTTGGCACTTGGCAGAACTTTCAGGTGAATCATTTACTGAACTATTT
This sequence comes from Ipomoea triloba, assembly GCF_003576645.1. NCBI lineage: Eukaryota > Viridiplantae > Streptophyta > Magnoliopsida > Solanales > Convolvulaceae > Ipomoea > Ipomoea triloba. The sequence continues at coordinate 10,852,272 of NC_044930.1, forward strand.
ATGATTTATTGTAGGTTGGGTAAAGAATTAAGATTTAGTGTTTTAGCGATATTTCTGGGGTCAAAGTGGGCGAATCCGTAAATATGGTTCTTAATACATTATTTTTTGCATAATGCTCTACTATTAACAATACCAATGTTCAAAATGTAAAGTAAACATGAAACAAATGAGTATGGATTTGAATGAAATGCAACACCCTTACCAAGCTAGAAAGGTTAGATTGTGGATCACTGCTTGCCAAACATGGTTGAATGTGTTTTTTGACTTTTTCTAGTTCCCATGTGTTTTATGCAGCAGGAAATGTATTCCACTGGTATCCTATAAGTACCTTTGTTTGATAATAATATTCCATTGTATAGAAGTCTCTGTTCTTCATAGATCTGGTTTTCAGAAATGGAATAGGATAAGTCTCAGGGTTGTTATATATAATTTGATGGTCTTCAACCATGCTAATGAAGTAATGAGCCTAATGGAGCAGGTTACATTATTACAAGTTGTTTGATAAATCAGGCTTTTATATTTATCCAATGATGATCTCTTGATGTCCACTTTAAATCCAGTAGATGAGTAGGTTAACCTTAGTCCCAATTTGCAAATAGGCCTAAGAATGGGAAATCTCAAAGTAATGTTCCTATAGTGCATCCAGCAAGTCACTTTCTGAGCGCTATTAAAAAGAAGAGTTTCTTTTAACATTGAAAATGAGAAATGCTTACTATAGGGTTCTTGTTTTTGTTTATTTAGTCGGTGATATTTGGATTAGAGCTAATGCTTTTTATTTCAATTTTGTCTGTTCACCGGTTTGCAGGCAACCATTGGACCTTGTAAGATTCCTAAGCCTAGAGCTTGGAGTCCAGTGGAACAAAGCAAATGGTCAAGGTTGGTGTCATTAACTATTTTTGGATATGATTTGTTACGCAGTTCAACGTCTTAGGTGTTTCTTCTTGATGCAGTCCTTATTAAATACTGTGCTTGAGATTTGTTTCCAGTGGTTTACTTGGGGTTTTCCATTTATCATTTTGGAAGTATAGAGAAAACTTACATGCCATTTAATTACATTGAATAATAGACTTACATATAGATTTTAAGTTAGAAAATGGTCCCTTTTTGCAATTCTACTCACCTACCATATGTGCATAGAAATGTATCACAAAATTTTAGGTTCCTAGTACTTGAAATAACATCTTTGAAGTATAGCCAAGCAGAACTTGACTTTTAAACTGTTTCCTAGAGGTTATTATGTAGTTTTCTTATAGTAGTTTTTAAAGTTAGTATCTTAAGGGGTTGTTTGGTTCACAGAATGTGAGACTACCTTAGGTAATAGGATTACCTCTTGAAAGGTAATTCTAGATTTTGGGAATGTAAGATTAGTGATTACCTTGTATGTTTGGTTTGGATTGTGGTAATATAATATTACCATGTTTGGTTAAGGGTTATATATTAGATTACATGGATCAATTATAACCTATAAATGTGTGTATAATTAATAATTATACATAAATGAATGTATATCAATGCATAAATACACACACACACACTCGCACGTATGTATATTTGATTACATAAACATATATTTATTGTATATATGTTGTTGTTGTTGTTATTATTATTATTATATTATTATTATTATTATTATTATATAAGGATTAGTTAATAAGGGCAAAGTTGGAAAATTTCAAGGTAATCTTAGATTACCTAAGAAAATGGAGGCAATCACATTACCACAACATCATCTTTGGGTTAATATAACATTACCAGGTGATCTCATAACGTAAACCAAACAAGGTAATATAACATTACCAGACTCACATGACCTAGGTAATCTTATATTACCGGAACGAAACGGCCCCTAAGGGTATGTCCAATTCCAATACATATTACATTATGAGTTATAAATATTTGAAGTACAGTACCACTTTCCTATACTAAAAGGTTTTCATACTTTTGAAGCTGGAATGGCCTTGGGAATATGGCTTCTGCAGAAGCGATGCGTTTGTTTGTGAAAATATTGGAGGTCAGTATGCAGTGGGTTTCTCTCTCCTGATGTTATCATTTTATTATTATTTTTTAATTATTTATTTATTTATTTATTTATTTATTTATTTTTTGTGTTTTGGGAATTGTTCAACAGCTTTAGTTTCTTTATATGAATAGGAAGAAGACCCAGGGTGGTACTCAAGGGCATCAAATTTTGTTAAAGAGCCTGTTGAAGATGTAGAAATTAATGTGAGTGTGTTAGAACTATCTTCATGTTCTTCCTTTCTGTATTTCTGTTTCATTTGTTAATGTTTCTCCTGCTATAAGTAGCTTTTGGTTACACTGAATTGAACTCTTTTGACATGATGTTTATACAGTGTAATTTAACAGTGTGTTGACATGTTCCTATTGAGTTCTCTTTTTTATAATTTTATAATTTACATCATTACATATGAGCAATTTCATAATTAAGATTTCAATGTTTTATGCAAATGCTTGGCTTTATTTCAATCAGGTTGATCTATTTGAACCCTCTAAAGATGAGCCTAGAATGTGCCTTTGCACAAGGTTCTAAAAATTCTCTTGGCAACATCTATTCCTTGTATTTAAATATGTCTTCTTTTCCATGTCCATTTTATTCCTTTGTTGTAGCACAATCCAAATGTTGAACCAGTTGGAAATGGAAATGGAAATACTTTCCCGGAGACAAAAACTGTTCCTGCTGAAAATGGAAACATGTCAGAGACTCAGGATAAAGATGTTGTGTCAGAAGGCTCCAGTGCAGTTAGTGTGTATGATCAATGGGTTGCACCTCTGGTATCTGGTCCACGTCCAAAACCTAGATATGAGGTATTCGCATTGCTTCTCATACTATGTAATTGATGAATCTCCTTGTTAATAGCTCCCCACCCCCATCATGTTCTAATATGCTTTGCTGAATTTTCACAGCATGGAGCAGCTGTCATTGATGATAAGATGTATATATTTGGTGGTAATCATAATGGACGTTACCTCAGTGATCTCCAGGTATGACAGTTACATATGGATGTCATCTTAAATATTTGTAGAATCTCATAAATGGCACTGTCTATATGTCATAATCTACTATATTCAGTATCCAACTTTTTGATATTCATCCAAAATACTCTATCCGATACATTGTTTAAGTGCACCAATTACACTTACAATGGCCTGAAAGTGCAACACCTTCAGTGATATGCCCACTTTGACTCATAAAGTGGGAAGCAAAATGCACATATGAAGCATGCTTTTTGAATTTCTTTTGCACCACCTGTTACCCTCACAACTGCAGTGATTCTCTTTATTGCTTCTCCCAGACTTCAATGATCCATTCCTCTCATTTCTGCTTTCTTAGTCAGTCTCTACATGATTTATGTTTCATATTATTTTTTTTTTCAATTTTTTCCCTCATGAATAGTGAAAAGCCAAGCCTCTTTTTTCTTCCCTCTGCCTTATCCTGGACAACTGCGTTTGTTAGTGCTTCAGATATTTCCATTCAGTATCCCCCTTTCTAGTTATCATTTTGAAGGAGTTCAACTGACCTTTGATAAACTCAAAAATTTATTTTGTGCATAGTATACTCTCTTCTTTTGGTTACATGGGGATTACCCTAATCACGCTCTTTTCTCAAGTGTTTTTATAGATTCGAACTTTGGCCTTTGGTGCCTCTCTTATTTTGCTGCTGTATCTTTGGGTAGCACCCCCTTGATACCTTTTATTAGTTCTCTTATCAAGAAAATGTTTGCTGATTACCAACCCCATTCCCCTTTCCAACTCACACAGACACGGTTTTTAAGAAAGACCACATTCATCTTTCGGTGCAGGCTTTGGATTTGAAAAGTTGGACATGGTCAAGAGTTGAGGTTAAAGAAACTAGTGAGGCTTCTTCTCCAACAGGTCCTTGTGCTGGCCACTCCCTGGTTAGTATTAGATGTTTTGTATAGTAGGTTGTGGGATCCAATAAATGCAGTAATGCTCATAAGGATCAATTAATGTTCTACATATTTTTCCTTCCAAGTCTTCAACATTTTGCATGTTGTTCAACTCTTTTTCATTTGTAGATACCTTGGGAGGGAAATAAGCTTCTTTCGGTTGGTGGACATACCAAAAATCCTTCTGAAACTCTGCAAGGTACAGATGTGCCTCTATCAGATACAATATGTATTTTGTTTTTTTGTCAGACAGATAAATTGTTGAAAGTCTCAAATCTTAAGGTTTTTATTTACAAATGTGCCTAGAACACTCCACAAAATGAACTACCATCCTGAAGAAGTCAACTGAACTATAGCAAAGCCCTCCGAAACACAATAGTTGAATTAATTATTCTCTTGGGCCCCCAGTCCCCCACCTAAGAGGATTTTGTGACTATGTCCCTAACTTAAGACATCTTACTTATCAAAGTTCCAGCTCTTAAGGTTCACATATACAAATGTGCTATGATCACTTCAGAATCAACTACCATCCTGATGAGGCCAACTAACCTACAATGAACCCTTGTCAAACATAAAATTTGAATGTATTGTACTTTTTGGCTCCACTTAAGGGGCTTTACTTAACAAGTTCCCTAAACTTAGACATTTTACCTAGTCTCTAGCTATTTTAGACATGTGAAGTTGGCATCTTATACTGATTCTTTAAACTTTTAAAATGGAAAAAGCACATTGATGCAATGTGACCCCATGAAAGACCCTCTTCCCCTTTCCTAATTTCCTCTAATTCCTCTATATTCTTTCTCCAAGCAAGCCTTTTCTTTAGAGGTGGCAATTTGAGTAGTTTACAAAGCATTATCTTTCAACTTATTGGGCAGGACCTTTTTATACTACAATATATGGGCCAATTAGGTTAGTTAAATTTTATCTGCCCTGATGGATTAATGAAATTTAACAGTCAAAATTAACTTTTTTTTAATATTCAAAATGACATATATTAGGAAAAAGGGTCAAATTGGCCCCCCTAAGTCAAATGGATAGGGCAATTGAGTCCTGCTAAAATGCTCCATTCAAACCCCCTAAACCTGCTAAAATGTTCAATTGAGTCCTAAATTACCTGTTGAGCAGGTTGGTGATTCTCGCGTTGACACGTGTCTTTTTTTTTTTTAATAGTATTTTTTTTAATACTTTTTTGTTTTTTTTTTTTTAATTTTATTTTTTTGAATTCTTTTTTATTATTATTAATTAATATGGCCACTGGCAAGCGATGACTGCCGGTGGCTGTCTTCTTCATGGCTGTCCGGTGACAGCCGCACCTGTGACAGCCATGGTAAAATTTGGTGGCAAAACAACAGAAGTTTAAGCAGATTATGGTAAAAGATTGAGACAGATTTTCCATTTTCCTTCTTTCTTGATGACAATGTAAAATGGTTGATTGGGGGATTGTGGGATGGGGTTTCAGTCTAAACATGAACCTGTGAATCCCCAGTTCTTCAAAGATTGCTTTTTTCTTGATAGGAAAAGCAAGGATGAGCAGACTATTAATAATAAATTCCATAAAATTTATATAATACAGAAATAAACCCAGAAATATTGAAAAGACAAAGTGGAAAATTTTGAAATCCTAGAGATCATTAGATCAAGAAGAAAATGCGGTATGGTGGAGGAAGCAATTGGTATGATGGCTGAGGATGGCGAGATTGCTGCTGCTGAATGAAAGAGTGGCGAAGCAGTTGCACCACCGTCCATCGCCGGGCAGGATCCCTTTGCAAATAGCAGTGATGAAGTTTCTGAAGTCCCTTGAAGCGGTGGGTGGGTCCAACATACAAATGGCGTACGTGAGGGTAGCCCAATCGCCTTGTCTGCTGCCGTTGAAGGGAACCTTCCCAAGTAGAATTCCAGGATGTTTACCCCTACGCTCCATATATCGCTGGCGAAGCCATTGTACTTGCCGTGATTCAGATCTGTGTTGATCTTCTCGAGTCTCGTGAACACAATCGTGCCGATGGAGGAGTTGCAGTCCATGGTGGTGACGAGGATTCGCGACACGCTGAAATCCGCTATCTTCACCATCCGCTAGGTGGTTGTATTAATTTTTTTTAAAAATTCAAAAAAAATATTTAAAAAAAAAAAACTATTAAAAAACAAAAATTTAAACACCAACCTACTGAACAGACTAATTTAGGACTCAACAAGTTAATTTAGGACTCAACAGGTTAAGGACTCAATTGAACATTTTAGTTAGTTTAGGGGGTTTGAATAGAGCTTCCTTTTTTTTTTTTTTTTTTTTTTTTTTTTTAAATACTTAGGGGACTCTTGCACTATCCGTTTGATTTAGGGGGCTAATTTGACCTTTTTTCCTATATATTATTTGCTTTGCAATATTCTGAAGTTTTGATAGGAAAATAAAAAGTTATTCTATAGCAAGGAAAAACGAATTGACCCACCCAAAAATCCATACTTCAACCCATTTTTTAAATCTACATGACATAGGCCTTGTTTGGTAAATTGGTAACTCTGTGGTTTGCTCCAAACCGCTGCATTTAGCAGCATTTACACTTGGCATGGGAAAAGTTTTTCTTTCCCAAAAACACCCTTAATCTTTATAATTATTTAAAAAAAAAAAAAACATTGTAACTAAGGAGCCTTTATGGCTCATTAAATAAAGGAGGATCCTCAATGCTTGCCCATCAATGGATGGGCAGTAAGTAATGGAAGAGGAGCGTTGTTCCTCTTATATAGAGGAGCTCAAGAGGTCCTCTTCCCTGAGTTTCTGATGTGGGATCAAAATGATCCCACATCATTTACAACCCTTTGTCTTTTGTTTTGTTTTTTTTTTAATGGTTTTTTTTGGTTTTAATATTATTATTATTATTATTTATAAATTTTGTTTTATTATTACACAATAATAATAATAATAATAATAATAATAATAATAATAATAAGGATTTTCTTATAGGTCTTTTTACATGTTAACTGCTAATTATAAACAACTAATTTACCAAACATCTCTTTACAAATCGCTAATGCAATCTGCCGGTCAAAATCGCTCCGCTATTCGCTATCCGCTAGCCGTTGATTGCCAAACAAGGCCATAACCTATAGCTAATTTGAGCAGGTTGAAAATTGCCATTTTTTAAAATCTCAACCCTTTTTTAAACTGGTCAAAAACTTCTAGATCCACCCATTTGCCACCCTATACTTTGCTTCTATCCCTAGCAACAGACCACCCTCATCTAAGTCTTCATCGAACATGTGTATATCCCAACTCCATAAAAAAACACAAACCTTTATTTTCTCTATTCTCTACATGTTTTCATCTTTGCTTCATGTGGAAAATTTCCCTTGGTTCTTTTTGTCTTCTTTTCTGTTCTTTCATAGTTCTCTTCCCCTTTGTTGAGGTTTCTGATGTTGAAATTCCTCTTTCCTACCCCCTCAGCTAAGAAAAGAAGTATAGTTGGTTGGTGATCTTGAGGAACCATTCTGGGTGGAGGGACTATGTTGGTAGGGGTTGCCTCAGGAAAGTAACTGGAGTCTTGCACCTCCAGAGAATTATGCAGATTAGATAGAAATGTTGGATTTTTTCTACTAGAATTGACCTAATGTAAATGACATGTCTCCATGTCTAGTAAACAGCCTTTCTGAAGAATAAAAATAAGGGTTCATTTATCTTCCTTTCCTAAATACTGAATGATCCTGGAGCCTTGCACCCTGGATCCTTTAGATACTGGTCACAGATCTAAATGCACTCATATGCTGATATATGCTTGACATTGGAATTCCTTTAGATGGACCTTTTTAAAATACTTCTACTGGTTTCCCTGTGGCTATGGATTTTCAGGGGAAGTAATTGTTCACAGATTATGAAAAACTTGCTCTGAAATTACTTATTTTACTTTAACTTTGTTTTACCTAATGCCTTTTTTCCCAATGCCAGTGAAGGTGTTTGATTTGCAATCACATACTTGGTCGACCTTGAAGACATATGGAAAGCCTCCGGTATATACTTATTTATTATATGAAACTTTTTTTCTTCTCTCAAGTTTCTTTCAAAGTTTCTCTCATTTCTAAAAACCAAAAGCCTTTTAAATTGAAGAATACTCCAAATATTTGAAAAGCTGAGTTGATTTATTGTGGGAGATTTAATTATAACTCACAGTTGTGCCGTTTATTTTTGTTTTTATGTAACTGAATTACTGAAATTAAAATACTTGAAATTTTGACCTAGTACTTGTCATTTTCTGCTTCATTTATTTCAAGATGAAAATTTTGATCATCACACCTTTGGGTAAGGTGACAGACCAACAGAAGTCTGGATGTCAATAAAAGTTTTACGTGATCTTTCAGGTATCTCGTGGAGGTCATTCAGTCACTCTTGCAGGGACAACATTAGTTATATTTGGAGGACAAGATGCAAATAGATCTCTTTTGAATGACCTGCATATTTTGGACTTAGAAACCATGACCTGGGATGAAATGGATACACTGTAAGCACTTGAAAATTTTCAGAAGCTTGGTTGTTTCCCTTCTCAGATTTTCTTTTCCTCATCTTTGGCATGCTTGAAGAGCTTTGTGAATGTAAGAGGTCATGGTACGGAACTGTGCTTGGTGTCTATGTTATTGCTCTTAGGAGTACAAGTTTCACATTATAGTGCATATTTCTGACTTACAAACCATGACCTGGGATGAAATGGGTGCCCTGTAAGCATTTAAAATTTCAGAAGCTTGATTGTTTCCCTTCTCAGATTTTTTTCTTCATCTTTGACATGTTTGAAGAGCATTGTGAATGTAAGTGGTCATGGTTTGACATGTTCGAAGAGCATTGTGGATGTAAGAGGTTATGGTACAGAACCGTGCTTGGTGTCTATGTTATTGCTGCTGGGAGTACACATTTCGCAGTATAGCGTCACTCTTGGTGTCTATGTTCTTGAATGCTTTAATCATTAACAAACACTTCCACTGTTTAGTTGCAGTATAGTGCTTATCCCATCTATATTCATATATAGATGTATGAATGTATTTATTTGGTGCTGAAATCTAACTTGTTTTAAATCTAAGCAGTGTCTTATCTGTGGTTGAAATCCTTGTCTCATATGCATAACAAAATAAGGAACTAAATACTTATTTGCTTCACTGTTTTCATTTGAGCAGAGGCGTCTCTCCTTCTCCAAGATCTGATCATGCTGCTGCAGTACATGCTGAGCGTTACCTTCTTATTTTTGGAGGGGGCTCACATGCAACTTGCTTCAATGATCTGCACGTGCTTGATTTGCAAACAGTGAGATATTGAATTTGATTTCAACAGTTAATGGAAAATGTTTCCCTAGATTTTTGTTTAAATACCATCCATTTTAATTTTGTAGATGGAGTGGTCAAGACCTACTCAACAAGGTGAAATACCAAGTCCCCGAGCTGGCCATGCTGGTGCGACTGTTGGAGAGAATTGGTTTATTGTCGGTGGTGGCAATAACAAAAGTGGTATTGATTTGTATGGATGTACCATTCTATGATTATCTTAGTAGTTTGTGTGCCTGGTTATGCGTGCTCCTTATTTGTTTGCCATCAGGAACTTAGAAGCTACTAATTTATAATCAATTTAATTTGCTTTGCTAATCCAGATGTCTACTTATATCATCTTGCACTCATTGAAGAAGTGATTGCAGCAAAATTACTGAGATTTCTATGAATGCTTATTATCCTGAAATGTTTTTTTGTTACAGTATGCCCTCACATAGTCATGTGATAAAGGTATGTTGTGTTTTCCTGCAGGGGTATCTGAAACAGTTGTTCTCAACATGTCTGCACTGGTTTGGTCTGTTGTAACTACTGTTCAAGGACGTGTTCCCCTTGCTAGTGAGGTATTGCATTTTACAGGGGTGTTACAAGTTATCACAAAACTTTTTATTTTAAAGTATCTGAAGTAGCAGTGTAACCTTTAAATATTATTTTTTGAATTGTGAAGTCAACCTCCCTCCATCTTTTTTGGTTGTCTCACTCCATTTGGATGTGGAGATTAAAAATAGAGGTTAATGTTTATGGTTTTGGTTAAAGATAAATGAGGTCTAACTTAGGGTTTAAGGTTTTAAAAAATAATAACAATTCAAATTGTTATAGGTAAAAGTGGGTGTTTGGGTGAAAGAATTCAAAAATTAATAGTGTTCATGGAATTACAGTGTTAATTTAGATTTTAGAGACATCACAACTTTTTCAGATGGACTATAAAGGAAAGCAAGACATGTTAACTGTGATAAGGGAGTAGTTAATAAGACTTGTTTAAGTTTGTGTTCCACCTCAACTAAAAATATGAGATAAATTTATTATTATTATTATTATTTAATAATCCTCAACACACAACGTCACATGCGGGAAGAACAAATTTGAAACATTTTGATAACAGGTAGAATGTAAGCTCTGGACCCAGGACCTTTTGCCTCTATTACATATTTCACATCAACCGCAAGTTTTAGCCATTAGTAAATGTACTCATTTGTTATTTTATTCTTCAATGAGATTTGGACCATTTCTAGTTTCAATTGCCTGCTTGTGTAATTGATAATATTGTTGTGTTATCCTGGAATGAATGATATCTCAGTCTAGATTTGCGTGTTTCTTTGCAGTATTTTTATGTATACTTTGCCACCATGTATATGGACTGCATGTGCATTTTTATAAATTTTATCTAATATATAACCAATGCTGTATAATTTTTTTGATAAGATGTCACAGGTTATGATGCACATGCTAAAGAATGAAGCCTCTCTCTTTTTATCTCATGCAGGGATCAAGTCTGACTCTGAGCTCCTGTAATGGTGAAGATGTTCTTGTTTCTTTTGGTGGATACAATGGCCGGTATAGTAATGAGGTGGGGTAAATTACTTTTAATTTGTTCTCCACAGCTTGTTCTCTCTGTTTGCCTTTCTCAACTTGGCTTTCTTTACTATTCTAGGTCAATGTACTCAAACCAAGCCACAAATCAACCTTGCAATCAAAGATGGTTGAGACTCCAGTTCCAGATAGTGTATCTGCTGTTCATAATGCTACAAATGCGACCAGAGATATGGAATCAGAACTTGAAACAGGCCAAGAAGGAAAAATTAGGGAAATTGTGATGGACAATGATTCACAGCCAATGGTATTTTTTATGTTGAAATACTTAATATCATGTCTTTTGCTGCCAATAAAATGAGTTTCCTATTAAATTTTTTGCTTGACAATCTCCACTATCACCTTTGCTTGAGGAAAGTATAATCCGTATCAGTTCTAATAGGGCTTTTGTTATTAATGTTCATTGTAGAGTTTCTACTACAATCCAATTCTCACATATGTCCATATATTTCTTTAAACATGTAGTCTGCTTTTGTTGTGAGAATTCTCCATATATAGAAGTGTGTTGATTTATGTTTGATGTTGCTATCATTTGATTGATGTCTCTGTCATTTGATTTCTTTACATCTCTATTTCATTCCTACTTTTTTTTTGCAACTGCATAATTTATTTAAACCTCTATTTTTTCCTTTGTTTATCCCCTTAGGATTTGAGCTGACTGTGCTATGCAGGTGAAAAAGGTTGAGGAAACAAGTGAACATCTTTTATCAGCCCTCAAGGCAGAGAAGGAAGAACTAGAGTCATCCCTCAACAAAGAAAAATTGCAAACGCTTCAGTTGAAGCAAGAGTTAGCAGATGCCGAGACTCGCAACACCGACCTGTACAAGGTAACTACTGCTGGCCTGCCACAATTTGAACTTAATATGGTTCCTCATTCCATTATCTGTCCACAATTCCCATTCTTGACTGGAGTCTGCCAGAGTGCCAGAACGAACCAGCAGGCTCTAAAATTTTGTAAAAGCGCAGATTGGGTGTTTATTGCCTCCCATATCAGCAGAAGCTAGATTTTTTTGTTATCCAAGAATTTTTCAATTATTTTCTCTTTCCTGTTAGTTCAAGGTCATAACTATCATGTTGTTATAAAGCTAATGCTACTGGAAATAAAGGTTCTGACTTGTAATGCATTAATTGCATTTACAGGAACTACAATCTGTACGGGGTCAGCTTGCGGCTGAACAGTCAAGATGTTTTAAACTTGAGGTATATCCCTCTTATGATTTTAAGCTTGATTGTTAATATTTTTATCAGGGGAGGAAAATTTTGACCACTTTATTACACCTTGTCTTTGGTATATATTACTGTAAGCATTAGTTCTCTTCTGTACTCCCAATGGAAATAGATGAACCTAGGATACATTAGAAGAACTTGTTCCTTGTTAATATTTGCTTGCCAGTTGCTGCACAACTATATGTATCTTTTTCTTTAGCGGAGAAAACAGAAACAAATAAACAAAAATAAAACATTATTCTAGTATGAAAACTTTTGATGGAAATATAGAAAAAAGACATCACACACATGGAGTAGTATAAACAGGGGTGTTGTAGATGGCTTAGCATCTTTAGCTACTACTTTACATTCCCGATGTATTTCTATTCTTTTGGCAATGCCACTCATCTTTAATTTTTAATAAACAGGATATGCCTTACTTTTATCATTGTAACACTTGATTTTTCTCAATACAAATTTTCCCTTTTCTTTTTAAGAAGAAAAAGAGTAAATAGGGGCCTAGTGTGGCTTAGCCCAATGTTCCCATAAATATAGGATCTCTATATAGTTCAATATCTAGAAACGCAAAGATACAATCTATTGGTGTCTATTACTATTAATACACTCATCTATTCTCTCCTTTGGTTCCTCACATATTTTGCTACTGCCTAGCTTGTGGGTGGAAGCTATTCGCCACCCACCAAGCCTCTCAATCCCTCAATTTCAACAGTAATTGTATAATTGTATTACACTGGATTTATTGGCCTCTGCTAGTTTGTATTGGCACATGATGAGAATGATAGAGCATTTGAGTTAACAGGTAGACGTTGCGGAGCTACGACAGAAGCTACAAACAATGGAAACCTTACAAAAAGAACTTGAACTCCTCCAGCGACAAAAAGCTGCTTCGGAGCAAGCTGTCTTGAGTGCCAAGCAAAGGCAAAGCTCTGGTGGTGTTTGGGGCTGGCTTGCCGGAACGCCTGCTGATCAGAAAAGTGATGATGATTGATAGACAACTCAGATACATAGAAATTGCCAGATTTTTGTATTTTTTTAATTATAATTTTTGTTTCTAATTATTTTGTTTGTTTGTTTAAGCTGGATTCTTTCCAGAAATAGAATAAGAAATATAATTTGAACTTCACAGGGAAAGCAGAGGAAACATAGTGAATTTTCTGTATGGAAGTGTGGGGATGTAGTTGCGTAATTGTGACTTGTGAGTGAAATATAGGGATCTATTGACTATTGTCGTTCGTCACTGTTTCTTCTCATTCATTTCACTTACTAAACTAAAAATTTTAATCATTCCACCAGAAAATAAATTTGTTATATTTCTATTATTTTATTTGACATTAATTAAGAAAAAGAAAAACTCCTAAAGGATACAAGTCTTTGTAAAACAAAATTTTTCCAACCCTAAAAAGATGAGAAGATTACTTATATTAGTATAAAATTAGTGTTATACCCTAGCGATGTATGAAAATAAATAGTACTCCCTCCGTCTCATTTTATGTGTCTGGTTCGGTTAACGATGCTTGACTGAAGTTATTTTTAATTCAATTTGTCATAATATTAGGTTTAGTATTAATATACAAAATTTATATATTTAGAAACTACACTAAAAATACTATTAAACACAAAAAATCAAGAGTTAATTTGACCAATGAATAGTAAATATGACAGATAAAGGAGTATATTATTATGAATTTGATTAATAAATTAAAAACGGTGAAAAAATATATGTACATTAATAATAGAGTTGGATTTTTAAAAAAAAAATATTTGGTGCCGTTCGGATTGTCTAATTAAGTGAATTTCATTTTTTTTTAAATTTAAATTTTGTATGGTGAATATAATTGCATTTATTTTTTTTTAGATATTCTCCACTCAAATCAATTTGGTAAATTTTAATATGGAGCATGGCTCATGTAACTATGCGGGCCAAGCATTAAAATGACGTTATTTTGTTCATTTTTATTAAACTTAGTTTTAATTCTCGTTAAAGGGATCAAAATTTTCGTTTTTACCTTAGAACTTTATTGGTAGCTTCTTTTATTTGTTGCGATCGTAGCATGAATTTACTTCTCTCATCTTTAGCTGCTTTAATTATAGATCAGACAATCGATACTTTAGTTAGGAGTTATCTTATTGTTGTTGATCAAAGTTGTCTAATTGAAGTCGATGAGAAATCTTGTATTCCAGATTTTTATAGATTTTTTAATTTGGTAATTGTATAATTCAATTTTATGATTCAGCTTGTATTTTTGTATTGAAGTTGACGAGAGGTTTTGTATTACAGGTTTTTATAGATTCTTTGATTTTAGATGTTTTGTTTAATTTGGTAATTGTTTTAGGGTTTTGGTTGTTTATCTGCAGTCAATTATCCTATTTCATGTCATTTAATGATAATGACCTTTTGTTATTTAAATAATGAACATATATCTTTTTATAAAAAAATTATTTCATCATTTTTAGGATTGTGGTCATTTAGCTGCAGTATATTTAATGTTTACATAATGATCATATTTGAAGTCATTTTGGTCATGGACTAGGCTTGGAATGAAATGACATTTCCAAGAACATGCCTATTCCGTTGATTGGTAGTGCTTTTTGTTTCTCGGAATATTATTCCCGGGAATGAACTATTCTCCTTGTAAGGCGAATAGCGATTTTAGGGGGGCATGATATTAAGCTATTCCTGACTCCTGAGTTCTCAGAAATAGCCTAAATTTGTTGCTTCCTACTTTACACCCACCTCCCAATTAAATCTAAATTTTGTTTTAGACATTTTTCTTCCTATCACAAGTTCACAACACCTATTTTACACTAAGTACACCTATTTTATTATAAATCCTAAATTACCAAAATTCAAATTTTTCTTTTGAAAATTTATGTAACACGTTGTAAATAAACTCTAGAATTGCATAACGAAGGCAATAAAATAGATAAGGGAGTTTTGAGAAAACATATTTGATTGAGGTTGACATACTAATTAACGCTGTGTGTTGAGAGTAGAAAAAGAAGGCACACTTTTTTTTTGTGAGCAAGAGGGACCCAGAGGTCCCGGAGATTAGCGACGTCTACTAGTGGCAAAGCCCGCGGCGTCCGCTGGAGTAAGTTCGTCAATCCCTTAGGCGGGTGGTCCAGAATAGTTGTTCCCCAAGGCGAGGTTTGACCGAAATTGGCCAAGAAGTCTGCGCATTGGTTGCCTTCCCGAAAGATGTGGATGACTATAGAGTCTTGCAAGTGTTCCAGAAGCAGTTTGCAGTCTCTAACAAGAATACTGGCGTCAGGTGTGACCATACCATCATTGCGCAACACTTGAACCATAGCCTCAGAATCCGTTTCAGCGATGGGTTTAGAGAAACCTCGGTTTTTTGCAACGAGAAGACCTTCCCAAAGACCCCATGACTCGGCTAGGAAGCTGTTTGCGATTCCAATGTTGCATGTGTAGCCCACCATCCAATTTCCTCTGTCGTCCCGTAACAGGCCTCTCGCACTCGCAAGGTGAGAACGAGCTTTCATGGCACTATCAGAGTTAAGCTTGATGTACCTCGCCGCCGGAGGGGACCAAACAACCCAGAGATGGCTGGCAGCCAGGAGACCGGATCTTTTTGCTAGAAGACAACGAGCCTCGTTCGACTCCAAGAAGCTACGGCTGAGAATATCCATGGGGGTTGTGAATTTGTTATCAAACACCACACTGTTCCTAGCCTTCCACAAATTCCAAAGGATGTAAGGGAAAACCAGGCCCCAGCTGATGTCGTTGCCACTCGGACGATGAGAAGTGCAAGCCGCCTCCATCCAGTGTTGCATGTGGAGATGGTTGGAAGACCGGAACAAGGGAGGAGGGGCAGCCAAATCCCAGCAGGCTTCCGCCAGCGGACAGTGTCGAAACAGGTGGTCTAGGGTCTCATCGTCTTCTCCGCAAACCGGGCATGAAGCAGCATCGGAGAAGCCCTGCCATTTTCGTTCCGAGTTAACCATGAGACCGTTCTTAGAAATTTTCCACATAAAAATCTTGACTTTCTCCGTGCAAGTTGCTCGCCAAATCCAACCATGAGAGTGGTCGTCCTTAGAGGAACCTGCAATGCGGGAATAAGCAGAAGAAACTGTTACCATACCTGTATCGGAGTGTGACCATGATAGGATGTCCTCCTGATTTGGATTAATGGCAATTGGTGTAGCCCAAACCGTGTCGATCAGGTTAGTAGGGAGGATGCCGTGGAGAGCCTCTGTATCCCATCTTCTTTGGTTCGTAATCAGCTCCTTAACCATAACGTTCGTAGATTGAGGGCGGTTGGTGACGCTTGTATTGGAAGCTAACGGATCGTCTCCAGCCCACCAATCGTCCCAGAAATTGATCTTCCGCCCATTACCGACATTCCATTTGATACCTTCTGCAAGAATGTCTTTACCTTTCATAATGCTCCTCCATCTCCAAGAACAGTTGGATTGCCTATGAAGGTGTAAAAAGTCAGCGTTTTTGACATATTTCTCACGTAGCACTTTGACCCAAAGTTTATCTTGATTCGAGAAGATTTGCCACGCTATTTTGGTGAAAAAGGCTAGGTTAAAGTCCTGGGCCATTCTAAGGCTAAGGCCCCCTTCATCCCGAGATTTACAGATTTCGGCCCAGCTGATAGAGTGGAGTTTCCTAGTATTGTTGTCATGGCCCCATAGGAAGTTCTTGCAAGTTCTATCAATTTCGTTACAAGTACTTACCGCCATGGCCATAGCTTGCATGGCATAAGTAGGGACCGTTGCTAGCGACGATTGGACAAGAACTCTTCTACCCACCATGTTGAGCGAACTAGCCTTCCAAGTGGAGAGTTTCTTTCTCATTTTGTCAATAACTACGTTGAAAGTATTCTTCAAAACTCTTTCATTCAACATGGGGATACCAAGATAGGTGCCAAGGGATTCTGCCACCAGAACTTGCAAAATTCTCCCAATAGCCCGCTTGAGACCTGCCTTGACATTAGAAGAACAGAAGAGAAGTGATTTAGAGAAATTAACCTTAAGGCCCGAGGCATTACTGAAGGAGTTGAGGCAGTCTATCATAGTCCAGGCTTGTTGTTCAGAGGCTTCTCCAAAAAGCATGAGGTCGTCCGCAAAGAAGAGGTGGGAGATGCATGTGCCTCCTCTAGATATGTGAACCGGTTTCCATGAGCGAGCATTAACTCTAGTCTGAATGTCGTGGGCCAATCTCTCCATTACAAGGTTGAACAGATAGGGAGCCAGAGGATCACCGTGACGGAGACCGCGCCCTAGTTTGAAGGGCGGTAGACGACTTCCATTCCAAAGGATAGATATAGAGCTTTCACGAATGGAGAAAAGAATGAGGTCAATAAGACGTCTGGGAAACCCAAAATCAACCAGAGTCGCATCTAAGTAATCCCAAGAGACAATATCGTAGGCTTTTTGGAGGTTAACTTTGAGAATCATCTATTTCTTTTTTCGCCTTGTATTGTTCATGTTATGGATCACCTCTTGAGTAAGGATCACGTTATCCATAGTTGACTGTCCTAGGAGAATGCTGTTTTAGTGGGGCCCAATCAATCTACTCATGATCGGTCTTAACCTGTTAACAAGGACTTTAGAGATCACTTTGAAAGAAACATTAAGGAGGGTGATCGGTCTAAAGTCAGCCGCCGTTTCAGGAGTATCTTTTTTAGGAATGAGTGTCATAAAGGCTTGGAGCAGGGAAGTGTGCGTGAAACCATCCTCAAGTGCCCGGTTAACCATATCTGTCATGGCCGGACCAATCTCGCTCCAACATTGTTGATCGAAGATAGCTGGAATACCATTAGGGCCAGGACTCCCATATTTCTTCATCCCAAACACTGTTTTTTTTACCTTTTCTGCGGGTGCTCTACGAAGGAGGTTGGTCGCTTGGTCCCCAGGAATTTGAAGGTCCATCGGCACCGAATGGCGTGAAGTATGAGGCTCCTGATCAACCCTGCAAAAGAGAGTAGAAAAGAAACTAGTAATATGTTCGGTCAACAAGTCCGTATTGTCTGTCCAGGACCCCTGAAGCTTGAGGAATCTAACACGATTTCTGTTCCGCTTAACTAAGGCAGACTTATGGTAGAAACTAGTATTCCTGTCCCCGTTTCGGATCTAGTCAGTCCTAGCCTTTTGAAACCAGAAAGTTTCCTCTTGAACCAGGACTGCGTTGAGTTCGTTCAACAGCTGTTTCTCTAAGTCTTGCAGCCTATTAGAAGTGTTATAGTTCCTTGCACTTTGAATTCCTAGGATCCGAGTTTCAAGATTACGCTTCCTATTAAAGATGTTACCGAAGACATTGCGGTTCCACAAGAGGCTCTTTTGGGTCACGGTAGAGATAATTTCCTCCAAGTTCGTATCATCTCTTGCTGCCGCTTCTTTCCAAATGTTTTTATAATCCCCACTAGTCAACCAGGCCGCTTCGAACCTCACCGGACGAAGACTCCTATCCGGAGGACTCTCGGCTTCTTCCAAGAAGAGGATGGGGTTATGATCGGAGCAAAGGCGGGGGAGCACTGCCACCTTAGCTTCTGGGAAGGTCAGTTGTGAAGTTGACAAAAGTGTGAATGGCTTGGGAGTTGTGACTAACAACTTGGAGATCAATGAGGTCGGGTTTCCAGAAGAGGAGAAGACCACAAGCGAAACCCAAAGGATTAACAATAAAATGGTTAGTTAGCCCTAACCTCGAGGCTAACGCAATCATTTTCTCTGCTTTGGGAGAGCGAATTTCAAGGAGACAGAGGGTGTCAGCTAGGGATGTCAATCGGGCCCGAACCCGATGGGCTAGCCCGAAAAAACCCGAAACCGACAGGGCTATAGCCCGAACAGGTTAGCCCGATGAGCCCGAAACCGATAAGCCCGATGGCCCGATAGGGCTAGCCCGAAATTAAATGGGCTAGCCCGATAGCCCGAACAATTTTAATAAATAAATAAATTAATAAATTTTAAATAAATATATAAATATTATATATATATATATATATATATATATATATATATATATATATATATATATTACTGGAAATTCATTCCAGTAATTTACTAGAATGAATTTCTCGTTCTAGTTCTAGAAATGCTTTCCAATTTTTAGTTCTAGAATTAAAATTATAGTTTTTATTTTTTATTTTAATTTGTTTGACTTGTTAATTTGTTATGTTGGTATTTAATATTTAGATATTAGATTTTAGATTTGGGTTATTTGATGTTTCATACATAGTTATTACGACGTCCCGTTAAGTCGCGGCGCCCCTTGGCTGCCTTGTCGCCTAGGAAATGTTAAAATTTGGGGGTCTTAAACCGAATCAAACACCGAACCGAATTAAATCCGAACCGAAACCGAATCGTTGCAATTACATTTGTTAAATTTTAATGTGCTCAATGCTCATCCGGTTGACCCGTTTTAACTTCTAATGTTCTATCGAATATTCAAATGCAAGTATTCATTTATCTCTTGATTTAAATTTTAAAGTGTCAATGCTCATCCGATTGACCGGTTCTATCGAATCCGGATCCGGTTGACGACTGACCCGTTTTATCGAATGTAAGTATTCATTTTCGATTTTAGTTCAAATAGTCTATCCCGCCCGATAAGTCCAACAACCCGAAGTTTAGGGTTAGGGCTAACCCGAATCCGAGAATAAAATAATAATTAACCGACAATCCGAATCTGATAAGCCCGACAACCCGATAGTGCTAGCCCGAAACCGACAAGGTTGGTCCGATTGACATCCCTAGCGTCAGCCTTGGACGTGGAGAGAAGTTCTTTGATAAATCTCCTCACCCGGCCATTAGCAATGCCCCTATAGTTCCAAGAAATGATCTTCATAAGGAAACCGTCGCAGAAGGGGGAGTTTGGTCACCGCCACCCCCGGGCGTAAAACAGTTCGAAAGGGTCGAGTTCGGTGGTGGAGCTGCGCCACCCTTAGAACCCGACGCAACATACGACATGCTCCGAAAGTGGAAGACTCCGTTGCACCAACCTGTCCATCGTGACCAACCGGGGTAAGAGAGCTGGGTTGACCACCAATGGTTCCACGACCCGAACCCCTGCCTCACCCCGTGAAGAGCCCCCCGACCGCCACGCCCTCCAGACGAGTTCGTGGGATTAGGACGACTAGAAGAGTTCGCAGTAGGGGAGTTACTAGGGTTAGAGGCCAATTGCCACATTGTGGCAGCTGACCAAATTAATTAATTGTTTGCCATGGCAGCTTTGCCATGCTTTGCTGCCATGGTTGCATGACTAGTCCATGCTAATTTTGCCTAGGTCTAGGCCGTGCTTGGGCCGGTTTCGGTTCCGGTCTGATGAAGTCCAAATCCGCTTTTGTTCAAGTCGATTCAGAGCTGGTTCGACATTGAATCAGCCTGTGCCCATCGCTACCTGGAGTAGGAGTAGGGATGGTGGGTTATACGGGGTGACTTGTGGGTTATGTATAATTTGGGTGTTCCTTACATGCTAAATGGGCTGAATTGGGTCAGAGAGATATACAGTCCAACCCGCCTAAAAACCAAGCTAAATGGGCCCAACTCTGCGGTTGGGACCATTTTGATGACTCTAAATGTGTGGATACCTACTTTTATTTTTTTTTAATTTTAGTTTAAAAATTTAACCAGCTCAATAAATCCGACAGTCCTAAAATTTAAGGTTAGGACCAATCAGGTCAAAAAATAAAAATAAAATAAAACAAATCAATTAGTCCTAACCGATAAATCCGACAAAAATTAATCCGAAATCAAGCTCGCTGGCTCAGATTGATAATTTGATATCCCTATATATATACTCCGTAATAAATAGAAATAGATTCATCAGATGCACTTAATTTACAACTGTACCCCTAATCACGAATGACGTGGCAGTCACCAGCTTGCTTCGACAACCGCTCCAAAACGTGAACCGGGCCTTGGCTTTTTAGCCTCTCAAAGCCCACAAAGCTCTCATGTGTTGCGCCTCTCTCCTCTTTCTCCATTCTCTCTCTCTCTCTATCTCTCTTAGGGTTTCCCAATAGCAGTTGTGCTCAATTCAGCCCAGCATTTTCTCATCGATTCCCGGCATTTTCTCTCATTTCCCAGAAAATCTCACCACTGTTGTCCCGTTTCTCGCTCCGTTTGTAGATAAGAAAACTCCTCCTTTGATTAGGTCTTTGCTCCCAATTGGTTACAGCTCGTGAGATGTTATCAGTGATGAGCAACAAAGGGTTCGATTCAGATCGCAGAAACGACGCCGTCGCTGTTCCCGATCTTAGGGCGTCCACTGCCTCGAGCTCCGGTGCTGTAAATGATGGGGTGAGCTCGGTTTCGACTCACTCGGGAGACGCTAGGGCTTCTGAGGACGTCGAGAATGCTGGCGGTATGGATTTGGATAGGGGTGTTAGTTTAGTTAGTGATGATAGTGCAATTAGAAATGAAGATAGAAAATTAAATGCGGAGAGGAAGAAATTGGGTTCTGAGGTGGTATCGAGTGTAGTTAATTTAGAGGACAAGGGTGGAACAGAACTGATTCGCGGGTTTGGAAATAGTATAATCGATGTTGGGCATAGTAAGATTGCTGAAAGGAGTAATGGAACCGAGAGGAACTCTGTTGTTTCCGAATATGACCTAATGCTTTCCAAGTTTGACGATTTTGCAGCCAATGGGAGGCGATGGACTGTTGGTTTGGGTTTTGAAATGGGGGATATGGTTTGGGGAAAAGTGAAGTCTCACCCATGGTGGCCAGGCCACATTTTCAATGAGGCATTTGCAACCACTACAGTTCAAAGAAGTAGGAAGGATGATCATATATTAGTTGCTTTCTTTGGTGATAGCAGCTACGGGTGGTTCGAACCATCCGACCTTGTACCCTTTGACTCTAATTTTCATGAGAAATCTCAGCAAACCAATTTGAGGTCTTTCACCAAGGCTGTCGAAGAAGCTGTTGAAGAATTGAGCAGGAGGTGTGCTCTAGGTTTGCTTTGTAGGTGCAGGCAGGCGGACAATTTTCGACCTCTCTCTGATGAAGGTTCTTTCCAAGTCGATTTGAGTGACACTGAGACAAATTTTATTTATACTGCCAGCCAGATTAAAAAAGCCAGGGAAAATTTTCATCCCAGAGAGACTCTTACCTTTGCCAAGAAATTAGCTCTCACACCTATGAGTTGTGACTATGGGAATATCAACTTTATAAAAAACAGGGCTACTGCTATAGCTTATAGAAAGGCAGTCTTTGCACCTCATGACCCTACATATGCAGAAGCTTTTGGTGCTCATGTACCTAAACACTTGCAACAAACACAGTCAACTGCTCAACCATCAAAGGGGCCACAAAGAGGTAACAATTATCATCTGACAATTATGCATATTATTTTGAAGCCTTATTTGATGGAGTATTGTGAAACTCATGCATCTTAAATTGATTCCAAAGGGACTTCTTTCCAGTCTTGTAGCAATTATATTGTTTGCTCTAGAGGACCATGCATCATAATTCAGAGGCATGTTTCTACCAATACAGTCTTTTGAGATTGAACCTATCTTTCTAAAAGTCATTCCTTGATGTATTGATTAAAGAATTTGGCCAGATATTTGTTTCCTGTTCAACAAATTTTTCCTTGCATTCAATTGCAATCGATATCTCTTACATAAAAGAGGTCCCATGTATCTTCTATATGAAATGCCAAAAGTAAGGGTGTAACCCTTGACTTATTCAGTTGACATTCGCTTTAAGGTGCTCTAGTTATCATGTTTTCATGAATTATTCTATTCTTAAGCTAATAGGACTTGTATATGCAAAATGTTCTTGTATATTTTAAGTTTTTACCTTAAATTCAACTTCTAATCTAAAGTATAATAAAAATAAACAAAATACAATAGGTATTATATATGAATTTTTTTATCTATGGGCATAGAATGTTACTATTATTCACAGGCTCTTTTCCTCAGCTATCTCTCAATGTGTGAACTTCGTCTGATTCAATTCTAAGTTATTTAATTACTTCAAAAAGTCATTCCCTGCTAATGCAATGAAGTTCACATATGATCTTGAAAATTGAACCTTTGAGTTATTATCTGCTGATCAATGATTGGGGGATTGAATTTAAAATGTTTGTACCCATCAAGGGTAAGAATCAACTTGGTTGAGTTGGTTCTACAGTGCACATGAAAGTTCATTTCTGGCTTGCAAAGATGTTAGATGTGAAAATATCCAATGAGATTATTATAAACAAAAAGTTAATTGAAGTTTAGAAAACTTCACTATTTTACCTGCTTCCCATGCCGGAAATCCTCTCAAGTAATGTTTCTGGGAAAATAAGTGATTTTTCTTTCAACTTGAAAAAAAAAAATTTGGTTTTAATTGCTTGAATAGGATGAATGAATCAAATGCTGTGATAGTTGTCTGTCACCTTAACAAGTGTTCATATGATTTGTATTGCCCCACTATGTCGATGGGACAATTTGAACTTAAATTATATAACTGTTGAGCTAAAATCCAGTGGCAACTTTTTCTGTCAAATTCAAATGTTGTAAATTTTAGATTTGTTGACTTCTTTTGTATCTCATGCTTTATTTAAGCCTAAAAGGTCATTTTCATGGGATATTGATTGTCATGTTAGTTGGCTCTAGAACTAAATGTATGAGGGCATCAGTCATAAGGTTAATTTTGCTTTTTATATAGATGATAAAAGTGAATACACCCAACCTCATCACACTCATCTTCTCAATGCAAAAATCAAGGATGTGGACCTCTATATTATTAGGTTATTTGGTTGCCACTTATCTCTTCAGTTTTAGAAACTTTATTATTACTATTATTTTATTAATTAATGCTGTGGCACTAAGTTCAGCTGATTCTTCTTCATATTACACAGACCATCTGTTAAAACAATTAGCTTTTCCTATCAGTAAGTTTTTCATTGTATAGTGGAGTTGCTTAATGTTTCTGCCCTAGTTATAGGCAATGATGGTTCATCTTTGTCTCATAACCTCGTGTCTTTGACCTTAGTTTTGGCATTAATTGATTGGTTGTTTTTGTTCTGTCAATTATAGGGAAAGATGTATATTTTGAACTTGTATTTCCATTGTCTTTGTCCACTTATTTCTTTTTCATTCATGTATTTTACAGCTTCTCTGAGTGGCAGACTAATTTCTATGGAAGCCATGGGTAAGGGAAAAACTTCAGTGAGACATAACAAGGCTGCAAGTCAGACTGAGAAAGACAGATACTTGTTTAAGCGCAGAGATGAACCTGAGAACCTGAAAAGCCGCAAAGTTGCTGAGGTGCAAGCAGGTTCCTCTAGCCAGCCTATTCATGTAGACAGCTCTGTTTGTTTGGGGAAAGGTTCTTCTGCTAGTGTAACTGATAATACGAAATCCACTTCTATTGAAGAACTAAAGCAACCTCTGAAGCAAGATGCTGCTGTAGGGGAATTACATAGAAGTGGACAAGTTCAAGATTGTGTTGGTGAAATGCATATTTCAGTTCCTACTGAAGCAAAACCTCAGGGTGAAGGATTTAGAGTGCGTTCTCATGGTGGGGCACAAAAGGTAAAGAATCGTAAACGTGCTGCAAGTGACACAAGTTCTGAAACCAATCAATTGTTGGAGAAGAAGAAGAGAAAGAAGAAGAAAATTTTAAGCACGAATGAGGGCTCTAATTTTGTGGAGAAGCAAGTAGGAGGTGGTGTAGAAAGAATTGTGAATCAGAAATTTGAAGGAGATTCAGTGCCAGTACCTTCAGGTACTAAGGAAGATATTCAGATGGACAATCAGCAAAAGGGTGATGGAGCAAGCATCTCCTCACATGAGCAGGCAGTTTCTCAGCAAGCAATAGGGATTAAAAGTGTTGAACTTGAACTCCCTCAAGTACTATGTGATTTGCAAACTCTTGCTCTTAATCCCTTCCATGGAATGGAAAGAAGTTGTCCTACAACTACACGGACAGTCTTTTTGCGTTTTCGTTCGCTTGTATTTCAGAAGAGCTTGGCATCATCACCAGGTGAAAATGAATCAAATCAAGTTCCTTCCAGTAAATTACCTGCCATTGCACCTGCTTCTGACGGTGCACCTGCTGAGCGAATTAGAGAAGCAGCTCCTGTGAAGATGCCACCAAAACCTTCTGTGAGGCCTGATGACCCTACAAGGGGAGGTCGGAAGCGTAGCCCATCAGATAGGCAGGAGGAACTTTCTGCCAAAAAGAAGAAAAAAATGAATGATTTGAAGCAATTGGCTGCAGAAAAGAAGGCTCCCCAGAGAGCTTCTGAAGTGCCAAAGAGTGATAACAAGGAAATGGTCACCAAAATGTCATCTTCAATTCCAACTAAACTGTCCAAGCCTGAGGTCAGCAAGAGGATAGAGCATTCACCAAGGGTGCCGGAGCCCACCATGCTGATCATGAAGTTCCCTCCAAATGGGGCTCTTCCATCTATTCCCGAGCTCAAAGCAAAGTTTGCCCGCTTCGGGCCCCTTGACCATTCTGCTACACGGGTTTTCTGGAAGTCCTCAACCTGCCGTCTTGTGTATCGGTACAAGCATCATGCTGAGTCTGCACTTAAATTTGCGGAGAGTAGCACGAATCTGTTCGGTAACACAGATGTGAAGTGCGCCCTGCGCGAAGCTGAGGCAGCCGAGACTAGTGGTGCCAAGGTGTCGAGGGAAGACAGTTCTGCTCTTGGAGGTTCACACTCACAGTCAAAAGATTTGGTGATTGATAGGCTGCCCCCAGCAAGTAGGGTGACGCAGGTGCAGCTGCAGCAGCCAGTGCAGCTGAAATCATGTCTGAAACGTCCCCCAGGCGAGGAAGCAGCAGGGAATGGTAACAATAGAGGTACTCGTGTAAAATTTGATTTGGGTGGAGAAGATAGTAGTAGAGGCGAGCTGTCGATGTCAAATGATAGTAAGAACACCAAAACTGCTATTGCTGCATCATCATCTTCTTCTGATACTAATGTCAAAAATTTCTCAAAGGTTATTCCTCCATCACCTTCTCCTGCTCAATTTCAAAACCCACCAATTACTACTAATGTGCACTTGCCAGAAGTGAAGATGCCTCATAGAAATATGCATAATTTTAACACCCATCCTTCTTCATCTGCTCCTCCACTGGCTACTAGTACCGCGGATATTGATATTTCCCAAGAGATGATAAGCCTTCTCACAATGTGCCATGAGGTTGTGATCAATGTGACAAACGTACTGGGCTTCCCACCTTACCGTCCCCTTTAAAACCGTGTTTGGTTGGCTCCAGAGATTGTGCTTTCCGGCCGCCCTATTATTTGGGGTTCAGAACTGAATGAAGAAGAAGAAGATTGAATATAATATGAGTATCCTTTTTATCTCTGAAATCTTTTTTGTATTTTTTTAGAATACCTTCAACACTTGTATTGATGATGATGATAGAGATAATCCCCCTTCTCTGCTTGCTTGCTTGCTTGCTTCTCTCTCATCCTTTTTCAGTAGTAGTGAATGGTGATATTGTGGAACGCATTTTTTGGGTTTACAACCAAAACTTAACTTAGAAACGTCTGTGTGCCCACACCCACACCCTTCCCCTTCACTCTTAAACAAAATGCTTCTTTATCAACCAAACCACAAATCCTAGAGGGCTGGGCTTTAACAACGTAGTAGAATGAGTATTCAATTAGTAAATTGCCATTATCTCAGGTAACAACAAATTATTTTGTGGACACGGGTCCAAAACACACAATTTATATGCTAAATGTTTATAATTACATATTGAATATTCACAATTTGAATTGTATAAATTCAGTATGTAAATTGTGACGGGTTCACATTGCAATGTGGATCCAGTTCCATAGTATAGCTATACTCCACCCTTCATTCCCAAAACCAAGTTGTTTGATCTTGTCAATATTACTTTGTTCAAAGGTTATCTCTACCTCTCTACAAATTTGATTCTCCAAAGTATAGGAGAAAACTTCTGCAGCAGTAGCATATATGCAAAGCCAGGTTGGCTTTGCGTAGAGGTGAACATAGTAATTTCCACCACCACCTCCCCTATATTGAGCATATAAGTGCAATCCAACTATCAGTTTAAATTTTTAGATGAGATGAAGCACATGCTTCTATTCCCTCCTCAAATGGCATGAAAAATGAGGACATATTGTCAAGTGCTATTTTTAGAGGCAAATTACAGAAAGAGAATATTTGATTTTTTTTTTAAACACCTTCTCCTAAGAGATCTAACTCTTCATATCAACTGCCATTCATGAACAAATCAATCTCATATTAGATAGTGCAAATTTTGATACAATAATTGCATATGTGAATAGGAATAGCAACGGGGCGGGGCGGGGCGGGGAGTACGCTCCCCGTCCCCGTCCCCGCGGGGAATTTGGCAGGGACGGGGAATCCCATCCCCGGTCAACCCTATAGTCAAATTGTCAAATTTTAAATTTTCAATCCAAAATATAAAATATAAATAGTACAAATGTCAAAATGTTTTAAAGTCCGAATCTGAAATCTCTAATCAACATGATTACATAAAAAAAAATATAGTAAAAACTAAAAATACAATTAAAACAATTCCTTTAAAACAGATACAATTACATTTAGTTCATTAATTAACATTTCATATAAACAAACAGTATAAATTCTTATATATAAAAAAACAAACAATATATAACTAATGGACTTAATATATATATATATATATATATATATATATATATTTAATTCGGGGACAGGGCGGGGCGGGGAGGGGTATCCCTGTCCCCGTCCCCGGCGGGGAATTCTAAAAATTCCCCGTACCTGTCCCCGATCCCAACAAAACTTCCCCATCCCCGTCCCCGCCCCCGACGGGGACGGGGCACATTGCCATCCCTATATGTGAATGCAGAATTACCCATTCCACAAAAAATAACGCTATAGAAAAAAAAAAAAAAAAAAAAAA